>NW_027411644.1:129965954-130565954 GCF_047663935.1 Musca autumnalis
CAGGAATCAATGTCAATGTTATACAATTTTAACACTGAAATACAATTATACAATTATCGTTCAAGCCTTTTAACTTCTTCAGCCGATTCCTGTCTACAAGGTGGAAGATTGAACAACAATTTTAGCTGAGAGTTTATCAAAACCCTCTAACTTTCGTATTGAACCTTCAAATTGTTCCATGCAATCTCAACGTTTTCTTCAGTCAGGGCTACATTTATGTTTATTTTGGCGCGCTTCGCCCTCTGTTTTTTGATACAAATGGAAAAGTTTTTCAACTTGGCTAAGTCGAGCGTTATCTATAAATATTGCCTTGAACATGTCCCTAAATGTGGGCCACGTTCCATAGCTGCCATGAAAAACCCCTATATCGCAAGGAGGCACTGAACAAGAAATCGCCTGAACCGCATGAGCAGCTTGAGATTGAACAACCGTTTTTTCTGCCATAGTACATTTCCGTGCTGAAGCTAAAATTTTTATATATTTTATGTAAACTTTTCGAATTTCTTTATGTTTGCTTTGTTCCCCCACCTGTTTTTTCTCTTTCCCACTATCATCTGAGCTACAATCATCATAACACTTTTTGTATTTTGTCCATGTTTTTGTTAGTTAACTTTTCTCAAAATCGAAGGCATCTCCTAAATAATCAGAAAATCTTCTTCCCCTAAGTCGTTCTTCTATTTTGATCAGCTCAGTAAATACACTGTGATACAAATGTTGACAAAACTGTTTTTGCAGGGGTTCTGATGCATATATTCAGTTTTGTGGGAGTCCATGGAAGACGAAAATACCTTTGGTTCCTTTGGGATAATTTGTTTTTTGATTTTGTAACAGTAAATGTAGTGAAAAACGGGGTTCTAGGATTTTCAATTTAAAACGGACATAACTTATTTTTCCACAACAGATTTTTACAGCTTATTTTTTTTTTATAAGGTGATAATCATGTCTTTTGAAACAAGCCATAATTTTTAAAAATCGGGTAACAAATGGTTAAGTTATAGTGATTTTAAGTGTGACAAAAACGCATTAAAAAACAGGAAAATGCTTTTCCTCGTGCTCTAGGCTGCGTAGAAGGACAGTTAAATACACTGTGATACAAATGTTGACAAAATGTTTTTGCAGGGGTTCTGATGCATATATTCAGTTTTGTGGGAGTCCATGGAAGACGAAAATACCTTTGGTTTCCTTTGGGATAATTTGTTTTTGATTTTGTAACAGTAAATGTAGTGAAAAACGGGGTTTCTAGATTTCAATTTAAAACGGACATAACTTATTTTTTCCACAACAGATTTTTACAGCTTACTTTTTTTTTATAAGGTGATAATCATGTCTTTTCAACAAGCCATAATTTTAAAAATCGGGTAACAAATGGTTAAGTTATAGTGATTTAAGTGTGACAAAACGCATTAAAAAACAGGAAAATGCTTTTCCTCGTGCTCTAGGCTGCGTAGAAGACACCAAACTGCTCAATTATTTAATTTTATCAAGAAGGAAATTTAGTTAGCTTTACAAAATGGGGAAAACCAATGAAATCGGTTGAAAAGTGCGTGAGTTACGCCATCTTTAGTGTTTTAACTTGTTGGGTTTTTCCTTTATAAAAGATTGGTACCTTGTGCGTAATTATTAAGTAGACAAATTCAAATCACAATCGTACGCCCAAATGTACCAACCTTTATGAAGGAAAACCCAAAAAGTTAAAACACAAAAAATGCCATAACTCATCTATTTTTCAACCGATTTCATTGGTTTTCCCCATTTTGTAAAGCTAACGAAATTTCCTTGCATTTTAGTGTCTTCTATTTAGCCTAGAGCACGAGGGAAGGCATTTTCCTGTTTTTTAATGCGTTTTGTCATACTTAAATCACTATAACTTAGCCATTTGTTACCCGATTTTTAAAAATTATGGCTTGTTGAAAAGACATGATTATCACCTTATAAAAAAAAGTAAGCTGTAAAAAATCTGTTGTGGAAAAATAAGTTATGTCCGTTTTAAATTGAAAATCCTAGAAACCCCGTTTTTCACTACATTTACTGTTACAAAAATCAAAAAACAAATTATCCCAAAGGAACTAAAGGTATTTTCGTCTTCCATGGACTCCCACAAAACTGAATATATGCATCAGAACCCCTGCAAAAACATTTTGTCAACATTTGTATCACAGTGTATTTAACTGTCTTCTACGCAGCCTTAGAGCACGAGGAAAAGCATTTTCCTGTTTTTAATGCGTTTTTGTCACACTTAAATCACTATAACTTAACCATTTGTTACCCGATTTTTAAAAATTATGGCTTGTTCAAAAGACATGATTATCACCTTATAAAAAAAAAATAAGCTGTAAAAATCTGTTGTGAAAAATAAGTTATGTCCGTTTTAAATTGAAAATCCTAGAAACCCCGTTTTTCACTACATTTACTGTTACAAAATCAAAAAACAAATTATCCCAAAGGAACCAAAGGTATTTTCGTCTTCCATGGACTCCCACAAAACTGAATATATGCATCAGAACCCCTGCAAAAACATTTTGTCAACATTTGTATCACAGTGTATTTAACTGAGCTGATCAAAATAGAAGAACGACTTAGGGAAGAAGATTTTTCTGATTATTTAGGAGATGCCTTCGATTTTGAGAAAAGTTAACTAACAAAAACATGGACAAAATACAAAAGTGTTATGATGATTGTAGCTCAGATGATAGTGGGAAAGAGAAAAAACAGGTGGGGGAACAAAGCAACATAAAGAAATTCGAAAAGTTTACATAAAATATATAAAAATTTTAGCTTCAGCACGGAAATGTACTATGGCAGAAAAAACGGTTGTTCAATCTCAAGCTGCTCATGCGGTTCAGGCGATTTCTTGTTCAGTGCCTCCTTGCGATATAGGGGTTTTTCATGGCAGCTATGGAACGTGGCCCACATTTAGGGACATGTTCAAGGCAATATTTATAGATAACGCTCGACTTAGCCAAGTTGAAAAACTTTTCCATTTGTATCAAAAAACAGAGGGCGAAGCGCGCCAAATAAACATAAATGTAGCCCTGACTGAAGAAAACGTTGAGATTGCATGGAACAATTTGAAGGTTCAATACGAAAGTTAGAGGGTTTTGATAAACTCTCAGCTAAAATTGTTGTTCAATCTTCCACCTTGTAGACAGGAATCGGCTGAAGAAGTTAAAAGGCTTGAACGATAATTGTATAATTGTATTTCAGTGTTAAAATTGTATAACATTGACATTGATTCCTGGGATCCGATTTTTGTTTTTCAATGTTCTTCTAGGACTTTCCGAACAGACTTTGAATTTGTGGGAACAATCGGTGAAAATAAGACGGAGGTACCAAATGGTCGGAATTAAACGCGGTCCTCACAGATAGATACCGTGCATTAGAAAGTGTATCCGTGACATTTAGCAATAACCAGTCGTCCACATAATTACAATCCTTCTGCAATAAAGATAACCATGCTTCTTCTTCAAAAGCAAAACAATCAAAGTCTGACCATACTATATCTGATGTAGCACAATGTAAAGTGTGTAAAGGCAGTCATGAACAAAATTTTGCCCGAAATTTCTAAGCCTAAATTTCAAAGGGCGAACATCAGTCTTAAGGAAATTCAGATACTGCTTCAATTGTCTTAAGACACGTCATATGTATAATGACTGTAATATTCCAAATAAGTGTTCCAAATGCAATAAGAAACACCATAGCTTATTGCATAGGGATTTTATAAAGAAACCAGACCAAGGTACAACTAATGAAGCAATTCAAGCAAAAACTAAATCGTTTTCTACACAAATACAGTCCGTTGAAGTTCCTAGTTCTTCTAATGTAGTTCAAATGCATCACACAGTAGTGGCAAAAAATGTTATGTTGGCGACGTCATGGATAAATATAGTGAGCAATGGAGTTGCGTATAAGGTACGAGCACTGATAGATCCCTGCTCTGATGAAAATTTTGTTTCTGAGAAAATTCATAGATTGTTGAAGTTGCCCACAACGCCTATTTCAGCCGAAGTAACGAGACTAGGAGGAGAAATTGTTAGTAGATCGAAGAAATTAGCCAATTTTATAATTGAACCGATCAAGTATCAGAATTTATCGCTGAAAGTGGATGCTATGGTTGTCCCTGAAGTGACAGGAAATGTTCCTACTCACTCTATAAATTCGAAACAAAACCTAAATTTACGTAAAATTAATCTGGCTGATCCAGATTTTAACAAAAGGGGCCCGATTGATATATTGTTAGGTGGTAATTTATATCCAGTTATTTTGCGTGGTGGTGTCCAACATGGCATTTTAGATTCCTTAGTTGCTCAGGAAACTATTTTCTGCTGCATTGTTACAGGCCCATCAACAACCAAGAAGCAATCGTTTTGTACAAGAATATGTCACGTGACGAATGTGTCTCTAGAGGAACAATTATCTAAATTTTGGGAGTTAGAGGATGTTTTTAGTAGCTCAATTTGTTCGGTGCCACCGTGGTGCAATGGTATGCACACCCGCCTTGCACACTGAAGGTCGTGGGTTCGATTCCCCGGCCAGTCAACATCAAACATTTTTCAACGGTGGTAAAATACCCCTCAGTAATGTTGGCAACATTTCCTGAGTATTTCAGCCTTGTACAACTTCTCTACAAGTGGTGTCTTAGACACGCCGTTCGGACTCGGCGATAAACAGTAGGTCCCATATCATTGAGCTAATATGAATCGGGGTGCACTCATTGATATGAGAGAAGTCTCCCCTGTCCCGCCTGGGATGTTTGTGGAACAATTATATATAATTATTTGTTCGGAAGAAGACAAACGGTGTGAAGAAATTTTTCGCTCTACAACGAGAAGGGACTCTGAAGGGAGATATATTGTGGATCTGCCGTTTAGAGAAAGTTGTCCTTCACTTGGCCCAAATAGATATGTTGCCCTAAGACAGTTCGAAAGGAATGAAAAATCATTATTGTGTAGGCCCGAATGCGAAATTCAATACGACGAAGTGTTGAATGAGTGTATAACATTGGGGCATATGGAGAGAGTTGAAGATTCTTACAATGTGCCTGGTTATTACTTACCTCATCATGGGGTTTTCAAATAAGATAGTACCACTACTCAGTTGAGGTTAGTTTTTAATGGATCAAGTCCGTCCTCCCACGGTAAAAGTCTGAACGATAACTTATTTGTTGGTCCTACCCTACAACAAGATTTAGTAGCCCTAATAAAAAGTGGAGATTTTTCAAATTTGTATTTAGTGCAGATATAGCCAAGATGTATAGGCAAATATGGGTCAATCCGGAACATATAGACTTTCAAAGGATAATTTTTCGTAATTCAAAGGAAGAGATACAGGATTATTGGTTAAAAACAGTAACGTTTGGGATAAATTGTGCTCAATTTTTGGCGTTGAGGACCCTTTTGCAACTAGCTGAAGATGAAGAAAATCGTTTTCCTATAGGAGCGGGCATTTTGCGAAAGTCAATGTATGTTGATGATGCTCTAGTGGGTGCCCATTCTATTGAAGGGGCAATTGTAGCTCGAAATCAACTGATTGATATTCTAGGGACGGCTAAGTTTGAGCTAAGAAAATGGACCTAAAACTCATAGAAAATTTTGGAGCACTTGCCCCTGGAAGACCTGCTAAGTAGTTAATTTCTGTGCCTCGAGGAGGATAGCAGAGCAAAAATGTTGGGTGTTCGGTGGAACGCAGCAACTGATTGCTTCTATTTTGTAACAGAAGTCGTACAAGTAGGACCAGTGTACACAAAAAGACAGGTGTTATCAATGATAGCCCGTATATTTGATGCAGCTGGCTGGTTGTCGCCCATAATAATAAGAGCAAAAATTTTAATGCAACAAATGTGGATCGATCAAATAGGCTGGGATGAACCAGTAAAACCTGTAGCTCTTCATAAATGGTTAAATTTAATTTCAGACTTCAACAAAATTGATCTTGTTTCTATTCCAAGATGGGTAAATTCGATACAAAACCTAAATTTACCTAAAATTAATCTGGCTGATCCAGATTTTTACAAAAGTGGCCCGATTGATATATTGTTAGATGGTAATTTATACCCACTTATTTTGCGTGGTGGTGTCCAACATGGCATTTTAGATTCCATAATTGCTCAGGAAACTATTTTCGGCTGGATTGTTACAGGCCCATCAGCAACCAAGAAGCAATCGTTTTGTACAAGAATATGTCACGTGACGAATGTGTCTCTAGAGGAACAATTATCTAAATTTTGGGAGTTAGAGGAGGTTTTTAGTAGCCCAATTTGTTCGGAAGAAGACAAACGAAGTGAAGAAATTTTTCGCTCTACAACAAGAAGGGACTCTGAAGGGAGATATATTGTGGATCTGCCGTTTAGAGAAAGTTGTTAAAAACATACATACTTACATAGCTTATATTTATTTACTATTTTTATTTTTGTTTTCACACTTTGTATTTTAATTGTCCAAATTGCCAATAAAGCATTATTCAGTCATTAATTAAAGTAAGTCAATAGGTTTTATCGTTAATGTGACCTATATTTAAATTCACTTACTTTGTAATATTTATAAATTTCATTTCTTACATTTTTTTGTATGCATAATATTTGGGTTAGTCATCATTTATATTAAGAAAGTATTGTTATAAAAGAGTGAAATCAATAAAGATAAACAGTCTTCTTTTAGTACTACAATCCGCCACCTCTTTTAATTATTAGTCGACGCTTTCCTTCAAGTTCATGTGCTTGTAAGGAACAACCCGAAAGAGAATCTTAAGTGCCAATTCAAGTTTATGTGCTTGAATGGAGTAACACCAGATTCTAATTAGATTAACAAAAGTTGTCCTTCACTTGGCCCAAATAGATATGTTGCCCTAAGACAGTTCGAAAAGAATGAAAAATCATTATTGCGTAGGCCCGAATGCGAAATTCAATACGACGAAGTGTTGAATGAGTATATAACATTGGGGCATATGGAGAGAGTTGAAGATTCTTACAATGTGCCTGGTTATTACTTACCTCATCATGGGGTTTTCAAATAAGATAGTACCACTACTCAGTTGAGTGTAGTTTTTAATGGATCAAGTCCGTCCTCCAACGGTAAAAGTCTGAACGATAACTTATTTGTTGGTCCTACCCTACAACAAGATTTAGTAGCCCCAATAACAAGGTGGAGATTTTTCAAATTTGTATTTAGTGCAGATATAGCCAAGATGTATAGGCAAATATGGGTCAATCCGGAACATATAGACTTTCAAAGGATAATTTTTCGTAATTCAAAGGAAGAGATACAGGATTATCGGTTAAAAACAGTAACGTTTGTGATAAATTGTGCTCCCTTTTTGGCGTTGAGGACCCTTTTGCAACTAGCTGAAGATGAAGAAAATTGTTTCCCTATAGGAGCGGGCATTTTGCGAAAGTCAATGTATGTTGATGATGCTCTAGTGGGTACCCATTCTATTGAAGAGGCAATTGTAGCTCGAAATCAACTGATTGATATTCTAGGGACGGCTAAGTTTGACCTAAGAAAATGGACCTAAAACTCAAAGGAAATTTTGTAGCACTTGCCCCTGGACGACCTGCTAAGTAGTTAATTTCTGTGCCTCGATGCAGCAACTGATTGCTTCTATTTTGTAACAGAAGTGGTACAAGTAAGACCAGTGTACACAAAAAGACAGGTGTTATCAATGAAAGCCCGTATATTTGATCCAGCTGACTGGTTGTCGCCAATAATAATAAGAGCAAAAATTTTAATGCAACAAATGTGGATCGATCAAATAGGCTGGGATGAACCAGTAAAAACTGTAGCTCTTCATAAATGGTTAAATTTCATTTCAGACTTCAACAAAAGCTCCAAAATAATATGTTGTGGTGGCACGGACCAGAGTGGCTCACACTAGATAGGTGTCACTGGCCAACTAGTACAACAGATTTTCAAACTTCGGTAGAGGAAAGGAGGGCTCAGGTTATGCTTGCTAAATCGCCAGAAGAAAGGGAAGAGTCGTCTGAAGAACCTGGAGGTATTTCAAATGAGCGAATTGAAGGTAGCAGATGGAGAAAGGACTCAAAAAAAAGATGATTTTCTGGAAGACATATCTATGTTGTCCAAAGCCAATCATGTAGTAGCAAGAATGTTTCGGTTCGTGGGTCTTGCTATTAAGTCTTTTACGAATTCTGAAAAACTTTCCGCAAAAGAGTTGTTCCTTGCCAGAAAGGGGCTTTTTATCTGGTCGCAAAGGTTGTATTTTCCTAAAGAGTATGAATGCCTGTCTTCCAAAACACAATTAAGTCCAAAAAGTCCGTTGCTCTGCTTAACCCCTTTCCTTGACCGGCATAGTATAATGAGAGCCAACGGCCGCTTAGGTTCGACAGCCTGCTTGACATACACTGAGCGTCACCCTGTTATCTTGGCATACAACAGTAGGATCGCTAGGCTTTATGTGGAGTTCGTCCATAAACTCACCTGCCACGGCGGCTTAAGGTTGTTAATAACCACGGTTCGACTGGAGTGTTGGATCCCAAGGCTAAAAAATCTGATAAAAAATGTTATACGCAATTGTAAGATTTGTGTTTTGTATCGCCAGAAATTACAAGGCCAAATAATAATTGCGTTGCCCCAGGAGTTGATTTTGCAGGCCCTGTAGAGATCAAAAGCTCCACTGGCCGTTACTGTAAGATTACAAAGGGTTACGTTTGTCTTTTCGTGTGTTTCGCAACGAAGGCCATTCACTTGGAGGCTGTTAGTGACTTGCCCACAGCCGCATTCTTGGCAGCTTTAGCTAGATTCGTCGCTCGAAGAGGTTATCCAAGTGCCATGTACTCAGACAATGGTAGAAATTTCGTTGGTGCGGCTAGAGAGATTGATGAAAGCTTCGGTAAACGTGTTAAAGACTTAAAGGACGAGACTGTCTCAAAATACGGCCATCAAAGACTCTCCTGGCATTTTATCCCTGCGGGCGCCCGCATATGGGCGGGCTTTGGGAATCCGGGGTCAAAAGCTTCAAAGGTCACTTTAGAAAAGTTTCTGGTCAGCTCAAATACACCTTCGAAGAACTTTCCACGCTTCTAGCGACTATTGAGGCATACCTGAATTCCCGCCCACTTGGTGCTCTCCCTGACAATGTGGAAGATTTGCAGGCTTTAACGCCCGCCCATTTCCTAATTGGTTCCTCGATGTTAACATCCGCTGAGCCAGAGGAGGTCAAATGTGCGGGAAGTATTCTAAATCGTTGGCGGAAACTGAAGGCTATCAACCAGGTCGATCTTATTGAAGGGGATATAGTAGTCCTTAGGAACAATCGACTGATTCCACTCATTGGCGATTAGGTCGTGTTACCAAAACTTATCATGGTTCTGATGGAAGAGTACGGGTTGTCGATTTAAGGACTTAAAGTGGTACTATTACCAGGCCAATACACAAATTGGTCTTAATGCCTCGACATTCTCAACACTAAATCTAAAGTTTTTTACCCAGTTCAATATTTCAATTCAGTTGTTGTTAACAGGAAACAAAATGGATGGCGGTATCTTTAACAAAAACTTCCTTTGTCCCGTCTGCGAGCGCCCACACGCCCTACGGCAATGCACGGCGTTTTTGGCAGCGGAATGGTGTGGTGGACTCTAAAGAACTCCGCAAGAATTGTCTTGCTCATACCCACAACCGCTGGCAATGTCGTTCCCCAGACCACTGTAAGCGCTGCGG
Source organism: Musca autumnalis (assembly GCF_047663935.1). Taxonomy (NCBI): domain Eukaryota; kingdom Metazoa; phylum Arthropoda; class Insecta; order Diptera; family Muscidae; genus Musca; species Musca autumnalis. Next base: position 129,975,623 of record NW_027411644.1, read on the forward strand.
TGGTTTCCACAATAGTTTGCTCCACATTCCGCCAGATGACCATATCGAATTCCAGATGTCGGCTATGGTGCGCGTCTACACATGCAAAGGGCGGCGATCGCAAACTTCACGGGCGATCCTGGATCCAAACGTAAAACGATCCTATATCTCAGCGGCGGAAGCGATCGACTTGCACTGCATCGTTAAGGATATGATCACAGTGATATTTTTGCGTCATTTCTCGGATTCAGTGCCACCCATCCGTGTGGTGTGTGTCGTCCAAAATCGTGACTTTGGCCTTAGTCCCCACGCTAGAATAGACAAGGATTTTAATACGCCTGGTAAACTATCAGATGACACCTTTGATGCCGACCGTTTGGTGGTATAAACCGATGCCGTTCCACATTATCTTGGGTGCTGATGTCTGCCGGATCTTTCCACTCTGTTGCACTGTGAGTGCAAGGCTGGCGGTCTGGATGCGTTGCATTGCTGGCTATTTTTGTTGATATTGGTTTAAATTAAGCTGTGGCCTGTTGCTTTAACGTTTTGTACGATGGTTCTCTTTAGTACTATGTATTGGACAATCATGCTATGTATTGTCATGGAGTACTAAAAAGAGAAGTTAGAGAGAGAACAGGCAACACCAACCAACCAGAATCGAGCTTCTAAATGATTTATGACTACTTGTTTTCGTTTTGGTTTTTTTTAATAAACCTGAAATAAATACAAACGAAGATTGCTCCTTTCTTTTGTGCCGAGTTGAGTATAAATAAAACGAAACAAATTGCGTGCCAGAACAAAGTGGACAACCTGCGCTTCTACATAAGGAACACCGGTATACCAACCTGAGTGCGCACATAAACGGCAGCAAATCTTTGGTATATTGGGTGGAGCCGAACGACTGTTGAGGATGCCGTCAAGGAAAGACAGCCAACATCTGGTGGCATAGCTCCTCTCTCCGCGCTTGGTGTGACTCTAGACACTGGGAACAAGGTCCCAATTGTGGATAGTGGAATCAGTAACTGGGGGCGCTGTCGTGTGAAAGGCAAGCTACTCTATATTTGGAGAGTCGAGGAAGGTGCATCATATACAACCGTACCGGGCCAACCCCTCTGAACTACTCGTGCCGTAATAGAGGTAATCCCATTGGTTGTAGAATAAACACATGTAAAAAAAGGTATGTAATTTTTCAAAAGCAGCGTTAAGTTCGGCAAAATGTCGTATTCCTTATGATGATAAATGCAAAATAATAAAAAGTTCCGTACATTTATATCAAAATTCCAATTAATTTGTGTTTTGGTTTATACAGCCGCAGATAAGGTCTACAAGTACTTACTTACTTAGCTGGCCCATTACAGAACATTTGTTCTATAGGCCGAACTAAGAAAAGATCTCTATTCCTCTCTATTTGTTGCTTCGCACTCTGGAATACCGCGCCTTTTCATCTCATCATCCACTTGTTTGCGCCATCTATTCCTTGTCCTGCCAATTCTGCGTGCACCGCCAAGCGGTCCGTATTTATACGCCTTTTTAGCGGGTTCATCATCGCTCATTCTTATGATATGGCCTAGCCAACGCAATCGCTGCATCTCGATACGTTTAACAATATTGATGTCGTTGTATAGCAGATACAGCTCGTGGTTCATGCGACGTCGATATTCTCCGTCAACGCAGATTGGTCCGTAGATCTTTCAAAGAATTTTTCTCTCAAACACACCATGCCATGTCTGGTTGCGCAAGTACCCAGGCTTAGGAGCCATACATCAGCACGGGTAGTATCAGTGTTTTGTAGAGCGTTATTTTTGTTTGACGAGATGTGGCTTTGTTTTTGAACTGCTTACTTAAACCAAAGTAGCATCTGTTGGCCAATATAATTCTTCTTTTTATTTCACAACTGATGTCGTTTGTTGTGTTTACGGAGGTGCCGAGGTAGACGAAGTCTTTTACTACCTCAATATTATAGGAACCAACTTCCACAGTCGGTCCAAGCTCAATGGACGCATTGCGCGTCGACACCATCAACTTGGTCTTCTCACCGTTTACCGCCAGACCCACTTTAGCAGATTCTCCTTCGACCTTCATAAAGGTATCAGTTACTTCTTTTACTGATCGGCCTATGATGTCTATATCATCAGCATAAGCAAGTAACATGTGACTATTGGTGTAGATTGTGCCACTTCTTTTGACGTTTGCCTCTCGTATAACCTTTTCCAGCAGGATGTTAAAGAGATCACACGAAAGGCTGTCCACTTGTCTGAAACCTCTTTTGGTACCAAACTCTTCGGAGAGGTTCTTTCCTATTTTAACTGAGGACCTCGTGTCAGTTAAAGTCATTTTGCAAAGACGGATGAGCTTTGCGGGGATACCAAATTCAGACATGGGTTGGAATACCTTTGAACGCAGCGGGCTATCGAAGGCTGCTTTATAATCGACAAAAAGGTGGTAGGTGTCGATCTGCATCTCTTGGGTCTTCCCCAGGATTTGCCGCAGGGTAAATATCTGGTCAATGGTGGACTTGCCAGGTCTAAAGTCGCCATACCAATGGTCCAATTATATCGTTGACCATAGGCTTTAGTCGTTCGCAGAATATCCCTGACACGATCTTGTAGGCAATAGGGAGTAGACTTATGCCCCTATAGTTAGAGCATACAGTCTTATCTCCCTTCATGTGGACGGGGCACAGGATACTCAGGTTCCAATCGTCGGGTACTCGTTCTTCCTGCCAGATGGTGCTAACTAGCTGATGAGTACACCTTATCAGCGTGTCGCCTCCGGTTTTGAACAGCTCGGCTGGTAAGACATCGGCTCCTGCTGCCTTATTATTCTTCAGCCGATTTAGTGCTGTCTTTACCTCATCTTGGCTGGGCGGTATACATTCAATACCATCTTCTGGGATTGGGACTGTGGTATCTTCGTCGTCTTCGCTGCTATTGGATACCAACAGTTTTGAAAAACGTTCCTTCCATATCCTGAGTACACTATCTGTATCAGTTACCAAATTACCTTGCTGGTCTCTACAGGAGGATGTGCCTGTACCAAAGCCATCAGTTTGATGCTTGACTCTTTGGTAGAATTTTCGGACTTCATTCTGGCTCCTGTACATTTCGATTTTTTCACCCTCCCGCTTTTCCGTCTCTCTGTTTTTCCTGCGGAAAAGATGTTTCTCCTCTCTCCTTTTCTCCCTGTATCTCTCTCGTGCGCTACGCGTTGCTACGGATTGTAAAGTAGCCCTATATGCCGCATTTTTCTCTTCGGTGGCAGCACGACACTCCTGATCATACCATGGATTCCTTGGTGGAGGACTCTGGTATCCAAGTATGGATTTTGCTGCTGTTTGTATGGAGTGGGCAATACTTTGCCATTGCGCTGATATGTTATCGGGATGAGGAGTGCTTTGATTAAGCAATTGGGCTAGTTGAGTGGAATATGCTGTGGCTATCTGTTGTGATTGCAGCTTACCGATGTCTAACTTTCGTATTGTGTCTGTTCGTACTTTGTTTGCTACGTTTAAGCGGGTGCGTACCTTTGCTGCAACAAGGTAGTTGTCCGAATCAATGTTTGCGCCTCGGAACGATCGTACATCCAACACGCTCGATGAATGTCTTCCATCTATCACAACATGATCAATTTGATTTCTTGTTTTCTGATCTGGAGACAGCCAGGTGCCCTTATGAATATCGAGATGATTAAATCTGGTACTGCTAACTACCATGTTTTTTGCAGCTGCAAAGTCTATCAGCCTCATACCATTGTCAGATGTTTCACCGTGGAGGCTGAATTTCCCGACTGTTGGGGCAAAGATATTCTCCTTTCCAATTTTGGCATTAAAATCGCCTAGAATGATTTTAATGTCATGGGCAGGGCAACAGTCATATGTTTCTTCTAAGCGCTCGCAAAATATATCTTTGGTCCGTTCGTCCTTTTCTTCAGTGGGAGCATGAGAGCAAATAAAGCTGATGTTGAAGAATTTAGCTTTTATTCGAATTGCAGCAAGTCTTTCATTCACTGGAGTGAAGCTGGATACCAGATGTTTTAGTCTCCGACTAACTACAAATCCGCAACCAAACTCATGCTTTACGTCATGGCAGCTATAATACAGTGCGTCACCTTTAGGTGTTGTTGTGACGCCTTTCCCAATCCATCGTATTTCCTGTATGGCAGTAATATCGACCATTGGAGCCAATTGCACCATCAAAATATGTGGATTTTTTCTACTACTGCCGATATTGACTCTTCCATTGTATGCGGAACGGAGACTAGTCTTATCACCATTAAAAATGCCGGTATAATGGAAATTGGTCCCAACTGTGTTATGAAGAACAATTTTGTTACCATACACGGACATTTTGAAGCCTCCAATAGCCTACGTGCTTCTTATGTGAGATTGAAAGACATCCATTCCATAAGTTCACCACAGGAGGTAGACAGGGTTTTAACACGCACTAACACTACTTCTTACAAGGTTCATCTAGAAGTATTGGAGAACATCCAAAGACAGCTGAATGAATCAACTCTAAGACATTTGCCACAACTAATGCACTCCAGAAGTCGTCATCATCATGCAGTTAGCTACACTTCATTGTTTTGCTGCGTTGTTATTCTGCTTGGTCTGCTGAGTTGAAAAATCTATTCAAGGTTAAACAAAACGGCTCAATTTTGCACCTACTCCAGCTGTAAGAACTCACCCATCAACAATAAGCGTCCCAGCTGATTCATCCACTCATACAACCAATTCAGCTACACTTACTGCTTGACACTGTCAACGCGGCGGAGAATGTTAAAAACATACATACTTACAACCTTATATTTATTTACTATTTTTATTTTTGTTTTCACACTTTGTATTTTAATTGTCCAAATTGCCAATAAAGCATTACTCAGTCATTAATTAAAGTAAGTCAATAGGTTTTATCGTTAATGTGACCTATATTTAAATTCACTTACTTTGTAATATTTACAAATTTCATTTCTTTACATTTTTTTTGTATGCATAATATTTGGCTTAGTCATCATTTATGTTAAGAAAGTATTGTTATAAAAGAGTGAAATCAATAAAGATAAACAGTCTTCTTTTAGTACTACAATCCGCCACCTCTTTTAATTATTAGTCGACGCTTTCCTTCAAGTTCATGTGCTTGTAAGGAACAACCCGAAAGAGAATCTTAAGTGCCAATTCAAGTTTATGTGCTTGAATGGAGTAACACCAGATTCTAATTAGATTAACAAAAGTTGTCCTTCACTTGGCCCAAATAGATATGTTGCCCTAAGACAGTTCGAAAAGAATGAAAAATCATTATTGCGTAGGCCCGAATGCGAAATTCAATACGACGAAGTGTTGAATGAGTATATAACATTGGGGCATATGGAGAGAGTTGAAGATTCTTACAATGTGCCTGGTTATTACTTACCTCATCATGGGGTTTTCAAATAAGATAGTACCACTACTCAGTTGAGTGTAGTTTTTAATGGATCAAGTCCGTCCTCCAACGGTAAAAGTCTGAACGATAACTTATTTGTTGGTCCTACCCTACAACAAGATTTAGTAGCCCCAATAACAAGGTGGAGATTTTTCAAATTTGTATTTAGTGCAGATATAGCCAAGATGTATAGGCAAATATGGGTCAATCCGGAACATATAGACTTTCAAAGGATAATTTTTCGTAATTCAAAGGAAGAGATACAGGATTATCGGTTAAAAACAGTAACGTTTGTGATAAATTGTGCTCCCTTTTGGCGTTGAGGACCCTTTTGCAACTAGCTGAAGATGAAGAAAATTGTTTCCCTATAGGAGCGGGCATTTTGCGAAAGTCAATGTATGTTGATGATGCTCTAGTGGGTGCCCATTCTATTGAAGAGGCAATTGTAGCTCGAAATCAACTGATTGATATTCTAGGGACGGCTAAGTTTGACCTAAGAAAATGGACCTAAAACTCAAAGGAAATTTTGTAGCACTTGCCCCTGGACGACCTGCTAAGTAGTTAATTTCTGTGCCTCGACGCAGCAACTGATTGCTTCTATTTTGTAACAGAAGTGGTACAAGTAAGACCAGTGTACACAAAAAGACAGGTGTTATCAATGAAAGCCCGTATATTTGATCCAGCTGACTGGTTTCGCCAATAATAATAAGAGCAAAAATTTTAATGCAACAAATGTGGATCGATCAAATAGGCAGGGATGAACCAGTAAAAACTGTAGCTCTTCATAAATGGTTAAATTTCATTTCAGACTTCAACAAAAGCTCCAAAATAATATGTTGTGGTGGCACGGACCAGAGTGGCTCACACTAGATAGGTGTCACTGGCCAACTAGTACAACAGATTTTCAAACTTCGGTAGAGGAAAGGAGGGCTCAGGTTATGCTTGCTAAATCGCCAGAAGAAAGGGAAGAGTCGTCTGAAGAACCTGGAGGTATTTCAAATGAGCGAATTGAAGGTAGCAGATGGAGAAAGGACTCAAAAAAAAGATGATTTTCTGGAAGACATATCTACGTTGTCCAAAGCCAATCATGTAGTAGCAAGAATGTTTCGGTTCGTGGGTCTTGCTATTAAGTCTTGTACGAATTCTGAAAAACTTTCCGCAAAAGAGTTGTTCCTTGCCAGAAAGGGGCTTTTTATCTGGTCGCAAAGGTTGTATTTTCCTAAAGAGTATGAGTGCCTGTCTTCCAAAACACAATTAAGTCCAAAAAGTCCGTTGCTCTGCTTAACCCCTTTCCTTGACCGGCATAGTATAATGAGAGCCAACGGCCGCTTAGGTTCGACAGCCTGCTTGACATACACTGAGCGTCACCCTGTTATCTTGGCATACAACAGTAGGATCGCTAGGCTTTATGTGGAGTTCGTCCATAAACTCACCTGCCACGGCGGCTTAAGGTTGGTAATAACCACGGTTCGACTGGAGTGTTGGATCCCAAGGCTAAAAAATCTGATAAAAAATGTTATACGCAATTGTAAAATTTGTGTTTTGTATCGCCAGAAATTACAAGGCCAAATAATAATTGCGTTGCCCCAGGAGTTGATTTTGCAGGCCCTCTAGAGATCAAAAGCTTCACTGGCCGTTACTGTAAGATTACAAAGGGTTACGTTTGTCTTTTCGTGTGTTTCGCAACGAAGGCCATTCACTTGGAGGCTGTTAGTGACTTGCCCACAGCCGCATTCTTGGCAGCTTTAGCTAGATTCGTCGCTCGAAGAGGTTATCCAAGTGCCATGTACTCAGACAATGGTAGAAATTTCGTTGGTGCGGCTAGAGAGATTGATGAAAGCTTCGGTAAACGTGTTAAAGACTTAAAGGACGAGACTGTCTCAAAATACGGCCATCAAAGACTCTCCTGGCATTTTATCCCTGCGGGCGCCCGCATATGGGCGGGCGCCCGCATATGGGCGGGCTTTGGGAATCCGGGGTCAAAAGCTTCAAAGGTCACTTTAGAAAAGTTTCTGGTCAGCTCAAATACACCTTCGAAGAACTTTCCACGCTTCTAGCGACTATTGAGGCATACCTGAATTCCCGCCCACTTGGTGCTCTCCCTGACAATGTGGAAGATTTGCAGGCTTTAACGCCCGCCCATTTCCTAATTGGTTCCTCGATGTTAACATCCGCTGAGCCAGAGGAGGTCAAATGTGCGGGAAGTATTCTAAATCGTTGGCGGAAACTGAAGGCTATCAACCAGGTCGATCTTATTGAAGGGGATATAGTAGTCCTTAGGAACAATCGACTGATTCCACTCATTGGCGATTAGGTCGTGTTACCAAAACTTATCATGGTTCTGATGGAAGAGTACGGGTTGTCGATTTAAGGACTTAAAGTGGTACTATTACCAGGCCAATACACAAATTGGTCTTAATGCCTCGACATTCTCAACACTAAATCTAAAGTTTTTTACCCAGTTCAATATTTCAATTCAGTTGTTGTTTACAGGAAACAAAATGGATGGCGGTATCTTTAACAAAAACTTCCTTTGTCCCGTCTGCGAGCGCCCACACGCCCTACGGCAATGCACGGCGTTTTTGGCAGCGGAATGGTGTGGTGGACTCTAAAGAACTCCGCAAGAATTGTCTTGCTCATACCCACAACCGCTGGCAATGTCGTTCCCCAGACCACTGTAAGCGCTGCGGTGGTTTCCACAATAGTTTGCTCCACATTCCGCCAGATGACCATATCGAATTCCAGATGTCGGCTATGGTGCGCGTCTACACATGCAAAGGGCGGCGATCGCAAACTTCACGGGCGATCCTGGATCCAAACGTAAAACGATCCTATATCTCAGCGGCGGAAGCGATCGACTTGCACTGCATCGTTAAGGATATGATCACAGTGATATTTTTGCGTCATTTCTCGGATTCAGTGCCACCCATCCGTGTGGTGTGTGTCGTCCAAAATCGTGACTTTGGCCTTAGTCCCCACGCTAGAATAGACAAGGATTTTAATACGCCTGGTAAACTATCAGATGACACCTTTGATGCCGACCGTTTGGTGGTATAAACCGATGCCGTTCCACATTATCTTGGGTGCTGATGTCTGCCGGATCTTTCCACTCTGTTGCACTGTGAGTGCAAGGCTGGCGGTCTGGATGCGTTGCATTGCTGGCTATTTTTGTTGATATTGGTTTAAATTAAGCTGTGGCCTGTTGCTTTAACGTTTTGTACGATGGTTCTCTTTAGTACTATGTATTGGACAATCATGCTATGTATTGTCATGGAGTACTAAAAAGAGAAGTTAGAGAGAGAACAGGCAACACCAACCAACCAGAATCGAGCTTCTAAATGATTTATGACTACTTGTTTTCGTTTTGGTTTTTTTTAATAAACCTGAAATAAATACAAACGAAGATTGCTCCTTTCTTTTGTGCCGAGTTGAGTATAAATAAAACGAAACAAATTGCGTGCCAGAACAAAGTGGACAACCTGCGCTTCTACATAAGGAACACCGGTATACCAACCTGAGTGCGCACATAAACGGCAGCAAATCTTTGGTATATTGGGTGGAGCCGAACGACTGTTGAGGATGCCGTCAAGGAAAGACAGCCAACATCTGGTGGCATAGCTCCTCTCTCCGCGCTTGGTGTGACTCTAGACACTGGGAACAAGGTCCCAATTGTGGATAGTGGAATCAGTAACTGGGGGCGCTGTCGTGTGAAAGGCAAGCTACTCTATATTTGGAGAGTCGAGGAAGGTGCATCATATACAACCGTACCGGGCCAACCCCTCTGAACTACTCGTGCCGTAATAGAGGTAATCCCATTGGTTGTAGAATAAACACATGTAAAAAAAGGTATGTAATTTTTCAAAAGCAGCGTTAACTTCGGCAAAATGTCGTATTCCTTATGATGATAAATGCAAAATAATAAAAAGTTCCGTACATTTATATCAAAATTCCAATTAATTTGTGTTTTGGTTTATACAGCCGCAGATAAGGTCTACAAGTACTTACTTACTTAGCTGGCCCATTACAGAACATTTGTTCCATAGGCCGAACTAAGAAAAGATCTCTATTCCTCTCTATTTGTTGCTTCGCACTCTGGAATACCGCGCCTTTTCATCTCATCATCCACTTGTTTGCGCCATCTATTCCTTGGCCTGCCAATTCTGCGTGCACCGCCAAGCGGTCCGTATTTATACGCCTTTTTAGCGGGTTCATCATCGCTCATTCTTATGATATGGCCTAGCCAACGCAATCGCTGCATCTCGATACGTTTAACAATATTGATGTCGTTGTATAGCAGATACAGCTCGTGGTTCATGCGACGTCGATATTCTCCGTCAACGCAGATTGGTCCGTAGATCTTTCAAAGAATTTTTCTCTCAAACACACCATGCCATGTCTGGTTGCGCAAGTACCCAGGCTTAGGAGCCATACATCAGCACGGGTAGTATCAGTGTTTTGTAGAGCGTTATTTTTGTTTGACGAGATGTGGCTTTGTTTTTAAACTGCTTACTTAAACCAAAGTAGCATCTGTTAGCCAATACAATTCTTCTTTTTATTTCACAACTGATGTCGTTTGTTGTGTTTACGGAGGTGCCGAGTTAGTCGAAGTTTTTTAATACCTCAATATTATAGGAACCAACTTCCACAGTCGGTCCGAGCTAAATTGACGCATTGCGCGTCGACACAAACAACTTGGTCTTCTCACCGTTTACCGCCAGACCCACTTTAGCAGATTCTCCTTCGACCTTTATAAAGGTATCAGTTACTTCTTTAACTGATCGGCCCATGATGTCTATATCATCAGCATAAGCAAATAACATGTGACGTTTGCCTCTCGTATAACCTTTTCTAGCAGGATGTTGAAGAGATCCCACGAAAGGCTGTCTCCTTGTCTGAAACCTCTTTTGGTACCAAACTCTTCGGAGAGGTTCTTTCCTATTTTAACTGAGGACCTCGTGTCAGTTAAAGTCATTTTACAAAGCCGGATGAGCTTTGCGGGAATACCAAATTCAGACATGGCTTGGAATACCTTTAAACGCATCGGACTGTCAACGGCTGCTTTATAATCGACAAAAATGTGGTAGGTGTCCATCTGCATCTCTTGGGTCTTCTCCAGGATTTGCCGCAGGGTAAATATCTGGTCAATGGTGGACTTGCCAGGTCTAAAGCCGCATTGGTATGGTCCAATTATATCGTTGACCATAGGCTTTAGTCGTTCGCACAATATCCCTGACACGATCTTGTAGGCAATAGGGAGTAGACTTATGCCCCTATAGTTAGAGCATACAGTCTTATCTCCCTTCTTGTGGACGGGGCACAGGATACTCAGGTTCCAATCATCGGTTACTCGTTCTTCCTGCCAGATCGTGCAAACTAGCTGATGAATACACCTTATCAGCGTGTCGCATCCGGTTTTGAACAGCTCGGCTGGTAAGCCATCGGCCCCTGCTGCCTTATTATTCTTCAGCCGATTTATTGCTGTCCTTACCTCATCTTGGCTGGGCGGTATACATTCAATACCATCTTCTGGGATTGGGACTGTGGTATCTTCGTCGTCTTCGCTGGATACCAACAGATTTGAAAAATGTTCTTTCCATATCCTGAGTACACTATCTGTATCAGTTACCAAATTACCTTGCTGGTCTCTACAGGAGGATGTGCCTGTACCAAAGCCATCAGTTTGATGCTTGACTCTTTGATGCACAGATAATAGGAAAAAAGTTATGTACAATTTTGAAATGTTGTTGTTTAATTACGAATTAAATTATTCAATTATTCTTTCTCTTGTTAAGTAAAATAGTGGTCAATCGATTTTGGAATAAAGTAGTTCATCCACTATTGGATTTTCGTCCACAACAACTTTGTAAACAAAAGGTACAGATATTGTTTATCCGAACAATATTTTTTTTGATAAGGGGTTGATTTATTTTTTATATAACGTAATTGATACTGCTGTTACTTTGTTTTTCTTTTCTTGGTTTATTTTCATTTATTGAAAAGGAAATTCGGATTCTCTTTATTTGTGAAGCAACATCAATTGGTTTATTCGTTGCGTTGCGGAGGCGCTATGACTTCGTCAGCTACCAACAATTTCATATAAACATAATCCCTCATAATAATTGTCATCAACTTCATTTTTAAGTAAGTTGAGTATATTATAAAGCGTTTAATTTATTTGCTAACATTCGCCTACAACGCTGTCGCGTCGTTATAGTTCTGTTGCTATTCTCTCCAAGAATAACTAAATTTCTTTTTCGTACGAGTACTTCAAAAAACAATATTCAAAGTCAGAGTGCATTGATTAGTATTTGTTGGTATTATTTTCTATTCGAGAAAAAACACTCATATGAAATCATAAATAAAAGAAATAAAGAAAGAAGAAAAAACACTAACACTCTACTGGCCACCAGCCGTTGAGTTATAACAACAAACACCCATCACTGCATTGTTCAATTTTGTTGGTCGTTCGATCGACACACACACACGTGTTTCCTAATAAACGAGGGCCGTGCCAAAAGTCAAATATACGAGGGGCGCGTGAAAATTTTATAATTCATTCGAAATATTTTTAATTAATTTCTGATTATTTTTTGAAAAATAAATATTTGTCTTGTTTTGTTGACGATTAGTGTGCATATTATTTATTAGGCGAACATTATTTAAAATTTTTGGACTTTCGTCCATTTGTGAAATTATTGAAAAGTTTTTGTTTTTCCTTAGCTCTTCAGAAATAATTTGTTTGTGTATTATTCGATACACATATCCGAAATTTAGTGCACTAAGAGAAAATTTTGAAGACTTTCAGTACACAGCGAAACATAAATTTTCTCTGTTTGCTGCCAATTTTGTTCCTTTTATTGTATTTTTCGGTACAATAATATAAAAATAGTGTATTTACGAATTTTACAAACATTTAGAATTTGGTAGGTTTTAAGGAAATCAACCCAGATTTTCGTCGTTGCCTTGCTAAACTTTAGTACACAACTTAATATATTATAGCATTTTCGTGGATTGTGATACAATAGCAATGACAAACCGGAAAATTGATGGACGTCGAGCTAGATCGAAGAATTCTTCTCCCATTTCTGGCGAAACATTTTCTCTTTCCGAATGTTTGCTAACCAGATCGTGTGAAGTACCCGCTTAATTAAAAAATAGTTTTTCGATAGTATGAATCTTCTTGGGAGCTGAATAGAGAGATTCAAACATCTATACGCGTTGCAAAAAATGAATATTTAAAAAGCCAATGTCTGGAGATTGAAAGATTACAAAAACTTCACGACGATTTCAACCTCCATCGAAAATTAAAAGAAACTGCCGGTGCATACCGAAAAACGCCAGCGAATGTAATATATAATAAAAACAATAATCCCGTATTCGATATCAATGAGAGGAAAATTCTATGGCGAGACTACATAAAAGATGTTTTTACCGACGACAACAGATCAATCTTTGAACAGTAGAACCAACAACCACTAACAGGAACAGCAATAAATAGAAGAGAGGTGGAAGCAGCAATAAAGTCGCTAAAAGATAAGAAAGCGTGTGGCCCAGATGAGATTCCCTCTGAAATCTTGAAATTGATTAATAATGACAATATAGATCTCTTAACATAATTATTTAACAAGATATATGATACAGGTCAATATCCACAGGAATGGCTAAAATCAACTTTTATTACCATTCCCAAAAAATCTCACGGCAAATATTGCCATGAATTCAGACTAATTAGTCTTATGAGCCACGAATTAAAAATATTCCTTAGAATTATTCATTCAAGAATATTTCCAAATTGCGAAAATGTAATGGGAACGCCCCAGTTCGGCTTCAAAGAAGGTATGGGAACCAGAGAGGCTCTGTTCTCCATACAAACTTTGATACAGAAATGTAGAAATGTCCAAAAGGATGTATTTCTATGTTTCATAGATTATGAAAAGGCCTTCGACAATGTCCGACACGATAAACTGATAGATATTCTGAAAACTTTAAACATACGGCAGAAAGAAATTCAATGTATAAAGAACCTTTACTGGCATCAGATTGCTCAAATCGAGGTGAACGGAGAAATGACAGAATGTGTACCTATATCCAAAGGAGTCAGACAGGGATGTATACTGTCTCCCTTGCTTTTCAATATTTACTCCGAACAATTATTTCAAGAATCGGTCAACAGACTTCGCTATGGTATAAATATAAGCGGTTCGATTTTAAACAACATTAGATATGCTGATGACACAACCTTAATGGCACATAGCATATCTCAACTTCAGAAACTTGTGGCTACCCTTGCAACTTGTAGTGAAAAGTATGGCCTAAACATTAATATCCAGAAAACCAAGTTTATGGTTATAAGCAAAAAGCAAGGACATAATAACTCAGTATTAAAAATTCATAATTTAAACGTAGAGAGAGTTAAGAGTTTTAAATATCTCAGAGCCACAATTACCGAGCAATGGGACTCGCCGAAGGAAATAAGATGACGAATAAAATTGGCGAGGGATGCATTTTTGAAGTACAAGAGAGTTTTTACCAGCCATGACGTTAATCTTGACACGATTTATTAAAGCATATGTCTGGTCAGCCCTGCTGTACGCAATGGAAGTATGGACCGTTAAATCTACTGACATTAAAAAGCTAGAAGCTTTTGAAATATGGATATATAGGCGGATACTTAAAATTCTTTGGACTGCCCATGTTTCAAATGCTGAAGTATTGAGGAAAATGCATTGCGAAAGAGAGCTAATATCAAACATAAAAAGGAGAAAAACTGCGTATATGGGACATATCATGAGGAACCAAAAATATAAATTATTACAAAACACAACCCGCATAAAAATTGAAGGAAACCCGATTAGAGGAAGGAAGGAATTAACATGGCTTGATAACATCAAAGAATGGACTGGTATTCGAGATGAGACAAACTAATTCAGCATGGCGAGACACAGAGAAGAATTTGCGGATTTAATAAATAATTTATGAAATCAAATTATGTACAATTTTGAAATGTAACTAAATTGTATTGGTCGCTAATATTCGGAAAACGAATTTGCAAATAAAGAAGAAGAAGAATCTTCCGCCGTGTTACATCAACATTTTCGATGGCGATTTCTTTTCATGGCCTAAGATTAGGGATCTTTTCTCTGCATTGTTTATTGTGTCACTTATTGAAGAAAAGTAGTGGTGAAGCTAAAGATATTGTTACAAAGTTTCTCTTAACGAATAGGAGTTCCGATTTAGCATGGAAGGCTTTAAAGTACACGTATGATAATGTGCGTATTCTAGTGAATAGCCAGTTAAAGTTATTGTTCGACCTTGATATAGAATCTAGCACAGGATTCAAAAAATTACAGTGAGGTATAAATAGTTGCCAGCTGGAGCACCGTGGTGCAATGGTTAGCACGTCCGTCTTGCACTCAGAAGGTCTGCGGTTCGAATCCCAGGCCAAGCAACATCAAATTTTCACGGTGGCAAAATTCCCCCTCAGTAATGCTGGCGACATTTCCTGAGTATTTAAGCCATGAAAAACTTCTCTACAAGTGGTGTCATAAGACACGCCGTTCGGACTCGGCAATAAAAAGTAGGTCCCAAATCATTGAGCCAATATGAATCGGCGTGCACTCTCCCTTGTCCCTTCAGGGATGTTGTGGGAACATATGTATGTATGTATAAGTAGTTGCATATCTGCTATGGAGGTTTATGGTGTTCCAACGAAATATTGGGTTCCCATATTAGTTTTCATTAGTATCCAAAGATTACCCGCACGGAGAAAAAAATGGTCTCTCTAACATTTGTCCCAAACAAACATATACTTGTGTGCAACCAGTCCCAAACATGACATATGTTTGGGTCCTGCAAACAAATTTATGTTTGGGTCCTGCAAACAAATTTATGTTTGGGTCCTGCAAACAAATTTATGTTTGGGTCCTGCAAACCAATATTTGTTCAGATATAATATAAATACAAACCCAAAAGCCAAAAAAAAACAAACACATGCACCAGTGGGCGCTTACTGAGAGCAAGGGTACTGAGAGTAAGTACAACAACTACTGTCATACTGTGCGGACGTGATTTTGACTCGCTCCAATTATATCGTTAATTTACGCTGCTTCATAACTTATAATAGCAATAACAATCTGAAAAACAACTTGCGTCGTGTCTCTGAGTCGAAGTGTTTTCGAGTACATACTTATTCTGGCGCTGTTAACTTGTTATTTATCAACCAACATATAAGTAATTATTGTTTTTGATCGGCGTTTTTCCTTTGTGCTTCGTTTTCGTAACAAGAACATTCTAAAGTGTAACAAAAGCTTTATCCTCAACTTGTCATCAATCATTACATCAATTCCCATTCGCTGTTTTGTTGTTATCGTGAATGTTGCATTCACATTGAACATTTCATTGGTTTATAAATATACAAAAGCTCTACTGTTATTATTGTGATTGGTTGCTGAACTCGATAAATAATCACCATAAGCTTTTTGATCCTGCAAATTTACAGTGTCACGCAAAAAATTTTTTAAACAAAACTACCAATATGAGTTGTTCTCAAATTAATTGCAAAAACCTTTCGTTAAACGATCCTTTGGTAACCTGTTGGCTTTGCCTTGATTCCTATCACTCTAAATGTATTGATTTACCCTCTAGAACTGTTGATAATTTAAGAGAAGATAAAGGTTTGCGTTGGTGCTGCCGTAAATGCCGTTCTTATGATGCTGAATTCTATTCATTTTTTAAAAATACACGCACCGAATTCCATCAAATTAGTCTGGAGCTAAATTCTTTGATGGATAGGTTCATGAAATATAAAGAAATGCTTGAGAAAACTACCTGTCTGGATCAATTTCACCATTCCCCAGATGATTCATCTCGCAAAAGGAAAAAAACATCTGATACGATACCACAAAATATGAACAACGAAGTAATTCGATTGCCTCTTCCGACTATCAAGATCCAAGATACCGAAGATTCTTCAATATATAATACACCAAACACTGTGCCTACAATTGATAATAACAAAATAACAAACGATGACACTCCGTCCTGTTCAAATGTTTTCTATTCTCCGATAAACACACAAAAATCTCCAATTCCAAGGTCTCCAAAATCACAAGGTCATAATTTGAAAGTGGTTGTCCCTAAAAAGACTATATTTGCTGGTCGATTCTCCTCAGATACAACAGAAGAAGACGTTTCATCATTAAAGTATATAAATATACATATGCTTCAAAACGTAGTAAGGTTTCATTATGAATAACCGTTGATGAAGGTGACTTTGTAACCATTGTAAATTCAACTTTTTGGCCTGATAAAGCTATAATTCATGAATTTATTTATAAAGACATTCCAAAATCAGATATTGCTTATTCACCTAAAGCTCAGTCAAAAAACTAAATAGTATACCTTCCGTCAATGATATTAGTATAGCATATCAAAATGTTAGAGGACTCAACTCGAAATTATCATCCCTTTTTATCGAAAGTTTTGAATTAAATTTTGATATAATTGCATTTACCGAGACTTGGCTTAACAACAATGTACTCGATACTGAAATTCTTTGTCATAAATTTCAGATCTATAGACATGATCGTGTTAACACTTTTAAAAGCAGAGGGGGTGGAGTTCCTATTGCTGTTTCTTCCCAGTTTCCTTCTGAAAAAATTTATTTGCTTTTAGCATGTGATATAGAAATTGTCGCTGTTAGAGTTAGTTTACAAAACTTGTCGATATTTATAACTTGTTCGTATGTACCACCATGTTCTGATATGGAATGATATTTGAAGCACACCTCATCTATCCTTTATGCTTTTCAATCTGCAAAAACCAACGACATTTTAATAGCACTTGGCGATTTCAATTTGCCCCATATTATGTGGTCTCAGACTAGTGACACTAATGATATTTTACCTATTCATATTAATGAACGTACTAACCAATACCTTAGTCCTTTGTTTAGCTTGGGCCTCTCACAAATTAATAATATTTATAACTGTTTAGATAAACTCCTTGACTTGGTTTTTGTCAGTCATCCTTGTGATATGCTACTAAAACGATGTGATCCTCTATTCATACCTGAAGATAAATATCATTCTACTTTACTAATAGAAGTCACTTCAACTCTTTTTATAAAGAATTCAAAAAAATATTTAGATTTACCCAAATATAGTTTTTCAAGAACTAATTATCCTCAATTAAATTCTTTATTAAATATCACAGACTGGTCATTTCGTTATCCTCACTTGATGAGATGATCAACATATTTTACAAAACTTTAAATAATCTGATGTCTAAAACAGTTCCGAAAACCGCCATGGAATTCTCCTACATTATCCAATGTAAAGAATAAGAAAAATAAACTATACAAAACGTTTAAAAAAACTGGCAGTCCTATCGATTTCACAAACTATTCTGTTATGAGATCCAAATATACTTTACTAAATAAACAACTCTATAGAAAATACATTACAAAAATAAAAAAACTACTTAATGCACAATCCTAAATCTTTTTATGGATTTATAAACAGTAAGCGTCGATCTAACGTTATCCCTAAAACACTCAAGTTCAAATCATTTGTTGCAACTGACGAAGAAGGAATGTCTAATTTATTTGCCTCTTTCTTCCAAACGACATATAGTGATAAGTCACATGTTGATTCATTTCATTATAGCTCATTTAGACTAGCCATAAATCCTCGACTGGATTTAATAAATCCAGTACAAATCTCATTGCATTTAGATATACATTTTGGAGGATTTAAATGGCAGTCAGCTGATTTTTGTTCATATCACAATTACCAAGGTAGATGCATCAGCCCATCTGAACGAATTTGAAACGTTAAAAGAATTTTTTGCAAATTGAATTCGTCTCAAAAAACACACGTCAAATTACAAATTTATTATTTAATACTGAAAATGTTAGCACATTATGCTACTAATGCTAACTAAAGAGCAAATAAAGAATTATTTTATCGCAGTTTGTCCATCTAAAATAAATAAACGAATTATTTTATCGTTTAGACATAATAAATATTAGTCTTGGTTGATTAAAATCAACTTTGTACATCAAAACAAACTTAATTTTTCCGCCTTGTTTACAAATTTTTACATTTTTAATTATTTTTAGTGTAGCAATTCACCGATGCATCTACCTTGTTTCTTGTGCCAGCTTGCAACTTTTTGTATTTTCTAGCAACATGTTGCAAAAAACAGAGTTGTATACGAGGATTTATGCCAGATTTAAAACAAATCCACTCAATAGGAGGATTTATTTTTGTATGGCAAATCTGGTAGATTTTGGCTGGATTTAGCAAATAAAACCTGATAATGGGCTAAATCCGGCTAATGGTGTCATATCTAAATGGCATATTACCCAAACTGCATTTCTGAATTTCCCCCTATAAATTTACCTACAGTTGACGAGTCTACAGTTTTAAGTAATTTAAAAAGCTTGGAATTCTCTACCTCTCCCGGCCCTGACGGAATACCTGCGTGTATTTTAAAAAATTGTGCAGAAAATCTTGCTCTGCCTCTTTCTATCATGTTCAATAAATCCATTAATACTGGTTACTTTCCTTTAATTATGAAAGAGTCTTTCATTATTCCTTTATTCAAGTCGGGTAGTAGAATGGATGCATCCAATTACAGAGGAATAGCTAAATTAAATGACAATGGTATGAGGCTAATAGACTTGGCAGCTGCTAAAAACATGGTAGTTAGCAGTACCAGATTTAATCATCTCGATATTCATAAGGGCACCTGGCTGTCTCCAGATCAGAGAACAAGTAATCAAATTGATCATGTTGTGATAGATGGAAGACATTCATCCAGCGTGTTGGATGTACGATCGTTCCGAGGCGCAAACATTGATTCGGACCACTACCTTGTTGCAGCAAAGGTACGTACCCGTCTAAACGTTGCAAATAAAGCACGAACAGACACAACGTGGAAGTTGGACATCGATAGGCTGCAAACACAACAGATAGCCACAGCATATTCCACTCAACTAGCCCAATTGCTTAACGCGAGCACTCCTTGTCCCGATAACATAACAACACAATGCCAACATATTGCCCACTCCATGCAAACAGCCGCAAAATCCATACTTGGATTCCAGAGACCTCCACAAAGGAATTCATGGTATGACCAGGAGTGTCGTGTTGCTACCGAAGAGAAAAATGTGGCATATAGAGCTACTTTACAATCAGTAGCAACGCGTAGCGCACGAGAGAGATATCGGGAGAAAAGGAGAGAAGAGAAACGTCTTTTCCGCAAGAAAAAGAGAGAAATAGAAAAGCGGGAGTGTGAAAAAATCGAGATGTACAGGAGCCAGAATGAAGTCCGAAAATTCTACCAAAGAGTGAAGCATCAAACAGATGGCTTTGGTACAGGCACATCCTCCTGTAGAGACCAGCAAGGTAATCTGGTAACAGATACAGATAGCGTGCTCAGGATATGGAAGGAACATTTCTCCAATCTGCTGGTATCCAATAGTAGCGAAGACGATGATACCACAGATCTAATTCCAGAAGATGGTATAGAATGAATACCGCCCGGCTAAGATGAGGTAAAAACAGCAATCAACCGGCTGAAGAATAATAAAGCTGCAGGAGCCGATGGCTTACCAGCCGAGCTGTTTAAAACCGGAGGCGACGCGGTGATAAGGTGTATGCATCAGTCAGTTACCACCATCTGGCAGGAAGAACGCGTACCCGACGATTGGAACCTGAGTATCCTATGTCCCGTCCACAAGAAAGGAGATGTGACTGTATGCTCAAACTATAGGGGCATAAGTCTTCTCCCAATTGCCTATAAGATAGTGTCAGGGATATTGTGCGAACGACTAAAGCCAATGGTCAACGAAATAATTGGACCATACCAATGTGGCTTTAGACCTGGCAAGTCCACCATTGACAAGATATTTACCCTGCGCCAAATCCTAGAGAAGACCCCAGAGATGCAGATCGACACATTTCATCTTTTTGTCGATTATAAAGCAGCATTCGACAGTCCCCTCCGATCAAAGGTATTCCACGCAATGTCTGAATTTGGTATCCCCGCAAAGCTCATCCGGCTTTGTAAGATGACGTTAACGGATACTAGGTCCTCAGTTAAAATTGGAAAGAACCTCTCCGAAGAATTTTTTACCAAAAGAGGTTTCAGACAAGGAGACAGACTCTCGTGTGATCTTTTCAACATTTTGCTGGAAAAGGTAATACGAGATGCAAATGTCAAAAGAAATGGCACAATTTACACCAATAGCCACATGTTACTTGCCTATGCTGATGACATAGACATCATGGAACGATCAGTAAAGGAAGTAACTGATACCTTTATGAAGGTCGAAGCAGAATCTGCGAAAGTGGGTCTGGCGGTAAACGGCGAAAAGACCAAATTGATGGTGTCGACGCGCAAAGCGTCCATAGAGCTCGTACCAACCGTGGAAGTTGGTACCTACAATTTTGAGGTAGTTAAAGACTTCGTCTACCTCGGCACTGCCATAAACACAACAAACAACATCAGTTGTGAAATAAGAAGAAGAATTTTATTGGCCAACAGATGCTACTATGGTCTAAGTAAGCAATTTAAAAACAAAGCCACATCTCGTCAAACAAAAATAACATTATACAAAACGCTGATACTACCCGTGCTAATGTATGGCTCCGAAGCATGGGTACTTGCGCAAGCAGATAAGGCAGTGCTTGGTGTGTTTGAGAGGAAAATTCTTCTAAAGATCTACGGGCCGATTTGCGTTGACGGTGAATATCGACGTCGTATGAACCACGAGCTATATAAGCTATACAAAGAAATGAATATAGTTAAACGTATCGAGATGCAACGATTGCGTTGGCTAGGCCATATCATGAGAATGAGCGATGATGAACCCGCTAAAAAGGCGTATGAATACATGCCACATGGCTGTGCACGCAGAATCGGTAGGCCAAAGCTTCGATGGAGCATAAAAGTGGAAGAAGAAATGAAAAGGCGCGGTATTCCAAAAAGTCAATCGAAAAACAGAGAGGAATGGAGATCTTTTCTTATTTCGGTCTATGGAACAAATGTTCTGTAATGGGCCGACTAAGTAAGTAAGTAAGCTAAGTTAAATGCAATTCCAAAGCTATTTGAAAAAATGATAACTGATGTACTTTCATTTTGAGTTTCATCGATTTTATCAACATTCCAACATGGTTTCCGGAAAAATAGATCCACACAATCTTCTTGAACTAACAACTGTTGTAAATGATGGATTCAGAAATCGGTATCAAACGGACTGCATTTACACTGACTTTACTAAAGCGTTCGATAAGGTCAATCACAAATTACTATTGTTGAAGCTATATCTTATGGGCTTCCCACATCGATTTTAAATTGGATAGAATCATACTTATCAATCAGAATTCAAGCCGTGAAATTGGGTAATGCAATTTCTAACAAAATTTATGTGAAATCTGGAGTTCCCCAGGGCAGCCACCTTGGCCCAGTTCTATTTACATTGTTCATCAATGACTTGCCAAACGTAGTATGTAACTGTAAAGTATTAATGTACGCGGATGATGGTAAACTTTTTCACTCTTTTAATCATGAAATAAGTCAGCTAGTGCTTCAATCTGATTTAGACACTTTTTATAATTGGTGCGACATAAATTTACCGTCATAGAAAGATCCAAACTAATTATTTTTTAAATTTCTCAAAAGTTGAACAAACAGATTCCTTTCAGGACCTTGGTATTCTTTTAGATCACAGGTTGGACTTCAAGGATCACATCTCTTTAATCACGTCTAAAGCGTATAAAAACCTTGGATTTGTTAAGCGTTGGAGTAAGGAATTCTTAGATCCCCTAGTCACAAAGCAATTGTATATATCCTTTGTTCGCTCTAATCTGGAGTATGGAACCCTGCATACTCTATTCATTCTAAAGTCATTGAATCTGTCCAAAAACAGTTTCTTTTGTTTTGCCTGAGAGGTCGTGGTTGGAATCCACAATCTTTACCCTCATATGAACATAGATTAAACCTAATAAAGTTGCCAACATTAAAAAGTCGTCGGTCAATGCTGAATGTTACTTTTATTCTAAACGTTATTCAAGGCAAAATAATCTCTGAGTTTTTATTAGACAGAATCCGTTTAAATGTCCCAATTAGATCCACCCGTAATTACTCACTTCTTCAAATCAATTATTTTACAGCTAATTATGCAAATAACGATCCACTCCGCCGTCTCCTTGTTGAATTTAACAAATTATATCATCTTATAGATCTTTCTGAAAATCGTGAGTCAATAAAAAGAAAATTAATCATATACCTTAACACATAGTTTCTATATCAATGCTTGAAATTAATCAGTTTTTTGTATATAATTAGTTAGTAGTTTAGTCTGTAAGGATTTTGTATCTATAGACTTAAGTAAATAAATAAAAAAAATAAATAAATTTCAATGTAAAACATATTGAAATGTATGCTCACTTGCTCTCAGAAAGCGCTCACTGGCTATCTCTAACATATGCAAACAGTTATAAACAACAGACACATAGGGACATACAAAATTCCAAAGAAATATATATATATAACATACTATAATTAAAGAAAAACGGAATGGAATAATTTATAAAAGGTCACACTTTAAAAATATATATACATATATATATAGAAACATCATTGAATCTTTTTTTGTGAAATAAAACCCATTCTCCTCAAAGTTGAAATCATAATCTGGAATCAAATGATTATATACTGTAATATATAGGTACATCTATATTTCAAATATACATATGCATGTATATGAAAGATGTGTTGATGTAATTACAATTTTTAAATGCGATTTCTTCTTTGTGCAATTATAAAACTGTAAATTATAAAATGTATTGGGTATTTTATTTTCTGGAAAGCGCCATTTTTTTAAAGAAGCACAAAACACTGATTTATTCGCACACTTTACCGTCTTTATTCAACGATTGTATTTAGAAAACTGAACTTTTCCTCTTCGCTTGCTAGTTTGGCTAAATGAAAGAAACAAGAAAAAAATTGTGGGAAAAAATCGCAACAACAACAACGCACGAAACACACGCGTTTGGCATACACACCACCAAAGCAAAAAACAAACTTTTTTATACTCCCGTCTTCGCTTCTGCGTCTTCTATTACACCATAAACATAGCTCTTGACGAGGGCGGTTCGGAAACTTCTTAGCCTATCAATGAAAGAGAATAGTTAGTATTTCAAAAATATTTTTATTTTTCAATATATTCTCCTGAAACTTCAATACACTTAGTCCAACGCTTTTCTTGCAATTCTATCCCTTGATTAAAATAGTTTTCCTCAAGGTCTTCAAAATAGTGGTTTACAACTGTAATTGCATCTTCATTTGAGGTAAAACGCTTGCCAGCAAGGATTTTTTTCAGATTTGGGAACAAGTAAAAGTTAGAGCTGGCAAACAATCGATGGAACTATCGATAATATCGATACTTTATTTTGAATGTCACTATCGATTGATAGTTTTTTCAATCGATATTATCGGACAAAACCGAATTGGCTAAATTTCCGATGTATTTTTGGGTATTTATCATTCCGCCATGGTATTTATTTAGAATTCATGGATACTCCCAAACCAATTGTTTTCTAATAGTACGTTTACGTATAACTGGATTTAATAAATCCACTGGGTTTCAAATTTTCATGAAGAAGGTTAACCCGGTCAAAACCTATAATATAAACATGCTGTAAGACAACATCAGAATGCATATCAGTGTTTTGAGATACAGATTTTTTTTTTTTCAAAATAGTAGAGCAGACGAAGCATGGGTAATGGGTAATTTTTACTGCGATAAAATGTTTGTTCTTTATAATTCGAAAAAAAAAAATAGCAAAAATTAATTAATTCTTGAAGTTCTAAAACAGACATATTTTTAGAAATATGTATAGCATGCGAGACCATAATATGGGAACTATAACCAAAATCGGACCTACAAAGTTGACTTTTGCGGTTTTAACGGGTTTGCTTCACCAGGAACCAATACTGGAAATTTAAAATCTACAAATATTTTTGTTACCTCTTTCTACTGTGTGTTGAAACAAAAGCGCGATAGTATCGATAGTTTGAAATGAAAATATCGGAACTATCGAATGTTGCGGATATCGATAGTTTGCCAGCTCTAGTAAAAGTCACTGGGAGCTAAATCAGGAGAATAAGGTGGGTGGTCAAGCAACTCGTACTTTAATTCGTTGATTTTAGCCATTGTTAAAACACTATTGTGCGCTGGTGCGTTGTCTTGTGAAAAATTATTTTTTTGTGTTGTAAGCCAGGACGTTTTTCTCGAATTTGTACATTTAATTGATCCAAAAGGTTGCAGTAGTACTCTGAATTTATTGTTTTATCCTTTTGCAGATAGTCAATCAATAAAATACCTTTGAAGTCCCAAAAAACCGTTGCCATAACCTTACCAGCCGATTGAATTGTTTTTGCCTTCTTTGGGGCACTTCCTCCAGCTTCAGTCCATTGTTTGGATTGTTTTTTTTTTTGTCTCTGGAGTATAGTGGTGGATCCATGTCTCATCAACAGTTATGAAACGACGCTTAAAATCCATTTTATTTCGCTTAAAACGATCCAAACAAGCTTGAGAAATGTTCATTCTTATGCGTTTTTGATCGACTGTTAACAAATGCGGCACCCATCTTGCAGAAAGCTTTTTCATCTGTAGTTCTTCATGCAAAATTAAATGGACTCGATCATTTGGGATGCCCATGATATTAGCAATTTCACGCACTTTTATTCGTCGATCATTTAATACCTTATCATGTACTTTGGCTACGATTTCTGTTGTTGTTGCTGTTTTTGGACGTCCACTACGTGGTTCATCTTCAATGCTTGTACGACCACGTTTAAATTCAGCAACCCAATTTTTTACTGTTGCATATGAAGGAGCACTTTCACCTAACACATTCACCATATCATTATGAATTTCTTGTCCCGATAAACCTTTTTTTATGTAAATATTTAATGACAGCACGCATTTCTAAGTTTTCCATTGTAAAAAAATTGCGGATGCGTCTTTTTTGAACACCTGTTTCTATACGAAGGAGTTGCCAGATCGAAACAAAATTTAGCATGTGTTCATAACAGAGATGGAAGTTTCCAAAACACTTAACTTTTTTCTGTGTATACCGCGCTTTTTGTGCTAGGCTAAGAAGTTTCCGAACTGCCCTCGTATTATAAAACAGCATTAAAAACCTCTATTCACCCATAAAAAATATGTTCTCACATAAGAAAAAAATTTTCCCAAACTAACTCGCTTCACTTCTTTTCCCACCTCTCCAGCTAAATATTGAATTTTGTGTGTCAACTTAATCCTTAAAATTGTCTACCTGTAATCACTTTTCGGCACATCGACGCCACAATTGTTACCTAAATTGTCTAACTTCAGGTCATGAAGTAAAGAAAAATCACAGTACACATAACTGTTTAAAATGCAAGCGGCGACATCACACGCTGTTACATCGTGAAAAGTCTTTCATATGGGTCCTCCAGAATCAATGACTTCGTCAAATTCTACTTCGAGCAATCCTATAGCCTCGCAGAATTCGTCAGTTCTAAACCCAGATCTCTCTTCTTCTTCATCTGGTACCTTTTCCACAATAAGCAAGCTTTTCACATTGCTGAAAATAGAAAAAGTTTATCATGAACGGCTATGGTGAATAGCGTTCACCAGGGAGTTGCAGCATCTGAAGCTTCCTTCATTACTTAGGAGTTGCAACAAAATATTGGTATTTCCACCACATCTACAGGGTTATCAAACCGTTTCGACTAAATCGAACAAAGAGTTTTCATTCTGTACTGGTTCCACAATCGTGGATGAGTTTCGCATAAAGCTTAATGAATTGGTGGTTACTAGCATTTCAGAAAATTTTCCTTTTACCCAATTGGTATTGGATTATATTCGCGCTTTCAAAATATTCGTTTGGCGGACCCGCAGTTATTCGACTGCAAACCAGTAGATACTCCAAATGGTGCTGACTTATATTCACAAATATTTTACAAGGAATTGAGTTTAATATTTTGGGGTTTTTAATTGCTCAAAATGCAGTTTTCGGTTGGATCATTACTGGTCAAATTTAAGAATATATTCCATGGTAGTGCGTGCCGCTAACCACGTGGAAATTAAAAGTTCTAAATGCAGTTCTCACAGGATAAGAAATATTTGAAGTTACTTTCTCACATGTTAATGTGAAGCAATTGCCCTTTTTCTTAATTTGGTGATATTGACTGCGTCAAGGTAGTTTGGTACTCATCTTTTTCAACATAGTCTTGAGTCTCCTTGCCTATCGTTTACCGATATCGAATACTGAAAACATTCATGCTGTTGTGCAAATACTATCTCCAAGTGGTGAAATAGTATCTGAATAAAACATTCCAAAACATATAAATTAATTTTTCATCGGTACACGATATTCAAATGGACGATTTCGTGGTCATTCGAGACGACAATTTTCCCACTTCGTATAAATTGGTCGTTTAAAATGAAATCTTTTTTCGGACCTTAACCGTGGTATTCATTTCGTGAAAAAGTAACACCGTGTTGTAGGACGTCAAAGAAATTTATTTATCAGTCTGGTCAAAATGAAAATGTTCGTGATGTATTTAAATTGGTTTCATTCTTTTTTCATATAGTAGAAAAATTGAATAAGACAACCCACTCTAAGCTATTACTAGTCTGACGAGTTAATATGTATGAATAATTGTAAACCAAATGTAGTTGAAAGAAGATTCTCAGTAGTGGCTCCTTTCCGGAAGTTTACAATTTGCCGGTCGGTAGCGCCCTTCTGGCGAAATAAAACGAAGACGCTCCTATCCGGGAGATTTAACAACTCTTCGTTTTTGATTTGAATTTAGCTGAACAGTTGCGACCTTCTGCCGAAATAAAACGAAGACGCTCCTATCCGGGAGATTTAACAACTCTTCGTTTTTAATTTGAATTTAGTTGTACGGTAGTGCCCTTCTGGCGAAACAAAACGAATAAGCTCCTATCCGGAGATTTAACAATTCTTCGTTTTTTTTTTCAATTTAAAGAAAATGTGATTGTATCGAATCGCTCCCTCCGGGAGGATGCGCTACGCTTCGGTACTAGGTAGTAGTGCAGGTAGCGCCAATGGAAATTGGCATGGGTCTTCCGGACCATATAAAGCCCATAGCCCTAAGCCATTTATGTTATAAGAAATTTTACAAAAAGAAAGAAAAGTCTTAAATGCTCACATATTGACGGTTCCGCCATTCAATAGAAAGTATTCATTAATATTTATTAATAATTAAAAACTGGAATTTAAGTTGAAACATTGCTGGGTATTTCAAAGGGGCCGGCAATGTTAACTTAAGAATTAAATTATTCACTATTCAACCACTTCTTAAAAACGGCACAGATATTGTTTATCCGAACAATATTTCTTCAATAAAGGGTTTATTTATTTTTATATAAAGAAATTGATACTGCTGTTGTTTTGTTTTTCTTTTCTTGGTTTATTTTCATTTATTGCCTTCCAAAGAGTTGTTGTTTTTGTGATGTCTTTTTTCATTGTATGTCACTGGCACACTTTTTAGAATATTGCACTGTTTTATTAATTACACGATTCCGCTCGTGGGGGTCAAAAAGTTTAGTTGCACTATGGTTTCAATCAGGAATTTTTTGGTCAAAACTATTTTTTGAAGTTTCAAAATTTTAATTTGTTCTTGCATAGAATAATAAAAGCCCTTCAAATCATTTTCCGTAATTTAACGGTTTTAGCCGCATTATCTTACAGGAATATGTAAAATTCGATATGTTGGTTTGGTTGGGGATGTACAGCATTCCTGTATGAAATATCAGTAAATGCTGATATAGCTCTTATGATAGTACCTCCAGATTTGCAGTATTTTCAAGGTTTTAGGCTAGGCCTGTGCACACCAAAACATACATTTTCTGTGGTTGTGTTTGGTTGAAAACACAAATCTTTTTGTAACTTCCCAGCATGCCATTTTTCAAAACAAATGTTCTCTTTTCTAATTGTGTGAGTGAGCAAATTGACACACGCAGACAGCACGTGGGACCCCAAATGAGCACTGCTATTTTAGACGCATTATCCTACAGAAATGAGTTAAATTCGGTATATATATATTCTTCGTTGGGATTATACAGCATTCCTGTTAGAAATTGTCTGTATAGGTCTATGTTTTGATCTAGACCCATAGAAGATACTTAACGATTTTCGGGTTTTTGAAGATTTTATCCGTCTTCGGTGGGGGTACTACATTTCTCGCTGAGAATGGTCGTTAAAGATCCTCGTTTTGATATAGCCACATTGTCCTACCGAAATGGTTGCAATTTGGCATATTATATTCGGCATGGGTATAAAACATGTCTAAAAAGAATTGTGGGTGTGCAATTGAGAATTGTGTAGAGACATTGCGATTTCAAAGAAATCTGTAATAAATATTTTGGTATGCACGCAGCATCGTCGAAATGGAATGAAAACATCGGTCTCTCATTGGTATTAAACCTTGTTTAAAAGAAAGTGATATACTCCAGTTGGCAATTCCACTTCTCCTAGGAATAAGCCTTGGCGTGGTGCAGAATTTAGTACTTTTATAAACGAAAGGAAACTAATTGCTCCATTTTACTTCAATACAACTCAGGTACTGTCCGCTTTACTGCGAATTGACCTAAGTCGCAAATTATAAAAAAAATTATAATGATAATAAAATTTAAAATATTTATAGGAAAATGAGATAATGGTTTAATCGAACATTGAACAACTCTATTAACCATGTTTTTAGTTTATCCGTGCAGGCTTCGGTCCCGTGCGAGCCGGATAAACGATGTTCAACTGTATATAACATATAACCAAAGATATATATTTATTTATTGATTTGCTTTTTTCCTACACAACATGATATGGATCTTATAAATTACAGTGCAGGAATTGTAGATAATACATAATATCCCCCTTGTCCCGTATGGGATGTTGTGGAACAATGTTTTTTGTTTTTGTTCATAATATCCAAATTATACTAATACGAATTATAACATTTAACAAGTCTAGTTTTAAAAGTTCAAGTGTTGCTGATGTTTTGTAATTCGCGGGAAGAGAGTAGTGAGGGAAGAGTGTTCCATAGACGTATAGTACCTATGATGAATTGCCATGTAGGGTTTTGTTTACAGCTATCAAATATATTGTAGCTATGAGCTCTCCTATGTAAAGTGTGATTCAACTAGAGGTACTTTTTTCAATAGCGTTTTTTTGACTGATCACGTGTGTGTCGTGTCATGATATCATGCTATTTTTGTTTAGTATTGTTAGCCATTTTATCGTGGAATGTCTTATGATTGAACAATGTTTGCAAATCGCTCAACTTTATTACGAAAATGCGCTTTCTTTCAGGAATGTGTTTCGAGCCAAATTTTGTTCAGGCGATGAGGACCATTTCTGGATTTTGTCCAGCGATGAGCCGCATTTAGTTTAAGAGCAACCTAAAGGGATTCATGAGGTGTCACTGCATGCATAAAAAACAACGGTTTCGTGTGGTTTGTCCGCTGGAGGAACCATCAGCCCATATTTTTTCAAAATGATGTCGGCGAAAAGTTAACCTGCAATGGCGACCATGATAGCCGACTATTTGATGCTTGAAATGAAGCTCATGATCTTGGCGATATTTTGTTTCAACAAGACGAAGCACGTAGTGTTAAATTAAAAAAAAAACGGCGCTTAATTGAAAAATGAGAACGTACTTTTTTGATAATCCGTCTTGACAGGATTAAAGTACACAAAATTCTAGCCCAATATCCAAAATACCAATGTCGAATCTTGTTTACTTTTCTTGTTGCACTGTGTTAAATTTGAGAAACTTTTCAAGTTTTTGCGAATTGGTAAAAAACATAAATTTGGGTTGTTGTGAACCGTGATAACGTAGCTTTTGTAGAATAAAAGTGTCATTTTTAGTTTGGATATATCAAAAAGAGGTAGTCCTAAATATTTAAGAAAAAATTTGTTCTAACAAAAGTGTTGTAACAATGTGTCTAAAAAATATTCACAATATGTCCAAATTTTAGGAAATAAATTTACTTTAGCCAATAACCCATGCAATGCGAAACTATCGAGTTGCTTCTTTATTTGGGTTATTGGCCTGAATAATGTAAACAATGAAATTATACTCTGTCAGTTTTTGCTGACACTAACGAGACTGCATTAACTTATGAAAGAAAAGTAAAGTAGAATAATTAAGTTAAATAAACGTAAATATGTATGTATAAATATGTTCTTTTTGAACATTCTCCCCATGTCGAATGGGAACGTTCAAGAAATTGTTTGGTCGATGACATATGATGACGATATTGACTGCCTCGGGGTTGGTGTTGGATTAATGGTGCTGTTGACGGTAGTTCTGTGTTGGCGAAGTTTGTGCGTATATGATATCAGGCGTCCGATATCAATGGCCTTCAGCTGTTGGTA
This sequence comes from Musca autumnalis, assembly GCF_047663935.1. NCBI lineage: Eukaryota > Metazoa > Arthropoda > Insecta > Diptera > Muscidae > Musca > Musca autumnalis. Next base: position 130,006,482 of record NW_027411644.1, read on the forward strand.
TAATGTGATGAGCTCAGCTGTATGAGTCTCATATGTGTTATTCAACGTTTTTCTTAGCAAGAAACGCTTAATGGTCAAAATCATTGTGGTCAGTGCTTGTCTTGTTTTCGTAATCGTTTTGACCTTGGTCTTTATCACTCTCGTTCTCTGTTGGCGGTAGTGGTTCTTTTTCATCTTCTATTAAAGGAGCTAACCTGTTTATAGCTCGTTGGACTTCGCCGTTCCGTGTCTTTACATCAGCTACACGGACGGCTCCGTCGTTGCCTTGTATACTCGGGATATTCTACCTAGTGGCCACTGCATTACAGGCATGTTACCTTCCTTAACGATGTGCCGTTAAAGGTTCCCCAACAAGAAAATGGACGGGTGTTAACGCTGTTAGATCATTCGGGTCGTTAAAGATAGGAGTCAGTGGCCTGGAATTCAGTACTGCCTCTATTTCGATCACAACTGTTTCCAACTCTTCGTGCGTTAATGATGCGTTATTTGTGGTACGTAGTAAGAGTTGCTTTGCTGACTTCACTGCCGCCTCCCATAGACCACCGAAATGTGGAGCTCTTGGGGGAATAAATTGGAAATCGATACCTTCCCTTGAGCATGTCTCGGCTATTATCTTTCTGCTTTTCTCTCCAAATAATGCTTGATTGAATTCGTCGATTTGATTCTTGGCTCCTACGAAGTTTGTTGCGTTGTCTGAATACAGGGTTTGACATTTCCCAAGAAGAGCAATAAATCTCTTCAACGCACCGATGAATGCTTCTGTAGTAAGATCAGTCACTATTTCCAAATGCACTGCTTTTGTTGCAAAGCAGAAAAACACGGCAATGTAAACGTTGCGTGGTCTTTTGCCTCGTATTTTTTAGTGGACCCATAATTTCCCGCAATAGTCGACACCGGACACAATAAACGGTTTTGCAGGCGTGACTCTGGCAGATTCCCCATGATTTGATTGTATAACTTCGGTTTTACTCAGGTGCACCTCACACAATTCTGCACAATGCTGCGTGACATAGCCTTCCCTTTGAGTATCCAATACTTCTGCCTTGATGTGGCAAGTAACAATTGGGAGCCACAGTGGTCATTCTCCTTATGAATCATGTCAAGGATGAGATTCACAATCGGATCGTTGTATGGTAACAACATTGGGTGTTTTGTGTCGTATGCTAAGAATGCCTCCTCCAACGTGCCACCGACTCTTAGTATTCCTCTTTCATCCAGAAACGGAGATAAACTGTGTATTGAAGTTGACTTGTCCCATGCTCCATGTTTCCTCAACTGCTGGATTTCTTTCGCGAAATCCGACACTTGAATAGTTTTGACTATTAGCTGCGTGGATTGATTCAATTCCATGGGGGTCAACACTTCATTCGAGTCTCCACGCTTGTGTCCTTTTACCTATTTCAAAATCGCAAGACATAACCAACAATTCGTTGTAATCGACTAAATGAGTTCTTGTGGTTGATTCCATAGATCATATCCTGCAACCCGCTTTGTGAGGTTATTTCTGACACTGTAGACATCACTTTAAATTCAAGATCGATTTGATTTTTTCCTTTCTTTGAGAAAGGTTCCGACCAGAGGAAGTCGCCTCCGTGTAGAAATGTGGGTCTATAAGACTACATCATACATCCTGACATACGATCTGATTTCATCCCTCTGGATAGAAACTCTGCAGGATTATCTTTTGTCCCCACATGTCGCCATTGAGTGCTAAGCGACCTGTTTTGGATTAGTTTCGCTTTGCTGGCAACGAACGTCTTCAGCGTTGATGGTTCCGAGTTGATCCAGTACAACGTGATCTCAGAATTTGACCAGAAGATAGTATTTAGATCTCAGTAACCAATTCTGTCGTGACCTTTGAGGTAAGTTTAGCTCCCAACTCAGCGGCACAAAGCTCCAACTGGCAAAGTGATCTCTTTTATGGGTTCAATGCCTAACTATATGCCTCCCATCTACCAACTTAGCCCGCAGATACATCACTGCTTCATATGCCTTTTCTGAAGCGTCCACAAACGTATGGATCTCAACCTTCGTTGGTTTGTCTCCATCAAACATATGTCTGGGTAACTTGAAATCATTTAACATCTTCAAACTCTCTCGCAACGACAACCAATATGCCGCCATTTCCGCTGGCAGCTCCTTATCCCAGCCAATATTATTCTTCCATAACTGCAGAATAAATATCTTTGCCGCTGAAACAACAGGACCTGCGATTCCTAATGGTCGAACAATATTGCCAAATCAGATGTGACCTTCCGCTTAGTGACGGCTGTACATTCATTCACACCAATCTTCAAGCAAAATCGGTCTGCTTGGGGAATCCATGTCAACCGCAATACCTTGGCTGATGATTTGTCGAGGGTCTACTTCTCTATCTTCTGGTGGAACTCCATGCAGCAGTTTCAAGTGGTTTGTAAAGAAAAAGTAACTAGGGGTTTTATTTTTATCTTTGCTGATGGAGCAAAGTGCAAGTTCAGAACAAGTCTGACTTTTTTATTTTTTCCTCTGATATTTTATAAAAAATCTTAAATCTAACATTGAGTTCTTAATCTCTAATATTTACAAATATACTCGATATTGAGTAACTCCCATCCAATAGGAAAAGAGTTCAATATCGTTACAATTACATATGTATGTGTATATGTAATATTCCACATATGTTGTCATGCATTTGAGTCTTTCACTCATATTCATATTTTAGAACTTTACTCAATCAATTTACTATTGGGATATTCTTCATTCCCATTGGCCAACTTCTGACTCATTGCAATAGTCTTGAATTCCAATTGCAACTCTAAACCATTGCCCTACATATGAGTAATGAACTCGCTGTGGCGCTGCGAAACAAAAGAAAAACAAAGCATGAAAGCAATTAACTCGTTGTGGCGCTTGATCAGCATAACAAAACAAAATATCGAACATCTAAATGTATGGCAACATAGTGTGTTGATGACATACTACACCCTCACCCTTAAAAGAAATGTATACAATTTCTGTGCTTTACTAAACAAATTGTGTACATTTTACGAAAATTCTTTACGGTGGTGTCAATTCTTTACGGTGACAATTCTATACGGTGGTGTCAATTCTTTACGGTGGTGGGTTATTAGTTCAAATATATCGTCACTTTTACTAAGTGCGATAATCTTAATACTTAATCTGCTTAACTCAGATGATAACTTCTCCAAAATATTATCTAGATAATAAGGATTATCACTACATCTTATGGCCAATTCGTTCACAGAATGATTATTAAGAAAAGCGAATTCTTTTGTCGACACATCAATTATAAATTTTAATTTTTTAGCTAGCTTTATATCTTTAATTGATGTACATAAAATGATAGTCAGATAGTTCTAATCTAATTCTTGGCAATTTGGAACTTGGATTCTTATGAGAAAACAATGAGACAAGTGGACGATGATCCGTAACCACTATAAATTTCCTACCATAAAGATAAGGATGGAAAAATTTAATTCCCCAATGTATTCCCAATAATTCCTTTTCAATAACTGGCTTATTCCTCTCATGCTTATTCAAAGAACGGCTTGCATAAGATATTGGTCTATCATTCCCTATTTCTCCTTCTGACAGAATTGCACCTAGAGCAAAATCAGAAGCATCTGTAGTTAGTATAAAAGGTTTATCAAAATCTGGATACTGTAAAACTGGTGGTGTTATCAACTTATTTTTAAGTGTCTCAAATGACTTTTGGCATTGTTCCGTCCATTCAAATTTAGTGTTCTTTTTAGATAATGAGTTCAAACATGTGGTTATCTCGGCAAAATTTTTAATGAATCGTCTATAGTAATTACAAAATGCTACGAATCTTCTTACATCATCAGCGTTCTTTGGAACTGGATATTTGGTTATCGCATCGTATTTTCAAGGATCTGGTTTAATTCCAATAGGAGTTATCAAATGACCTAAATAGACTACCTCCGGTTTCAAGAAACAACATTTATTAGGGTTGAGTTTCAAATTGTACCTATTCAGCCTATCTAGTACCTTAATGAGATTCTCATTGTGGTGTTTAAAACTACATCCAAAAACTATTATGTCATCCACATAAAGAAATGCTTCAGACTCCAAACCAGATAAAGCTAAGTTGAAAACTATTAGATGATATTTTAAGACCAAAGGTAATCTCGTATACTTATAATGACCATTAGATGTCGAAAATGCTGTCAGTGGTCTTGACTTAGGATCAAGTTCAATCTGATGAAAAGAACTAGTCATATCTAACGTTGAAAAATATTTCGCTCTCCCTAATCTATCCAAAATATCGTCCAAACGTGTTAATGGAAACATATCATTAACAATCTTATCATTAAGTTTCTTAAAATCAACAACTAATCTCCATTTCTTCAAATCCGTCTGCCCTTTCTTTGGAACTAAAAGTAATGGTGCATTATAAGGACTAACTGATGGCTCGATCCCTCTACTTTTTAAAAGGTCTTGTACTTGAGCATTTATTTCTTCCTTGTGCGCTTGTGATAATCTATAATTTTTTATATAAACAGGATTTTTGTCTTCAAGGTTTATCTTCTGCTTATAAAAATTGTTTGTCGTTAAATCCTCATCTTCTAGATGGAATGTCGACTAATATTTCCTTAATATAGCTACAATTTCTTTCCTATGACTTTCACTTAAGTCATCTAAATTAATTTTGCTTATTAACCTTTCAAAACGGTCATCCGTATAACCATTGTGTGAATAGAAATGCTTAACCGTTAGTACATCGTAATTACTCAAAGGAACTGTTTCTAATTTTATGTGATCTATTGTCATGTCTTGGTCAGTAACGTTCAATAACTTAATATGTTTATTTTAATTTTTCGGAATTAGCAAAAAACACACCTTTTGTAATTTCCCGATTTAATACTACTGCGTCTTCTACCAAATTAATGGTAAAAGGCAAAATGACTTCGCTCCTTTTTGGTACAACTACTTGATTGATCTTGAAGGAACTATCGTGTATAGGAATTGTGACGCTTTCATCGTTCTAATTAAATGTTAGGGTATATCTATCATAATCAACATTACACTTATATTTCGATCAAAAATCTCTGCCTAAAATTCCATCTGTACTAAGTGGAATATCATTTGATACTAGCTGAACACTATGTTCAATAACCATACCATTTATATCTATTTTAACATTAGTTGACCAAAAAGAATTAATTATTTCCTTCGAAATGCCTGTCAAATTGCAGTAATCATCTGGATTTTCCTCATAACGGTACAAAAATTTCTCCTTACACAAAGAAATATCGGCACCCGTGTCAATCAAAAATGTAAGTGGATAGTCTATATCTACTAGGTTCAATCTTACATAATTCTTGAGGTAAGATAATATACTGTAAAAGTTTTTGTATTTTATTGTGTGCTCTCCGAAGACGAAGGTCTTGGTGTCTCCGGAACTTGAAAGTTTCCCTGGTCTTGCACCTGGTTAACATTGTAAGCTCTATTATTGTAGTTATTGTTACTTCTATTATTGTTATTCCTATTTCTGTTATTACTATTGTTCCTGTTTCCATTATTATTATCATTTCTGTTATAGTTATTATTGCTACGTCTGTTTCCATTATTACGTCCATTTCTATTATTATTTCGATTGTTTCTACTGTCTCTATTTCTGTTAAAATCATTATTATCTCCGTTATTGCTATTATTATAACGTTTATTATTGTAATGCTTTTTCTTATTGTGCTTATTATTCCTATCACATTGTGCATTGTGGTACATTACGTCTTTATGTTTTGTACGAGATACGTTTCTCTCCGCAATTTATAGCGCATCGGTAAACGTTGATACACGAATAGCTTCAATGGTTGAAACAATCTGTTGATCCTGCAGCCCATTAAAGAATGTATTGAATGCTGTCAGGTTATTAGTAGCAATCACTGCATCCCTACTTTGTTCACCCAATTCAGAAATCTGAATTTCGTTAAGCTCGGCAACTAGATTCTCTATTTTCCTAGCGAAACCCTGTAAATTGTTGTTCCGTTGTATCAAACCAGTTAACTCGTTCAAAACGGCATTAAATGACTTTACAGGTTTATACACTGCTTTCACAGAATTTATTAACTCCGTAACAGTTTTAGGAACCCCTTTCTGTTTTATCCTATTCCGGACACGACTACCTAATCTTGAACAAAATAGATATTCAAAGAAAAACTCCTTCTTTTCCTCAGGAACTGTGTTGCCTACCATTCGTAGATTAGAAGTGAAACTTTCTAAGTCTTCCTTTTTTCCCGTAAAAACCGGTGTCAAAGCAGCAATAGTCTTGAGGTCGTTCATATCCGTGTTGCACGTTTGTTTTACAATACTCTTTTCCCGGGTTTGCTGAGCTAATGACTCAGAATGTTCTAACAATATGCTTAAAGCTTCTGCTTTCAATTCAATAAACCTCATCCGAAAATTAACTGGATCTCCGTCTTTTTCTTTTTCTAGTAGTTCAATTAAGTCAGCCTGCAGATTCGCTAACTCTGCTTTTTTCTTCTTATCTATTGTTGCCTTCGTGTATGGTTTGCCTAACGACTTTTTTGCATTTGATACTAATATACCTAAAGACTGTAAAACCTTATCCATAGCACCAATTCATACATTACAATAGCGTTATTATTACAATTTCTCAAAAAGACATTATTATTAAAATTTTATTTTATTGCAACGCAATCATTCTAGCTTGTTGCTTCCTAATTTGTTTTTTCACGTATTTTTTAGGTATCTAATTATCACTACTAGTGTTATTATGATACAGACTAAGACTAACACCTCGACGCTCACGCTGACTGCCGTAGGAGCATTCGCGGTTGCCTGGATCACTTCGCTTATTTTTGTTTGGGTACTTCCCATAATTCAGGATTTTAGACAATTGTTGTTGTGGATTTCAATAATATATTTTTAACATTTTACATATCTTTCACAAAAGAAATTTCTGTAATAAAGAAAAAAAAATTGTGACCACGAGCGGCAAGCGCTTACTGGTCGTAAAGTCTGCAGATTGGTGCAGCGTTTATTTTTTTCTATTTTCAACATAGCTTCTTTTTAAGAAGTCTATCTCGTCAATCCTTTGCCACAACCTAGTGGCACGATCCCAATAAGGTGGGGGATCAGCGTTTACTTCACGCAAAAGAAGGGCTTTCTCCTTCTGCAATCGCCATGTATAGCCCCCTCTGCTGCGGGGCTGTCCTGGTTTTCTGTCCTTCTGGAATTCCTCCTCCTGTACTCGTCGATAGTCAGCGATTGTGGGCCGTCATCTGCTTAGTCCTTTCCTCACGATCCACGGCTTGGATCGGACTGCCCGGACAGTATAGAAGTATCTTATAACAAAATTTTTTTTCAAAGGAAATGATCTGCGGCTTGTCGCAGGATGTCCTTCTTCTGCGGATTAAAACGCAGGATTGCTGATTGCAAAGCAAGTTAATTTGGCAGGATCGCCATGTATAGAAAAAGTAACTAGGGGTTTTATCTTTGCTGATGGAGCAAAGTGCAAGTTCAGAACAAGTCTGACTTCTTAATTTTTTCCTCCCATCCAATAGGAAAAGAGTTCAATATCGTTACAATTACATATGTATGTGTATATGTAATATTCCACATATGTTGTCATACATTTGAGTCTTTCACTCATATTCATATTTTAGAACTTTACTCAATCAATTTACTATTGGGATATTCTTCATTCCCATTGGCCAACTTCTGACTCATTACAATAGTCTTGAATTCCAATTGGAACTCTAAACCATTACCCTACATATGAGTGAGTAATGAACTCGCTGTGGCGTGGCGAAACAAAAAAAAAAAAAACAAAGCATGAAAGCAATGAACTCGTTGTGGCGCTTGATCAGCATAACAAAACAAAATATCGAACATCTAAATGTATGGCAACATAATGTGTTGATGACATACTAGAGGTTAGACCACCATTTTCATAATCTAAATCCTGCTTCCAGCGAAAAAATGTTAAGTTGTTTCGGCGTGCCATCGTCAACGTAGAAATTCTTTTGAAGTGCTGGGGCACCCAAAATATATTTGTGTAGGTTCATATCTGCTAGCCTTTATAGACATCTTGTAGCAAGATACGGTGCACATGTTGCACCATATGTTAATGTATTCAACATGTAATGCTCGAGTTCCTTGTCTGGCGAATTTCTCCAGGTGATGTTTTACAAGACGCATCGAACACCACCCTGAGTTTAGTTGTGCTACTATCCGGACGTAGGACACAATGGTGTGGAATGTAGTAATGACTGTCACTCACATCTCCCGACTGTATTTTCGTCATATGCCAAAGATCCTCGTACCCTTTCATAAACTTCGCATACTGCTCCCGAAGACTTGCATCCTTTGATAAGCAACGTTCCAACGCGAAGAATCTGGAGGCTGCAATATTTAATGACTCGGACATCTTCTCTGTACCATCTGCAAATGGTAATCGCAGCACAAATCGACCATTCTCATTGACTGTTGTATGTTGGGTGAAGTGATTTTCACACTTTTCGTCTGCCAGTGTCAACTTCTTGTCTTCACCAAGTCATCTTGTTCCCAAAACTTCTTCAACATTTCTTCCACACCATCTTCTCGAAGGACTGCACACGTAACGGTTTCTGCTTCGGCCTGGACCTTTCCACTAGCAATCCATCCTAGTTTCGAGTTCTTCAATATAGGAAGCTCCTTGGACATCCGAATCTCTTGCGATAGAATCAGATTGAAATAAAACTCTGCTCCAAGCAGTACGTCGATACTGCTCGTTTGGTAAATGTGTGGATCCGCTAGTTTTATCTTTTCTGGAAGAGTCCATGATGTGACGTCGATGTCAGTGCTTGGTTGCGGTGGGACTATGTTTGGTAAGACAAAAGCTTCTAAGCGGGTTCGGAACTTACTTGTTTATGATTGAAGCTCCACGTTGACTCTGTGGTTTGCAGTTCTTGACCTTCCACCAACACCTTCGATAGAGAGAGACGCTTGAATCGGTATAATACCCAGTCTTTGCACTAGCCGCTCTGATACCAGATTAATCTGTGAGCCGGAATCCAAAATCGCCTTGAATTCATAGCTCCTTCCATTATTGGCCTTGATGGCTACCCGCGCGGTTGCTAGAAGTACGAATGCTACTGTAGTTTACTGCTGAGTTATTGTTGTTGTAACAGTGTTTGTTATTATGTTTGTATGTTCGTTCTTCTGTTCAATCTGGCTCTGGGTCTATCTCCAGTTCCAGGAAAGTGGCTGCTTCGATCAAGATCCACTGGAGTTAGATGAGTAGGTTTGGCTGGGCAGTTGAAAAGGTGTTTTGTGTCGTGCAGGGCCATGCTACATACTGGGCAGTAGAGTTGTACAATCTAGTTCATTTGAAAGATCTAGTTCAATAGCTCAGCTCTTTAAACTGAACTAGGTCAGTAATCTAGTTCATAGTTCACTGTCCAGTTCAATCATTCGGATCAAAATCGTTCACCGGCTCTTAATCGGTCGTTTGATGAAAACGCATACGTACACCAAATACAAACAAACGACTAATATAATTTAACTAATCCATAACAAAAATACTACATTTGCATAGTTTTATTGCATTCTTAAAGAAAGATTAATTAATTTTAGACAAAACATCCTTCATTTAGTTGGCTGGCAAAAAATCGTATGTTGTGTGGGTGTGTTTGTAGAAATTGTCATTGCAAAAAAGTTTTGTGTGTGTGTTTCTTTTAATTTTTTCCCCTTTTTTCTATCCAAAAAGGCAGATTGAATCTGGATTCGGCATATTGTAATATGTTATGTCTCGTGTGTTTTTGTAGAAATCTTCATTTTCGGACAGCTATTCCATGTACCTTGATCCAAAACATAAACAAACTGATCACATTACAAAGGCATCCCTTAACATAGATGACGCCGTTACTTTATATATTTGTGAACGATATGTTGAACTAGATTGTGAATCGTTCGTTGATCGTACGGTCAATGAATCGTTCAATTGAACTAGTTCGTTCATGAATTATACAACTGTACTGGGCAGATGTCTCGCGGTCGATTTCCGCCCAATAAGAATTTAGGCGACTGCAATAACCCGAGCGCAGTTGAGCCAAAACTACTCTAGGTTGTCGTGGCAGCTGACGCTCCTCAGCTGCAATATATAGGGGATGTATTTTGAGGACTTTATTCACACTATAATTGCTTAAGGCCTTGGCAACTGCATCCGTGTGAATAATATTTAAACGTGCTTGATATGCTTGTTGATCTAGGGGTTCTCTCCTGTATCGTTGGACCTCTCCCTCTAGAGCATGAATGTGTGGGGCCTACCCACAAGATGGTGATTGGGATGGCACATACGGTAACATGCAAGCAGGTACTGCAACGAAAGCATCTCATTGTGTTGCTTTACTGCAAGAATTTGTGCCTCCTCATGTAGATGGTCCACTGAAGATTTGAGGAGGCACCCTGTTGCTGTTCTCAGGGCGGCATCCTGGCAAGTTTGAATCTTTTTCCAATTCGTATCACATAATCTCGGGGACCAGCCTGGCGCCGCATAGCTTACCACAAACCGACCTATCGCGTTATATGTGGTCAACAAGGTTTCTTTATCTGCACCCCAAGTGCTGCCGGCCAGGGACTTGAGGACCTTGTTCCTACTTTTAACAGTTTGGGGCAGTTTGTGGTCGGAATTCTCCTACCGTCGACCACGACATTCAATACTCTTCCAAACTTCGCTGTCCATGTGGTAAACAGAGTGGCTGTTGATTTTGTGGTGCAAATCTGCATATTCCTCGAATGGAAAAAGGTGGTAAGATCGGTTAAATAGTTGTTCAGTCTCTCACAGATGTCATCAGGATAGGTATATAACGCCAGGATCGTGCAATCATCCGCATACGTTACGATCTCGATGCCGTCTGGAGTGGCGGAATACAGGAGAGGTAGAGGTTAAACAGTTCCGAAGATACAGATATGGCGTCCACACATATAATTGACTATCCAAGGTTTCAAGCTCGGCCGGAGGGTTGTCTGCTCAATGTCCTCAAACAGTCACTCTACGGGGTTTGGACTTCTTGTTCCTGAATTCCACGTACGACTGGCGTCCACACATATAATTGACTATCCAACGTTTCAAGCTCGGCCGGAGGGTTGTCTGCTCAATGTCCTCAAACAGCGTGGAGTGCCTGACTGTATCAAAGTCTTTTGATACGTCAAGCCCCACCATCACTGTTTTATCGCACGAATGTCTCTGGTTGAGTCCTTGCCGGGCTTCCGTAGTGGGACCACCCTGCCCATTTTCCAGCCTTCGGGAACAATGAGGGTGACTAGCGACAAGCTGAGAACTTTAGTGAGACACTCCACTCCCGGCTCATCCTGCTGTTTCAGCATTACCATGGAGATTCAATCAGGGCCCACGCTTTGGATGATTTAGCGTTCCTTATGGCATTGGCAACATCTTTCATTGTAAACTGCGGTGGTTCCTTCTCGGCAGGAAGTGATCTGATGCGACGTAATACTCTTCTCTTCGCCCTGTTACTCTCGGGGTGGCCAACTGTCGATTGAAATAACTTGCGCACCTCTTCGGGTCCGTCAACGTAACGTCGCCAAACGTGACTGACATCCTATATTCCCTTCTTCCAGGGTTCGAGAGTGACTTAACAGTTGCCCTCAATTCACATATACCGGCTCCAATGTTGAAACTCTTCAGATGATTTAACCACTTCTTCCGCTTATGCTCGCCGACCAGCCTGTTAACTTCCAGTATCAGCTCCCTGACTCTGGGGTTGGTTCGGCAAAGCTCATCACGCTCATTTGCTAATCCCGCCGCCTCTGCTGGGAAGTTTGGCTGCAGCAGTGATGATGTCTCGGAACGTCCTTTTCGCTACCTGAACATCAGAAGGATTGGGCAGTTCTCCGAAGCGGTGATTGGTGAACTGTCTGAAACCCGGCCAAGCAGCTTTCTTATGATTGACGAATGTGCGGCGTTCAGAGGTAATGAAATCGGGTGGTCTGCTAATGGAGACAATTGTGGGGAGATGGTCTGATCCAAGGGAAATGACGGGTTGGCAGGTAACGTCATTTGTCATACCAGGTGACACGATGGTTATGTCTGGCGAGCTGTAACACTCCCCTCTAATTCTGGTAGGGGCGTCCTCACTGACCGTGCAAAACGTAGAGCTATCAATCTGCTCAGCCAGCACTATACCTCTCTGATCGTTTCCGAGGGCCGAATGCCACATCTCATGATGCGCATTAAAGTCCCCAGGACCAGACTATTATGACCTTCCAAAAGCGGGCTAATGTTAGGCACGTAATCTGAGATACAGCTATTTCTCGGCGGGATGTATAGGTTCAGCAACTCTATCTCGGCAGTTCCACAGCTGACTGCAACCCCTATACATTCCATGTACGGGTCATCAGAGACAGGCTCAAGCGAGATAGGCCTGTATTGGACAGACTGGTGCAATAGGTGCGATCCTTCCTTAGCACGTTGTAACCATCGCGACGTTGTAAGCTACAGTTCTTGTTGAGCTTGGTTTCTTGCACCGCAGTGACCTTGATATTCCTCCGACTCATGAAATCTACTATTTCCTCGATCTTACCTCTGAGTCCATTGCAATTAAATTGCAAAGAGGATGCATTTTCCGGGATTGGGACAACAACGGCTGGTGTTAAAGGCTGCATGTGCGGTTGTTGTCGAGGGGACTGCGGGGGAGTCTCATAATCAGACGATGAGGGAGTTTCGTAATCCGATGACAACTCACTGGGGACTGTATTCATACAGCATGCAGCAACATATTCCCTGTCGTAGTCCCTCACTTGGACAAGTCCAGAGCAACCCCCTAGATGCACCCACTCCTGACATTTATTGCATCTCACCGAAGGCTGGATGTGGATGTGACAAACCGAGCACAAATATATTGGTCCTGGGTTTTCCGCAGTCCCTGCACGGACCAAAACGATTCGGAGCAGACACTCCGGGATATGCTGCTCCAAACACAGAAACACGAAACAAATACAAACATATGTACACTGAGGTGGCAGCCGCTGGCCGAACAATGATGTTGTGTAGTTCCGGGTCAATACGGTACAAAGAACCCGCTGCCGTGGGATTGATTTGCTGCTGAGTTGACATCACTGCTGATTTCTCTTCTGCATGTGGCTTCGTGGAGAAATGTTTTGTTGACACTTCCTGCACATCCCATGTGTACACGTTTTTGCCTGATGATCCTCCTGAAAGCAATTCAGGCACATTTTGTTTCTAACAACCCATTTCTGTCTTTCAGGCGGTGTCATTGCCAAGAATTGTTTGCAATGATAAATGCGATGGTGGCCGTTTTTGCATAATTTGCACTTGCTGTCATCTTCCACTGATGTTATGGACGAAACAGCCTTGTTTGTACTTTTCTGAGTTGTTGCCGTCTTTCCAATGGATTCCATCGAGTCAAATTGTAATTCCAACAGTTGTTTCATGGTAGGAACCTCCTTTGGCTTAGTTAATGATTGCATAATCCGTATGTACAGCGTATGATCCAACTTCTTCGTAATCAATTGGATCAATAGAGCATCCTCGTGTCATGCAGAGCCTTGATTGAAGCTGTGGAAGAGTTTCCATTTGGTTGATTTAGAATCCGATAGACCAGTGTTGAAACAAGAATGCGCTTATTGTTGTACCGCCCTTGAATCAACATCCATGCCGTTTTGTTGTTGTCCTCAGTCAAAGCTAGATGGCTTATGAGTTTGTCAGTCTCGCCCGACAAATTGGTTTGAGGTACCACATCTTTTGGACATTGGGAAGAGGCTGCTTGTCCACAATCTCCAAAAAAGTTCATAGAACTGACGCTACTTTAAACAATCCCCATTGAATTGAGGGATTGTTACCTTCGGTAACGGCAGTGAGCTGTGCGCTACCAAGTCACTTCCCAGTTGAGGTGCACTTTTTACATTGTCACAGCATTTATCTTTCAGGACTGCCAGCTTTATCAAGTTTTGCAATGATAAATGCGATGGGCTATCGTAGCTAGGCTATCGTAGCTATCTTGATTTAGCCCGATTTTCGAAGGGTTCTCAATCTGCTGCCAAATTTCATCGTACAGATCTGTGATTAGACTCCACAACGTTTTGATCGTCTCTTCTTTGATTCCACAGAATTGTTTCGATATTGTCCAATCTCTGCAGATGGCGACTAAGGGCAGCCATTCTAACTTTTATCCTTCTGCCCAGTCCCTCAACTTGGGCAGATGCAGGGTCCTCAATATGGACCGATGCACAGTGGTGGCACTTACATGGGAAGGTGTGACAAAAATACTTCTAAATGCTATATCGAACTGAAATTTTTTTCAATGGGTCATAGTGGCCTAAAAACACTCTACGTAAAATATTGTGATCCTAGGTCCAAAATTTCGCGTGGATCCCATGAAACGAATCATCTTGAATTTAAGTATTTTACTGTTACCAAGACATTGTTCAACCAAATTTGCTGTAATCCGGTACCAGGATTTATTATTGCGTTGTAAGCATCCCCACGAAAAATTTTCAGTATTGGTCCATGATTTGGTTTACTCCCCTATGATCTATATATCGATTTATTTGGGCAGATGTCAACCAAATATTCTAAGCGACTATGTTCTTATAATGATCTCAGACTTCCGAACACCATCTTATAAAGAATTGTCATAGGGTTCACTTTTGACCACAGCCTCCATATAGGGTTACCATCCTTTTCTGGTACTTAATAAGATTTAACCACATTTGTCTGCAAAATTACTTGTAATAATGAATTTTTGGTTCTCAATGCGGGGAAAAATCTCCACTTTTTAGCGTGGTCAAACATTAGGGTGTTCCAAAGATAAAATATGTTATTTGTTAAAGTGAATACCCCCAAATAATTATTTTCGCGAGTTCTCATTACAACTCTAAGTTACTATGGCCATAGAAATCGCTAATAGTACAAAAAACATTATATTGAAACCAAATTTAGGAAAGGATAATAAAATTACTTAAAAATATTCCAAAAAATATAGATTCAGCAACTAAAAAGGGGTGTTAAACTTTTGGTCATAACTGCTAAAACCGCAAATTTCCACAAAAAGTCTATACAGTTTTGAAATCGCTAGGCGCTAGGCTACAATTTGGCACTAGTGGCCATTTGTTCGAATTGGTTGAAAGTGACTAAAAGTTTAAGGAAATCCATACCCTTGCGATTTAGAGGAATTTTCATAACAAGAAAAATTAAGCTTAGGCAATTTATTAAATGAGTCATCTTAAGTTAAGGCGTTAAAAATAGTCCTTTGTTTCATAAATTCGTTTAGAATATAAGTATTTTTTCTCATTTTTAAATACATATTTTTCTTCAAAATTAGTCATGTTCATGAGGCGTTTTCTCCTTAAGAACCGCGAAAAATGGAAAAAATAAGTTGAGTTTCGAAAAATTTAGAATGTTTTGAAGGTATTTGCATTTTTAAATTTTGGAAACGACGACATGAATTTTTTGATTTTTGTCGTTGGGCGCATCCACTGTGCGATGCTGGGCTTCGTGAAACAGTTTGTAGCGATTTTACTTTTGCGGTTTGACCTGGCTTGATCTTGACAGACTTCAGCATTTCCAATTCCGCCTAGATATAGTCCATTGTTGAACTAAACTTCTCTCCAATCGTTTTGTGTAGGTTCTGAGCTATGTCTGGATCATCCTCTGGCAAAGACGGGTCATTGTGGATCTGGTTTTCCGCTTTTTCAAACGTCTGCCAGAGCACCGTTAGCTCACTACGTTCGCCTGTGTAGAACTCTTCCGTTCCTCTGACAAGCGGAGCCTTCTTTATTTGTCGAAATTACTGCCGCTTACTTCCTGTAGAGCTATGAGTTCTTGAACAGTCGCCATTGATATATTTTTCAAAATCACTTGCGGGGTTGCTTGCTGGATTTATCTATTTTTAAAACTTTCTGAAACCACTTGTGGGGTTGTTGTTGGGATCTGCACCACTTGCAAGGTTTAAAGTGCCTGAAATGGATCAGGAAGGATGCGAGGATGTGTATTGTAGCACGACGAATGTGTGTTGTATCACGTCTTCTTGGAATGGTTAACTGCTGGTACTTCGGTTACTTGAATTCCAGTTGTTCGATATGCACATAATTCTGGTGAATAGAATTCCGGATGATTCCGTTTGTTAGATTTTCAGATGATTCTGGCTGTTCAACTTTCAAATCGCGCCCTCCTTGAGTAAGAAACGCCAATCCTTTGAATAAAAAGTATTTTTTGGAGGGCTTCTTTTGGATGGATGCGATATACTGATGTAAAGTACGCCTCTGGTTGCCGTCAGGAATATGTCCTTATCCTCACAGATAAATGTTTCAACTTCTTTATCACTGCACAGCGCGAAATATGAGCACTTTAGTGGAACTTTAAGGAATTTGGAAGTACATATTTGTATTGCAATTGTTAGCTAAGTATCCCACCGTTAATGGTCCACACTCAGTTTGGCGATTTACTTCGCGAAACGGCTTAGAAATGCACTTAAAACTTGCACATTGATTCTCGATTCAGTAAAGATAATGGAGTGGTGCAGGCAAACGGTATCTCAGTATGCCATGATTTCTTTTTCTTAACATTTTAGAAAGCAATAATGTTACTTTACTCTTTAAGAAATGCAAAAAAACTCTTATTGTTTTTGCCCAGTTTTAACCGGAAAGAAGTGTTTTTTTAAGTTTTCAATAATTTTTTTTTTGTTTTCCGTGGACATTTTAAAAGTGATTTCCGCACATTCACGTGTTAAGATATATATGATGTGAAATATTGGATCCTCCTCTGTTTGGAAAGCTATAAAACAGATACGGGAACGCGCGGGTTGCGGAGATATTGAAGTTCTTTCAAAATGTCTCCGAAAATTTCATTTAATTGCATTTTCCAAAAGTGAAACGGGAACCAAAAACTGACAAATTTATCCTACTTGTGTTTAATTTTGTTTTGTTATACCTATTCGTTATAACTACGGCTGCAGTGGGTCGCGGGTGGAAAAAATATTTTTTATATAAATTATTTTTTTTTTTAAATATTTTTTCGGAAAAATAAATATTTGCACATTTTTTGAAAAATAATCGGTTTTCGTTTTAAACGTTTTTTAGACATCGTACACTCTACAATCAGCATTATATATTAATATTTTTAGTAAATATAACATATATTTATTCAAATATTCAATATAAATTTATATTTATACACTAAAATCACACCTTTATTAACATATTTGAATTTTCGGTTGCGGCTTTTTGCTTTTTTGGTTGTTCTGAAGTAGTGCACCCACATTCGGTTCCTCCGGAATTTAAAATTCTCATTTTCACAGTAATTCCCAAATTATTCGGTTTTCGCTATTTTGGCCATTTGTGTTCCCCCTTTCCCAAAAAATTAATTGGGTTTGTACATTCGGGCATTGATTCATCCTACACCTAGTTGCTAAAACAATAAATAAATTGATTTTTTTTTTTGCAGATTTATGAAAATTGTTGCCTTCTTTGCAATCTTTTGAACGGATTCTCGGGAATTTGTTTAATTTTTTGGACATTTGGTTTATTTGTGTTTCCTCTTCACCTAAAAAAATTTGTTTTGGAACATTTAGTCCTTGATTCACACTACACCTCTTGCAAAAATAATAAATTCTATTGAATTTTTACAACTCTATGTTCATTTTTGTGAATTATTCCAACAAATTCGTGGAAATTTGTCTAATTTTTTGGAACAAAGAAATTCTCTACAATGCCGGTCACACCTTTAGATCTCTTTATCGGAGCATCGGATGCTTTGATCAAATTCGATTCCAATTTCAACCAAATGCGTGATTATCAGTTAGATCAGTAGGAATTAGAGTTCCGTAGCGCAGAAATTGACAAGTTGGTCCAAGGTCCAAACAATGTTCGATACTTGTCTCGATTATTTAATGTCGTCGGTAGACTCAGGAAAAGATATCATCGATTCGATAGATAGTAAGTACGAAGTGTGTCATCACACTTATATATCATGTAGATCGACGATGAACCGCAAGTTAGGAAAAATTCGCCAATCTTCTAAATCCTCCCATCAAACCTCATTAAACGGTTCGGACCTCTCGGCCGAAGAATTTCAGGGCGACCAAGCAAATAACTTGAGCACTTCGACACAGGCGTCGCGTGAAATCGGCATTCAGGTGGATCCTCTTTCCCTTCAAACCAGTTTTCATACTCGTGACTCAATCTTTTCTTCACCAAATCCATATAGTGTACATAATCTTGTACTTCCCCCATTCTGGTCTTAGTGACATTGAGAGACTCTGTCATTTAGTTAGAAAGACAGACGGCGAAGCTAAAGAAATTGTATCTAAGTTCCCACTAACTCACCGTAGCTTCGTCTTAGCATGGACAGCTCTCAAAAATCGGTTTGACAATAAACGGGTTATTGTCAATTGTCACTTGAAACTTCTTTTGATCTTCCATACATCGATCGTGAAACCAGTTCGGGATTGAAAACCCTTCAGAGCGGAATAAATAGTTGTTTATCTGCTATGACCGTATATATCACCACAGTACATTGGGATCCTATCATAGTCTTCATTTGTATACAACGTTTACCGCGAATAACTGTCACTCTATGGAAACAGAGTGTTAGAGACAAATCGGCTTTGTCTTCTTAGGAATACGTGGATTCATTTATTTCTGAAAGAATCCAGACACTTGACTGTTTACGTGATATTAAAGGCCCTGAACCCAATAAAAAGTCTTCTTCGAAAGAATT
This sequence comes from Musca autumnalis, assembly GCF_047663935.1. Classification (NCBI taxonomy): domain Eukaryota; kingdom Metazoa; phylum Arthropoda; class Insecta; order Diptera; family Muscidae; genus Musca; species Musca autumnalis. The sequence goes on from NW_027411644.1 coordinate 130,025,203, forward strand.
TAAATCGCCAATCACCAACAATTCGGTTTATAAAAAAATGCAAATCACCAGCCACGATAACTTGTATTCTATGTCCTACGGAAATTCAATCTTTGCGATCTTGTCCAAAGTTTAAAAAAATGTCTTTTGACCAAAAATCTTCAACGGTGAAGAAACAAGATAGTTGTTGGAATTGCCTTTCACGGGGTCATACAATTAAAACTTGTACTAGCGCCCATAATTGCAATATATGTCTTGGAAGACATCACACCCTCCTCCACCGTTCTACTAATGCACCTCCCTCAACTCCTTCATCCAATTCTACACCTTCTTCTTCTCGCCATTCTGTACTTCACCACAATGACAAGATAGCTGTCACCTCAACTGGTGCCAATCCAACTATAGCAAATCAACAAATTTTCCATACATCACATAATCGTAGTGTTCTACTGGGAACTGCTATAGTGAATCTTCTTCATAATGAAAAAGAAAATACAGTTCGGGCTCTGATCGATCCAGCATCAGAGGGTTCTTTTATCTCAGACACCGTAAGAAAACGGTTAAATTTGCCTACCTGCTCTGCTCTAGCTCGTATTTCAGGAGTAACGGGAACGGTAACAGCTAATACTCAGAAGAGTTGTTCTCTGAAAATCGGTTCTAGAATCAATTCTTCGTTGGTACTTCAAACAGAAGCATTTATTCTTGCACAAAATACGGTATTCGGATGGATCCTAACTGTTCCAATGTCCTCTTCTCCCCATCATTCGAATTAATTACGTTCAAACGACTGCACCACCAGACAACCAAAAACCGTGAATACTTTATTATTCTCACCAGGATGTATTTCCTATCGGTTTCACTCCGTCTTTCCTATCGGGTTTTCCTCGTTAACCTAAGATTTATTTCCACATTCACCATTTTTAGCTACGTAACGGCCATCGCTTTATTACAGTCCAGAATTAAAAAAATGGAAAATTTGAAATCGGAAAAGCTCACCTAACTGAGTTTACATACTTGAATTCCTAGTTGTAAGTTACTTTAAGTTCACCCATTTTATGTTGAAACACCCCCATGTGTTTCAAAGCTGGCGGCTAAGTTAGAAACTCTTTATTGGTATTTTCACTACAATTCTCCAGGAAGCCTTTGTTCGCCTAGTTCGGATCGCAGAGAGGCCTCCCATCCATAAGTGTTCTCTACAAACCCTTTGAGAAACTATGTTCGCTTACGGCGGACCGTAGGGTGATATTTGCAATCATTGCCCTACAAATCTACTCAGAGACTATATTCGCTCAGTGCGGATCGTAGAGAGTACTCTCTTGGTAGTGGAATTTCTCTGCAATTTGTGCCGGGAACTATATTCGCTCAGTTCGGATCAGTGTTGCCGTTCGAAAAATTTTTTTCGGTCCAACATTTTCCTAAAAGCGACCCAAAACGACCTAAAACGGCCCAACATTAAAAACTAAAACAAAAATATATATTTCTCATAGATACATTTTATTACTTTTAGAAAAATCGAAAAAATATTGTCTATTTTTACGTAAAGGTAGTATGTCGCAAAAAAATTGTCTGAGATATAATTATTGGAAGGCAAAAATTTATTGTGTGTGTTTCTCGAAACGGAGTTTTTGAAGTCGGTGCCAACGATAGCTCTAAAACAAATTGACCTATCTTCATATGACCTTATATTATATTATTAAATACATAAAACGCTTGCCTTTGAGCGAGACAGATTAAAAAAATTATTTTGCCCAATTTTTTGTCAAAAACAGTCAATTTTTTTCTTTAAAATTGAAATTTTGATTTTGACAGCTTAACATATTTTTAAAATTATTTTTTTTTAATCCTATTTTATTAGGTTCCTAAAACGCTTACAAAAATATACTATGATCGGCCCATCCGTTTTCGAGCTATAGTTGGCTCCGCAAAACGCTTTTCAAAAATATGGTTTCGCAGATAGTCATTTACCTCAAGAATATGCACTATTTTTCAACAACAAAAATTCCAAAGGTATTATAAGATGTCCTCTTTGAGATGAAAGAAAGTATAGTTTCACCGAGTCTTAGCAAATTCCAATATGTTGCTATTAAATCGGGGTCACATTCTAAAAGTCTGGGAAAATGTAATACCTGGTTCATAATAGGCACAACTTCGTTTGAGGTTACCTTATATGGAGTTATTGTATTTAGTAGTTTAAGGGCCATTATTACATCCTTTCTTTTGCTATTGGATGGATTTGAAATCGCAAAAAAAAAACCAATTTGGATGCAATAAAAGTGTAATTTTCACACATAAACGTGATTGCCTGCTTTTGTGCCTACAAATATTTATGAAGTTTCGAGCTGGTACGATTTATTTTTGTAGTCAATGTCAACCCAGAAAAATTTGAAGGAAGGGTTTCTTTGCGAGGACGTAATTTCATGTCATCTTTTGCATTGGTTCAAGGGAAGTCGTGAAAGATCCGATCTTTTCATTAGGATTTGAACCAATACAAAGAAAGTCGTGAAAGATCCGATCTTTTCATCAGCATTTGTACCCATTCCATCGATCCAATATATATGATGTTTGTGTTTTTGTTTACACACCTGTTTATTTTCATTTTGGTATGTTCCAGTACTGCAAAAATCTGCTAATTTTTACTATTTTTTCCGATAACATAAAGGAAAAATTGTTATCGTAGTAAAAATTAGTAGATTCTTGCAGGTTCTGGGACAGACCAAAGTTGTTAGAACTGTCGTCGTGATGTTGTCTTACATTTCCTGCATATCAGACAACTAAAACTTCTAAACAATTGGTATTGTATGAAGCTCGAAATATCTGCAATAAAAATGAAGTCCCAATCATCGAGCTAAAAATAGAATCTGACTGCTCAAAATGCTATTTTAAAAGTTCCCTTGTCTGTTCTAAATCTGACATAGAACGAAATCAATCAAATCTCGATTCTTGGCATTTGAAAAAAAGTCCGAAACGAAAAGGAACAAGAGTCTGAAAATAAAGAAGAAACGACTTTTGGAAAGAAACAATTAAAAATAAACCAATTAAGCATAAATGGTATTTTCCAGAAAAAGTCTCTCCTCCCCGTTCGCTACATTTTGTTCTTAGAGATCCCTAAAGAAAGCCTACATATTTTCGTCACTAAACAAAAGAGTATAAATTTCCAAAATGTTGTTATAAAATAACAAAACTATAAAATAAAAGTAATTTACGAAATAAAAATACTTAAAGGAGGGAATTTGGAGTCCATGTCGAAATCTGAACTGGTGATGGGAAGATAATAGACAAAACCTTTTGTATGATGAAAGAATATCAGTTGCGGAGAACGGAGGAAGTAATCTTTTGCGTTGCAGCGGTGGTGATTACATTGCAATTTTGGATGTAAACTTTTTGCTGATCAATTAATTGTAGTTATTTCGCGAATTCGTTTGAATTAATAAAGAGTTTTGTTTGTCCATATTTCAATAGAGCATTTCCATTTTCCAAACAAGACATGAAAATGCCATGCCAAGGGGTTGGTGAAAATGACATGTCAAAGCATTGGTTAAAATGACATGTCAAAGAATGGGTGAAAATGACGTGTCAATGCATTGGTTAAAATGACATGCCAAAGCATTGGCGAAAATGACATGTCAATGCATTGGTTAAAATGACATGCTTAGGATCCAAAAAAGAACGTCATCTTTTGGGGGTCACGATCATATAAAATTCATGAGTGAAAATGACAAAAAGATGACATGCCAGATCACTTGCACCCATGATTCAACTCATGATTTTTCATCGAAGATTTTACTGGGAATATATTGATGCTCTTTTTTATTTATTTTTTTTTTAAGTTGACACTCCGATATAAATAAGATAAACCTGAACTATCTGCTTGAAATTCATTCTTAAGGTTGTTAATTATAGGTAAATTTATGCCAAAAAAAGAAAAAACCCTCTAGCTTGGCATGATTCCGTCGCCACCAAATTATTATGAAATTTTTTTATTTATGAACACAATGCCTTAATCTTTACCAAATACTTAAGTATCATGAAAAATATATTTCAAAACCCGGGTAACTAAAAGTTAAAACTACCATTAAACTACTAGGAGGACCTCCTTGGCATTAAGTTTTAATGTGAAAATTATATTTTTAATGCCACCAAATTGTTTTATTTTACGTTTTCAAATCCATCCAATAGTAAAAGTAAGCATGTATTAATAGCCCAACGACTAATATTTGATATTTTATAAAATATTGTTTAAAATTATTAGCATGAAAACGGCCCAAAATGTATTTGGGCCGCCCATCGGCCCAAAATTAAAAATTATTTTTATTCGGCCCAAATTTGGGCCGAAATGCCCAAAACGGCAACACTGGTTCGGATCGTAGTGAGAATTTTCCAATAAGCTGTGATTACCACAGCCTTGATTCACTCTCGGTTTTTATACACAAATCACTTATTAGTCATATCTTCACCTGTACAGACGTACATATGTACATTTTTATAAGTCGGTTTCTCACTAAACATGCTTGTTTATACCAGTGCCGGCCATGAAGAGAGCAGACAAAAATGTGAATGTATTAAAAACATTGGCAATGTATGACAGTGTGTTAAACGGCAATGGTTTATACATTGTAACGCGTCTCACCCCACACCAGGTAAAGTCATCAGCACTTTTCGCCTTAATAAATCACCTACATACAATTGTTATTATTGTTACGGAATTATGTTTAACTAACCTCCGTGTAGACGTTGTTTTATTTCCCGATACGATTTGTACCAAATAAAACAGGGTTCGTTTTAGATTACGTTTCTACAATGCTTTATTTACTTTATTAAACTTATTCGTAACCGCTTAAAACACAACTAACTCGTCATTGCTAGTTCCCCCTGTATTTATACCCCAAAATCTCCCTGTTCGAGAGTCCTCTAGAACATGTCTGGCAACACCTCGACTCTATACAACGAACACACAGACGCACATTCACACTAAGCGAACAACCAGACTCACATACATCGGGGAAGATGAAAACACACTAATGACGTAATTAGAACAACAAACAAATGCAAGAACTAAGGAAGTAGCAAACTAAACGATAATTACATGATTATGGCAAAACAAAACAAAAGCACATTAATGAAAGGTAAAGTAAGAACTAGAATGATGATGAGAATTCTACATGGTAGTTGTTGAAATTGAACTAAATTAACTTAAACCTATCAGTTATATTCGTAACATTGCCTCCCGCTTAAGCCTGTTCGTCCCGAATAGGCACAGTTCCCTCTCGGTGGTATGGGCATTAGTAACACTGCCTCCCGCTCAAGCTTGTTTCTCTTGAATAGACACAGTTCTCGTTCCGTAGTGGTGGCAACCGATTTAGATATACCCTCTACGCCGTCAGCTTTGGACTTTTGCCCTTCTGGACGACATTGCTTTCTCGCCAGGAATCGCGACGTTAAACCTTCTTTCTTCGTGGTCACCATCCTAAGTGCCACCAGTTCTCATCGGACTTGTCCTTCCTTGTTGTACGGCCGCTTTTCGATGTACCTTTCTTGACGTATATCCTCGCTTTTTCCCCTCGTTGCGGGATTTTTCCGCTTTCGTACGGGCCATTTGTTGGCGGCTTCCACCTTCAGCGTACTGACATCGACAGCGATCTCGCCGGATTCTGCCTTCGGGCGATGTTTGCTTTTCTCGTTGTAGCCCACACTTATCGGTATTTCCACATTGGACCATGTCATCACACGGTGCTTTATGTCAAGGTTGATATCGAAGGCAATCATGAAGTCTACACCAAGTATAACTTCGTCCACAATATCGGCCACTATAAAATCGAAATTTACCGATTTCCTAAACATACTTAGCCTTTGGTAGGACTTTCCGTTTCTCGCCTGTGGCCGTCCGCAATTTGACTCCATTTAATGGCAATACCTTCCCTTTTACTAAATCCGGTCTAATAATGGACTTTGCTGCACCAGTGTCCAATGTCAAGGAACGCCGTAAACTATCGATAAAGCCTTTAACCGTTAAGTTGTGATTCTTCTGCTGGACTATGGCTACAGAAATTGTGGGACCTTCGTTTTCTTCCTCTCCCGGCGGCGCCTCGTGATTGGCAGAACTTGCTGTATCTGACTCACCTGATGTCTCTCTTTCCAGATTCTTGGCCACCGGTTGGTCGTCGCGTTTTGAAGACGGTGAGGTGGATCTGGGCCTTGCTTGTCTCAATCTGCATTCTCGGGCCAAGTGTCCAGTTTTCCGACAGTTATAACAAGTCTTTTTCGTTCTAACAGCCCCTCGTTTCACACGCATTAGTGAATCTTTCAGCAGGTCGACAACGGTCTGGGAATTGTTGTCCTCAACTTCCAGCCTCCGCACGTTGTAAGCATTAGGTTTCACCAGCATCTTCGCGGTTTCTTGGGCCAAAGCAAATGACACGGTTTCTGCAAGTGTTCCCATCGGTGCCGCATACGTCGCAAATTTTATCTCTGGATCACGAATACCACTAGCAAATGTCTCAATCTTTATGCGGTCCACCAATGGATGTGTCTCTCCTGGATATGCCAACCGCTCTACTTCAACCGCAAAGTCTTGTAAGTTCCATTCGGTAGATCTCTTGCTTGTGTTCACTACCGTACTTACGTTCAAGAGCAGCCATTATATCTCTACAGTTATTCCTAGAAGCGGCGGGAATACTCTGTAATACGTCAGCAGCATCAACCTTCAATGCCATAAGTAGTGATACCGCCTTGTCGCTGTCGTTCCAAGAGTCTCTAGCAGCCACTGTCTCGAACTGTAATTTGAACACATTGAAAGAGGTGGAGCCGTCTCACTGGACCGCCTTTAATTTCCTGTTCCGACACTTTCTTTTCTATGCGCAGAATCTTCTCATCTTGAGCCAGAAATTTCTAGCTAACAGACAGAATCTTTTTATCCAAATCTTTTTTTTTACGTTCGGCCCCACGCCTCTCACACCCGCCCCTGCCGACCGAGGGGGCCACCTCCCCATTCGTAGGGAGCGCGTACACACCATAGACCGGACCATGGCGGGTTAGTAGTGGTTATAAATGTCAGCTACAGAGGAATCATCAGCCGACAATATATATTTAAGAATTCAATTAAAATTTATTTGCAATTAATGAACAACCTCGCTCGTAGGCAAATTTCTACTATTTCCGCATAAGGAGTTGTAGATACGCCGATTAACTGAGCTCAAGAAGTTAAATTAATTGCAGAGTTTAAATAATAAAATAAAAAACAGGAAACCGCACGCAAGATTACTGCATAATTCTACTGTTCCGTAAGAGGAGTTGTAGATAAGATGCCAGTATAGATTACGGGAAGTTAATAAGTAACTACAAAATAACAATGTATGTATGTATATAATAAAATTACACTATAACACTACAATAGGACTAGTAATACTTCTGGCAAACCTGCTGATCATAATATTACATGCGTAAGATAGCATTTTTTATTACATGTGTTGGACTGGTTAGATCTACCGTGTTAAAAATGTTATTATATATTTCACATAAAGATCTAAGTGGGTTACTTGCTTCATAATTAGTTTTCACTAGAGATAACTTTATAGGGAGGAAGTTACGTGTTAAACGTGACGGTACATTGAACATTATTTCACCGACTAAAAATGGCGAATCAATCAGACCACGTATAACTTTTATTATAAATAGCGCTCTTAACATAAACCGTCTTCTTTCTAGAGAAGGAAGATCTATTAACATCAAACGACTTTCGTAAGGCGGCAATGATACTGAAGTATCCCAACGTAATCCACGTAGCGCAAACAACAGAAATTGAATTTGAACAGACTCAATCTTATCAGAGTTGCATTTATAAAATGGACTCCATAAAACGCAACCATATTCTAAAACTGGACGGACTAAAGTCACAAATAAACGTTTGGTAACGTATGGATCATCAAATTCTTTAGACCAGCGTTTTATGAAACCTAACAATGATTTGGCTTTATTAACAGATGATTCTATGTGTAAGTGAAAGCGTAGTTTAGGATCTAGGATAATACCCAGGTCAACAAATGATTCAACATTTTCCAGTTTGTAAGAGCCTATAAAATAATCAGAATGAATTTGTTGTGACCTGAAAAATGACAAACTTTTGCATTTTTTAAGGTTTAGGATCATTCCATTTGCAGAACACCAATTCGTTAGAGAATGTAAATCGTATTGCAAATTAGAGGATTGATTTATGGAATTTATTTGAGAAAACAGCTTTACGTCATCAGCGTACATTAAAATGTTCGAAAATCGTATCGCCCGTGGAAGATCATTAAGATACAGGACAAAAAGGAGTGGGCCAAGATGACTACCTAGGGGGACTCCTGAAGACACTATTATGTCTCTGGACAGAAAATCATTAAATAATACTTTTTGTGTTCGACCTTCTAAATATGAAGCTAACCAAGATAAGAGAGACGATGGGAACCCCATAACATCTAATTTATAAAGTAAATGCTTATGCACTACCGTATCAAATGCCTTACTAAAATCAGTATATATTACATCAGTCTGATGTTTTTTAATAAAACCTTTATGAATATGACAAACAAATTCCATAAGGTTAGTGATTGTGGATCTATTTTTCAAAAATCCATGTTGATAAGGTGAAACTACCGCTTTCGTAAAATGTAGTAAATTACACGAAATCAATAATTCAAAAAGTTTAGGTATTGCACTCAACTTTGCAATACCCCTGTAATTTTCAATTAAACATCTATTACCAGCCTTGTGAAGAGGAATAATATTACTTGATCTCCAGAGTAAAGGAAAATAACTATTTATCAAAGAATAGTTAAATAATTTTGTGAGAGGTAAATAGAATTCATTCGCACACGATTTAAGAATGCAGGAGGGAATACCGTCAGGACCGGGTATGTTCGATATTCGTATAGATTTTAAACCAGCTAATACTTCGTCTTCAGATAATACTATTTGGGGCAGGTGGTTCAGTTTATCAATCATGTATTTGTACCGACCGTCTAAGCTTCTATCGGTATATGAAGATTGAAAATAGTCAGCAAACATATTGGAAATTTCTAGTTCGTCAGACGATTCACTGCTACCATATTTCATAAAACTAGGAAAATTTCGAACCTTTCTTTTGGAATTAACGAATTTATAAAAACATTTAGGGTTATTTTTAAAGTCATTTCTCATCTTGGCAAGGTAATTTGAGTAACATTTAGAATTTTCAGCATTGTATCTATTTCGGGCTACAGAATAATTGAGATAATTTATAGAGGAATTGCATAATTTGTATTTCTTAAACAGCCTACTTTTAATATTTCTTAGTCGGCGCAGTGCAGGAGAAAACCATGAAGGACCTTGTTCCGCAACAACTTTTGACATTGGTATAGATTTGGAGAACACATAATTGATTCTGTTATAAAACTGTGAAACAGAAATATCTAAGTCATTATCATAAGTCCAGCTAGTATTGCTTAAGAGAGATTTTAACTTTAAGAAGTCAGTTTTACGATAATTGTATCTATATGTAATGATCTTAGTCTCATTGATTACAAAAGGGGTACTTTGTAATTCAAGAAAAATTGACAGTGTAGGATGAAACTTATCTTCCGGCAGTACAAAAGGAGTAAATCTACTTAGTGATACATTAAGTGACGTGCAGAAAATCAAATCTAAAAGACGATTTTTATCATTCAATATATAATTAATTTGGTATAAGCATTGGTCGAAAATCAAATCCCAGAAAGGTTCCATATCAGCAGTGTTAACTGATGGTACATAATCTAATCTATTATCACCAGGGACCCAAGAAGTATTTGGCAGATTAAAATCGCCCATGCACATTAAAACATCATTACTAGCAAGAGAAGACGAGACAGTTTTTATTAAATTAGCATGTCTCAAATATACATCTATGCTTGAGTTGGGTGGAATGTAGGAACAAGTTAAAAAAATTGTATTACCAAGGAATTTTAATTTCACGCAAATAAATTCATCATTAGGATTTATGGATATATCAATCAATTCAGATGAAACTGAGTTATGAACTGCTATCAAAACGCCTCCTCCAACTTTTATTAGCCTATCATTCCTATATACTTGGAAATTATCACTGTCGATAATCGGGGAAAGAAGTCGGCGGAAGATATCGACATGAATGCCCTAAAAATCGATTAATAAATCATCGATAATTTTTATCATCACTTTTGAATAAAAAGTAAAAGGAATTAGTGGTGAAGTGATCGACTGATCAAAATTTATATATTTTATTTTGAATTTTGTTTGTTTTTGAAATAAATTGTTGACCGCCAGCGTCAAAGTGTTTTGAATTGAAATACATTCTCTTTTTCTTGAATAACAATAAACAACACGTAAGTATCTCCAGTATACTTGTGTTGTGTGTATACTTGTGCTTTGTACCTAGAATTTCAATTTGTTGTTTGTCGCGCCGTACAACAACAAGTCAATCCTGGTTCCTGAAATATCTTTAATTTTTCTGGAACCTTATAAGTCCTTTCGCCTGGAACGGAACTTATACAATCACAGAAAATCTCGGTATCTTTAATGTCTGGTTTAAGCCAGGTTTCAGTGAAAACAATAACTTTAAAATCACAATAAATAATGTTAAGATACAGACTATTTAGTTTAGTTTTCAACCCTCTAACATTTTGATAAAGTAAGGGTAGCATATCTAGTTTTTTGAAGCTGTCGAAATAACGGTAGGATTAACAGGTTTTGGTCTTTCGGTAGCATTATCAGGTCTTTGTCTATCCCTATATATAAATTCTCTTACTAAAATCTCTTCAGGCCAAAAAGATTCGTTGACTATAGTATCAAAAACTCTGGCAGGGACAACAATTTTATAGGACGATATGTCACGGGTTTTCGCCGAATTAAATTTCAAAATATGAAAGTCGTTATCTGATAAATTTGTAACTTTACCTTTTATGTAATTACGAATGATTTCAGTTGATGTGTTCGCATGTAACCTAGATACAAATATTGTTTTACGTCGTGCAACGACAACAAGCTGCATATTAGGTTGCAAAGGGGAAGAATCCGTAGGTTGCTGAACTTCTGTTGAAGGAGTATTTTGAGCAACAATCGAAGGCAAAGGCTGCTGAACTTCTATTGGAGGAGCATTTTGAACAACGATCGAAGGCAAAGGTGTCTTTTCAGGAGGCACCGTATCAGGAGCAGAAGGCTCTTGAACAGAAACCGAAGGCGATAGTGTTGGTTCAGGGGGAGCAGTATGAGGATTACTAGTGGAATTAACTTCTACCTCCACGTTTTCTACTCTCGTTTCAATCACTATCGTGATGTTCTCGAGTTTCTCGTTAATTTTTCTAGAATTCTCTTCCAACTCCTCTTTTAAGTTTCTTGAATTTTCTTCAAACATCCTAGAATTCTCTGCCATTAAGTTTTCGGTGATTTTTCTACAATTCTCTTCTAACTTTTCCTCTGATTTTCTGGAATTTTCTTCACTCTTTCTGGATATCTCTTCCAACATTTTACTGGAATTTTCTTCAACCATTCTACAATTTTCTACCTTCATTTCCATCATAAGTCTAGAAGTTTCTTCATTCTTTCTATACATCTCTCCTAACATTTTACTGAAATTTTCTTCAACTATTCTACAATTTTCTGCCTTCATTTCCATCATAAGTCTAGAAGTTTCTTCGTTCTTTCTAGCATTTTTATCCATTTTAGCATCTAATTTCTCCATCATTTTGGAATTTTCTTCACTTTTCTTATTCATTTCCTGCATTATCATAGCCAGCATTGATTTCAAATCGTCACCCCTGGCAGCTACCGATGAAACTTCCTCAACGCTGGATTCGCCCTTTGGCGGAATGTTACGGAATAATTTATAACTAATCTCCGTGTAGACGTTGTTTTATTCCCCGATACGATTTGTTCCAAATAAAACAGGGTTCGTTTTAGATTACGTTTATACAATGCTTTATTTACTTTATTACACTTATTCGTAACCGATTTTAATTACTAAGCACACAGCTTGTATCTAGTTAGCACGCAGCACTTCTTTAAGCGATCTGTTCAGTTCAACGCTTAAAACACAACTAACTCGTAATTGCTAGTTCCCCCTGTATTTATACCCCAAAGCCTCCCTGTTCGAGAGTCCCTTAGAACACGTCTGGCAACACCTCGACTCTGTACAACGAAAACACAGACGCACATTCGCACTAAACGAACAACCAGACTCACATACATGGGGGAAGATCAAAACACACTAATGACGTAATTACAGCAACAAGCAAATGCAAGAAATAAAGAAGTAGCACACTAAATGATAATTACATAATTATGGCAAAACAAAACACATTAATGAAAGGTAAAGTAAGAACTAGAATGATGAAGATAATTCTACATGGCAGTTGTTGTTGCTTAAATAAAGTAAATGCGTAATAAAATTTACCATCAACTTGGTCTTCTCACCGTTTACCGCCAGACCCACTTAAGCAGATTCTCCTTCGACCTTCATAAAGGTATCAGTTACTTCTTTTACTAATCGGCCCATGATGTCTATATCATCAGCATAAGCAAATAACATGCGACTATTTACAAAGCCGAATGAGCTTTGCGGGGATACACAATTCAGACATGGCTTGGAATACCTTTGAACGCAGCGGGCTGTCGAAGGCTGCTTTATAATCGACAAAAAGGTGGTAGGTGTCGATCTGCATCTCTTGGGTCTTCTCCAGGACATGCCGCAGGGTAAATATCTGGTCAATGGTTGACTTGCCAGGTCTAAAGCCGCGTTGGTATGGTCCAATTATCTCGTTGACCATAGGCTTTAGTGGTTCGCACAACATCCCTAACACGATCTTGTAGGCAATAGGAAGTAGACTTATGCCCCTATAGTTAGAGCATACAGTCTTATCTCCCTTTTTGTGGACGGGGCACAGGATACTCAGCTTCCAATCGTCGAGTACTCGTTCTTCCTGCCAGATGGTGCTAACTAGCTGATGAATACACCTTATCAGCGTGTCGACTCCGGCTGGCGAGCCATCATCTCCTGCTGCCTTATTGTTTTTCAGCCGATTTATTGCTGTCTTTACCTCATCTTGGCTGGGCGGTATACATTCAATACCATCTTCTGGGATTGGGACTGTGGTATCTTCGTCGTCTTCGCAGCTATTAGATACCAACAGTTTTGAAAAATTTTCTTTCCATATCCTGAGTACACTATCTGTATCAGTTACCAAATTACCTTGCTGATCTCTACAGGAGAATGAGCCTGTACCAAAGCCATCAGTTTGATGCTTGACTCTTTGGTAGAATTTTCGGACTTCATTCTGGCCCCTGTACATCTTGATTTTTTCACACTCCCACTTTTCCATCTCTCTCTTTTTCCTGCGGAAAAGACATTTCTCCTCTCTCCTTTTCTCCCTGTATCTCTCTCGTGCGCTACGCGTTGCTACCAGGGTTGCTGGAGTCTGAGTCGAAAAAAATAACTCGACTCCGACTCCAGGCAATTTTTCCTACATTTACTATATTTATTTATTTTATTCTTTTATGAAAAATATATGAATAAAAAATGTTGTGGGCTCGTTTATTTATATTATAAGGCAACTATGTAGGCAGAGAATATATTATATTCATTTAGAGGATGGGACAGAGGATATTTAATATCATTTCACCTTCACCATAATTAATTTCCATTTCGATTTTGCCATGTCAGTATATCTGTTGAATTGAATATAGAGTTTTACGGAATATCATTTAAGTTCGGCACAGAATTCTTATCAAACCTAATTATTTTAGTTTCACATATTGTTCCTTATATGGTTAGGTTAGGTTAGATTGAAAAGAGGGGCGAAAATAAGAATCGCCACATGCCCGTATGGGGCATATACTTAAGCCAGTATAGGCCTGTTGTGCGCTCTAATTTCGGAAGCCTAATTTTATTAAAATAAAATAAATTTATCAGTTAAGAAATTCTGTGCCATTGACATAATCTCTTCAGTTTTTGAACTCGCTTGCCCTAATTTGGTGGAGTTCTGGTATAGTGTTATTTCCTAGAAATTGGTTTCTTAGCGTCGCGAAGGCTGGGCAATGACAGAGATAGTGTTCCAACGTCGTCCTCTCCGCATGCTCTGCATTCGCTGCTTTCTGCACAACCGATTTTGTGCAGGTGTGCTTGTAGCCCTAGGTGTCCTGTAAGGATGCCTGTCAGTCTACTAATGTCTTTTTTACTCATTTGAAGGAGTTCCTTTGTTTTATCCTCGTCTGGGTTTCCCCAGTGGATTTTTGTATTTTTCCCTTTCTCTTCAGTATTCCAGAGGGATGTATGGGCGTTTTCTGACCATGCTTTTAACTCTAGACGCGACGCTTTTAAAGGCTTAGCATTATCTAGGCCTATCGTAGCTTGCTCTCTAGCTTGCCTTGCCAAGGAGTTGGCTATCTCGTTACCCCTAATCCCTTTATGTCCTGGTACCCATATAATGTTAACAGAACCATGTTGGGAGTAGTCGTTGATTGATTTTTAACACTGCAGGACAGTTTTTGATTTCACCGTCTTGCTTGTTATTGCTTTAATTGCTGCTTTACTGTCCGTTAGGATGTTTACAGTGATTGGCCTTGTGTTAGCTTTAAACCAGTTCAGACACTCTGTGATCGCTCGGATTTCGGCATGTAGGATCGTATTATGATCCGGCAGTCGAAGGGAGATTCTAGTTTCCTGGTCTTCGATATATAGACCCAGACCCGTTCTCCCCCCTAGAACGGCCCCATCTGTGAAACCACAGCTTCCAGTTGGCATCCGTTCCAGGGTTCCATCGATCCACATGTCCCTGTCTGGTATTAAAATTTCACACAAGGCGGATTCAATTGTTTCAGGTATACGGTCTAATACAATATGATCTATTGGGACCTTCGTTTTCTTCCTCTCCCGGCGGCGCATCGTGATTGGCAGAACTTGCTGTATCTGACTCACCTGATGTCTCTCTTTCCAGATTCTTGACCGCCGGTCGCGTTTTGAAGACGGTGAGGTGGATCTGGGCCTTGCTTGTTTGAATCTGCATTCTCGGGCCAAGTGTTCAGTTTTCCGACAGTTATAACAAGTCTTTTTCGTTCTAACAGCCCCTCGTTTCACACGCATTAGTGCATCTTTCAGCAGGTCGACAACGGTCTGGGAATTGTTGTCCTCAACTTCCAGCCTCCGCACGTTGTAAGCATTAGGTTTCACCAGCATCTTCGCGGTTTCTTGGGCCAAAGCAAATGACACGGTTTCTGCAAATGTTCCCATCGGTGCCGCATACGTCGCAAATTTTATCTCTGGATCACGAATACCACTAGCAAATGTCTCAATCTTTATGCGGTCCACCAATGGATGTGTCTCTCCTGGATATGCCAACCGCTCTACTTCAACCGCAAAGTCTTGTAAGTTCCATTCGGTATATCTCTTGCTTGTGTTCACTACCGTACTTACGTTCAAGAGCAGCCATTATATCTCCTTAGTTATTCCTAGAATCACTAATCACCCTTCAATGCCATAAGGAGTGATACCGCCTTGTCGTTGTCGTTCCAAGAGTCTCTAGCAGCCACTGTCTCGAACTGTAATTTGAACACATTGAAAGGGGTAGAGCCGTCGAACACAGAAGGCTTGATTTTTAACGTGTTATGAATAGCTCTCACTAGACCGCCTTTAATTTCCTGTTCCGACATTTTCTTTTCTATGCGCAGAATCTTCTCATCTTGAGCCAGAAATTTCTCACTAACAGCAGAATCTTTTTATCCAAATCTTTAACTTGTACCTCCACGTTTTCTACTCTCTTTTCAATCACTATCGTGATGTTCTCGAGTTTCTCGTTAATTTTTCTAGAATTCTCTTCCAACTCCTCTTTTAAGTTTCTTGAATTTTCTTCAAACATCCTAGAATTCTCTGCCATTAAGTTTTCGGTGATTTTTCTACAATTCTCTTCTAACTTTTCCTCTGATTTTCTGGAATTTTCTTCACTCTTTCTGGATATCTCTTACAACATTTTACTGGAATTTTCTTCAACCATTCTACAATTTTCTACCTTCATTTCCATCATAAGTCTAGAAGTTTCTTCATTCTTTCTATACATCTCTCCTAACATTTTAGTAAAATTTTCTTCAACCATTCTACAATTTTCTGCCTTCATTTCCATCATAAGTCTAGAAGTTCCTTCGATCTTTCTAGAATTTTTATCCATTTTAGCATCTAATTTCTCCATCATTTTGGAATTTTCTTCATTTTTCTTATTCATTTCCTGCATTATCATAGCCAGCATTGATTTCAAATCGTCACCCCTGGCAGCTACCGATGAAACTTCCTCAACGCTGGATATCTCTTCCAACATTTTACTGGAATTTTCTTCAACCATTCTACAATTTTCTACCTTCATTTCCATCATAAGTCTAGAAGTTTCTTCATTCTTTCTATACATCTCTCCTAACATTTTAGTAAAATTTTCTTCAACCATTCTACAATTTTCTGCCTTCATTTCCATCATAAGTCTAGAAGTTTCTTCGATCTTTCTAGAATTTTTATCCATTTTAGCATCTAATTTCTCCATCATTTTGGAATTTTCTTCATTTTTCTTATTCATTTCCTGCATTATCATATCCAGCATTGATTTCAAATCGTCACCCCTGGCAGCTACCGATGAAACTTCCTCAACGCTGGATTCGCCCTTTGCCGATAACTCGACTTCCTCCTTACTGTCGAACTCATTTGCGTCGATGTTCATTCCAGGGCGCTCGAACTCTTCCAACAAGCGTGTTTGTAGTTCGGCCTTGTTGCCAGTAGAAGAGAACTCAAACTTACTTAGCTCCTTCTTCAAGTCTTCCACTCGTAGATCCTTAAACTTCATTGTAGGATGATCGTAATTTCACTGCTGACACCAATTGTTACGGAATTATTTTTAACTAATCTCCGTGTAGACGTTGTTTTATTCCCCGATAGGATTTGTACCAAATAAAACAGGGTTCGTTTTAGATTACGTTTCTACAATACTTTATTTACTTTATTACACTTATTCGTAACCGACTTTAATTACTAAGCACACAGCTTGTATCTAGTTAGCACGCAGCACTTCTTTAACCGATCTGTTCACTTCAACGCTTAAAACACAACTAACTCGACATTGCTAGTTCCCCCTGTATTTATACCCCAAAATCTCCTTGTTCGAGAGTCCTCTAGAACACGTCTGGCAACACCTCGACTCTGTTCAACGAAAACACAGACGCACATTCGCACTAAGCGAACAACCAGACTCACATACATGGGGGAAGATCAAAACACACTAATGACGTAATTACAGCAACAAGCAAATGCAAGAAATAAAGAAGTAGCACACTAAATGATAATTACATGATTATGGCAAAACAAAACACATTAATGAAAGGTAAAGTAAGAACTAGAATGATGAAGATAATTCTACATGGCAGTTGTTGTTGCTTAAATAAAGTAACTGCGTAATAAAATTTTACGTTACAATTCAAATTTTTAAATTAACGGAAATTGAACTAAATTTAAATTAACTTAAACCTATCAATTACATTCGTAACACTATTATACCAACTAAAAACCTTTGTGTTTTATTTCCTCTCCTTTTATTTATCGGTAACACTCGGTTTTGTATCACTTGCTCATCTCCACAAACAACAACTATTCTATGCGGCCTTTCTGAGCTGTCTCCTAAACAGGATATAATAGCCTCTTGCATCCTTCCCATCGGACAACTTTCTGAAGAAGCTCAGGAGGCATAAAACAAAGATTGCAGGAAGTATCGCTAACTCTTTACAAGAAAAACTTCAAGGATTGATACGAATGCAGATCTTTTTAACCGACTGCTTGTTTCCTCGGATCAATATATTAAAACTCTTCGTGCAGCGCCTAAAACAAAACAGTGAAATAACTCCAGATGTATTAGAGTTTTAGAAAATTATTAGAAATAATATCTAACGATTAACATTTAAAAAATTAATTCATTAACAATAGTATTAAAAAAATAAAAATTGTTTATTAAAAATGTAAATAAAATATATATGTATGTATACATGTTATTTGGGTCACACCGTACATAGCACGGGCCAATGCTGATGTTTTTTTCTTTTTGGGAGAAGGCTTTTTATACTCTCAAAAACTACTAAGTAACCTGCATAGGCCGAACTAAGAAAATATCTCCATTTCTCTCTATTTGTTGCTTCGCACTCTGGAATACCGCGCCTTTTCATCTCGACATCCACTTGTTTGAGCCATCTATTCCTTGACCTGCCAATTCTGCTTGCACCGCCAAGCGGTCCGTATTTATACACCTTTTAGCGGGTTCATCATTGCTCATTCTTATGATATGGCCTAGCCAACGCAATTGCTGCATTTCGATACGTTTAACAATATTGCTGTCGTTGTATAGCAGATACAGCTCGTGGTTCATGCGACGTCGATATTCACCAACGCAGATTGGTCCGCAGATCTTTCGGAGGTGCCGAGGTAGATGAAGTCTTTTACTACCTCAATAACAACTTTCACAGTCGGTCCGAGCTCAATGGACGCATTGCGCGTCGACACCATCAACTTGGTCTTCTCACCGTTTACCGCCAGACCCACTTAAGCAGATTCTCCTTCGACCTTCATAAAGGTATCAGTTACTTCTTTTACTAATCGGCCCATGATGTCTATATCATCAGCATAAGCAAATAACATGCGACTATTTACAAAGCCGAATGAGCTTTGCGGGGATACAAAATTCAGACATGGCTTGGAATACCTTTGAACGCAGCGGGCTGTCGAAGGCTGCTTTATAATCGACAAAAAGGTGGTAGGTGTCGATCTGCATCTCTTGGGTCTTCTCCAGGACATGCCGCAGGGTAAATATCTGGTCAATGGTGGACTTGCCAGGTCTGAAGCCGCATTGGTATGGTCCAATTATCTCGTTGACCATAGGCTTTAGTCGTTCGCACAATATCCCTAACACGATCTTGTAGGCAATAGGAAGTAGACTTATGCCCCTATAGTTAGAGCACGGACGGGACATAGGATACTCAGGTTCCAATCGTCGGGTACGCGTTCTTCCTGCCAGATGGTGCTAACTAGCTGATGCATACACCTTATCAGCGCGTCGCCTCCGGTTTTAAACAGCTCGGCTGGTATGCCATCGGCTCCTGCAGCTTTATTATTCTTCAGCCGGTTGATTGCTGTTTTTACCTCATCTTAGCCGGGCGGTATTCATTCTATACCATCTTCTGGAATTAGATCTGTGGTATCATCGTGTTCGCTACTATTGGATACCAGCAGATTGGAGAAATGTTCCTTCCATATCCTGAGCACGCTATCTGTATCTGTTACCAGATTACCTTGCTGGTCTCTACAGGAGCATGTGCCTGTACCAAAGCCATCTGTTTGATGCTTCACTCTTTGGTAGAATTTTCGGACTTAATTCTGGCTCCTGTACATCTCGATTTTTTCACACTCCCGCTTTTCTATTTCTCTCTTTTTCCTGCGGAAAAGACATTTCTCCCCTCTCTTTTTCTCCCTGTATCTCTCTCGTGCGCTACGCGTTGCTACCAGGGTTTCGGAGTCGGAGTCTACGAGTCGGAGTCGAGCAATTTTGCTGGAGTCTGAGTCGAAAAAAATAACTCGACTCCGACTCCAGGCAATTTTTCCTACATTTACTATATTTATTTATTTTATTCTTTTATGAAAAATATATGAATAAAATATGTTGTGGGCCCGTTTATTTATATTATAAGGCAACTATGTAGGCAGAGAATATATTATATTCATTTAGAGGATGGGACAGAGGATATTTAATATCATTTCATTCTTCACCATAATTAATTTCCATTTCGATTTTGCCATGTCAGTATATCTGTTGAATTGAATATAGAGTTTTACGGAATATCATTTAAGCTCGGCACAGAATTCTTATCAAACCTAATTATTTTAGTTTCACATATTGTTCCTTATATGGTTAGGTTAGGTTAGATTGAAAAGAGGGGCAAAAATAAGAATCGCCACATGCCCGTATGGGGCATACACTTAAGCCAGTATAGGCCTGTTGTGCGCTCTAATTTCGGAAGCCTAAGGGGAATAAATTTTTTTTATTGCTTAATTTATTAAAATAAAATAAATTTATCAGTTAAGAAATTCTGTACCATTGACATAATCTCTTAAGTTTTTGAACTCGCTTGCCCTAATTTGGTGGAGTTCTGGTATAGTGTTATTTCCTAGAAATTGGTTTCTTAGCGTCGCGAAGGCTGGGCAATGACAGAGATAGTGTTCCAACGTCGTCCTCTCCGCATGCTCTGCATTCGCTGCTTTCTGCACAACCGATTTTGTGCAGGTGTGCTTGTAGCCCTAGGTGTCCTGTAAGGATGCCTGTCAGTCTACTAATGTCTTTTTTACTCATTTGAATGAGTTCCTTTGTTTTATCCTCGTCTGGGTTTCCCCAGTGGATTTTTGTATTTTTCCCTTTCTCTTCAGTATTCCAGAGGGATGTATGGGCGTTTTCTGCCCATGCTTTTAACTCTAGACGCGCCGCTTTTAAAGGCTTAGCATTAATTATCTAGGCCTATCGTAGCTTGCTCTCTAGCTTGCCTTGCCAAGGAGTTGGCTATCTCGTTCCCCTAATCCCTTTATGTCCTGGTACCCATATAATGTTAACAGAACCATGGTAGGAGTAGTCGTTGATTGATTTTTTACACTGCACGACAGTTTTTGATTTCACCGTCTTGCTTGTTATTGCTTTAATTGCTGCTTTACTGTCCGTTAGGATGTTTACAGTGATTGGCCTTGTGTTAGCTTTAAACCAGTTCAGACACTCTGTGATCGCTCGGATTTCGGCATGTAGGATCGTATTATGATCCGGCAGTCGAAGGGAGATTCTAGTTTCCTGGTCTTCGATATATAGACCCAGACCCGTTCTCCCCCCTAGAACGGCCCCATCTGTGAAACCACAGCTTCCAGTTGGCATCCGTTCCAGGGTTCCATCGATCCACATGTCCCTGTCTGGTATTAAAATTTCACACAAGGCGGATTCAATTGTTTCAGGTATACGGTCTGATCTATTGACTCACTCGTTGTAACCTGTAATATGCTTTGGTGGTATGTTTGGTGGTCTCTTACGATCCACTCGCTCATCGACTTAAGTCTTATAGCTGCGATGGCTGCCTCATACCTTACCTGAATTTCTATTGGGTGGACAAATAAAATTGTCTCTAAAGCCCTAGTTGGTGTAGTCCTCATTGCCCCGCTAATACTTAAGCAGCACGATCTTTGGACTTTTTGCAGTACTTTTACGTTGCATTTCTTATCCGTAGCTGTGCACCATACTACAGAAGCGTAAGTTAGAGTCGGTCTAATTACGCTTCTGTATAACCAGTGTGTCATCCTAGGATTGAAACCCCATTTTGAGCCTATAGCTCTTCTGCAGGTTGACCAACATCTGTGGGCTTTATTAGCCCTTTCCTGAATAGGGTCTCTCCATTTAAGTTTCCTGTCTATAATTACTCCCAGGTACTTAATTGTTGGAGAAATGTTTATCATTTTATCTAGGAAAACGGGTTCTTCGTAAGCTCCTATTTTCGTTTTCCTAGTGAATAGACATAATTCTGTTTTTTCCGGGTTGACATTTAGACCTCTCGGTCTAGCCCAGTTGTATGCTATTTTTAGAGCCGTTTCGGCCCTTCTACAGAGTATATTTGGATTCTTTCCCCTATGAAGTATTATAACGTTGTCTGCATAGCAGATGGGTTCAAATCCTTCGTCGGTTAAGATCCTTAGTAGACTATTTATGGTGGTAACCCATAGGAGAGGTGGCGTCCCCTGACCAACTTTGACTCTTTACGTCTTGTAGCGCGCAGCTTATCCATCTATTCCTTAGCATGTGGTCTATCCAGTGCCTCAAGGCCCGGTTTACCTGAAACTCGTCTAAGGAGTGGATTAACGTTTCGGTGCTGACGTTGTTGAACGCTCCTTCGATGTCGATGCAGACTGCGAGAGTATACAACTTCATGTCGAAGGTTCTCTCTATGTGGTGTACTACCTCATGTAATGCTGTTTCCACTGATCTACCTTTTACGTATGCATGTTGTTTGTACTTGAGCATATCGTTAGGGATGTTACTCTTTATCATGGTGTCGACCGTCTGTTCCATTGTTTTGAGTAAGAATGAAGTTAAACTTATCGGACGATAAGATTTTGGTATTGCATAACTTGACTTGCCGGGCTTGGGAATGAATACTACCCTTGCCTCTTGCCAGGCCAATGGAGTATAAGCATTGAAAATCTCGACCAGATTAGGCGAAATATAGTCCACTTCCCTTTGAAGTAAGGCTGGGAAGATCTGGTCTGGTCCCGCTGCTTTGTATGGTAAGAAGCTCATTATTGCTTCTTTAATCACCAAGTTGTTGATTTTTGGTGCTTCTTCTGATGCATAAGCTATCTCCATCGGTGACACTGTGTGTGCCGTAGTACTCGACGGGAAGTGCGTTCTCACTAGAAAGCTAAGAGTTTCCTCGATTGTTTCCATCTTTTTACCCGTCTCATCAACCATAAGCTCGGGTTGTAAGTGAGTTTTAGATAGAAACTTTTTAATTTTAGAGACGTCATTCACGCTATCTACCTGTTCACAAAAAAGCTTCCAGGAGTTCCGTTTGGCGCTTCTTGTCATTTTGTTGTATTCTTTTAGTTTTGTTTGGTAGTTGTCCCACGTTTTTTTACGTTTTGCCCTATTTCTTCGAAAGACCTCACTAGAGCCTCAGTTAGTTTATTGACATTTCTATCTATATCTTCTTTGCTTAGGCAAACCTCAACTTCTTGCCCTAGTCTATCTTTAAATTGTTTTCCGAATTTAGCCCAATTAGATTTGGATTTATTTCGGAAACTTATCGGATTCGGCGGTGGCCTTGATATTTTAAACCTAATATACCTATGGTCAGAGAAGGAGTGTTCCTTTGAAACCCTCCACTCATGTACCTCGTTTATTAGATTTTCTGAACATATTGTTACATCTAATACAATTTGCCGCCTTCCCAAGGAGCTGTCACACTGTTGATGACTTCCTCGAGAGCGGCCGGGTTCGCGTACGGTCCCAAGTGGTATACTAGGAGGTCCCCTTTGAGCTCGCTGCTGACTATTTTTATTGGCCCACTCTTTAGAATGTGTTCCAGTATTTTATCGCTGACCATATTTTCGATGGCCTGCTGATGTTCTTTAGGTAATCTGCCGGACCCTCTACTGGTATCGATCACTGCATATCACCTCTCGCCCCTGTAGTTCTTCCTGGCCACCTTGGCGTAAGTAGATGGCGGCTCCGAGCCAGTCTCTGCGCCCATCTTCCTCTTCTGGAAGGCCCTGGGCTTCTTATCAGAGCCCTTGGTACTTCCAGAGGATTCCGCGGTCGCGCTCACCTTCTTCGTGCCCGAGCACTCCATTTCGCCCTCCGTCGAAGGGTTCTTTGGGCAGTCTCCTTCGCGTGGGTTTTGAGAGGAATTGCTTAGGGCATTTGATGGTGGGAAGCTCATTTTCTTCTTACTTGGTTTGGCGGTATTTTCTTCCTCTGGAGATCTGATCCTCTTCGCCGCTTCCGAAGAAGTGGAGGGATTGTTGATCTCTTTTGGTGCGGCCCGCTGTTTTTTGTTTAGCTGTGCTTGGATCCTCTTGTACCTACGTCTCTGGGCTACAATCCACCGAACTGTTTTCTCCGTTGTAAGTTTAGATATGCTTTAGCTTACCTCTTCTACCATCTTGTGGACCTCCTCGTTAACGGGCTTCTCCACAACGGTGGTGTTGATTTTGCAACTGCTGTCTGATTCGGAGTCAGGGTCGCTCCCATCCTCGGATGGCTGAGTCCAGATTAAACTCTCCCTACGCTTCCCCTACTCCTCATCTTTTTACCTTTCGGTTGCGTGCTTGTAGCAGTACCGTCGACCACAGATGCCAAGGCACCCACATCTGTGGGAGATGTTTGCTCACGATTGCTTGATGACGACGAGGTGTGACTCGCAGGCAGATCACTATTCCCCGCCGGTACTGGGTTATTTAGGCCCTGCACCGTAACTTTTATTCCTTCTTTGTACTCCATGTTTGTTTTTTGTTTTAGGGTAACACCCCTGTTATTTATATACTATATCATACAAAACTGTAGAAATTATTTTCCATAATTTCACAAGCAGGCATTGATTTACATTTTCTAAACCTTTCAAAACTTGAAAAATATTCACATAATTTTCATTATACGTTCATTGTTATTTGGATTGTTGGATAGCGTAGAAGGGTCTACAATTGTAAGATTTTATATGGCCTGTTCCCGTACTTTATAAAGTGGCAAAAGTCGTAAAAGTTGTAAAAGTCGTAAACGATTTTCATATAAATTTTGTGTACGGGAACGCAAAATGTGTAAAAGTGGTAAAAATTGTAAAAACTTTTTAGTTCTGGAACAGAGCTATAATTTAAACATTTTCATTTATTCGATTTATAAATTGCAACTTTATTTTAGTGAATAAACCTGACCAATAACAGATGTTTATCAAAGGCCCTTATGTGTTTTTTCTTACGTTAACAACATTTTCTTTATTCAAATTGGAATAATTGGAATTTTTTCTCATCTGGGTTTGGAGAAATTGCGAGATATAAGATGGATATTTCGGAATCATTTGTAATTGTCGATCTTTCTTTGCCTGGTGAAAGACACAGCGAAGTATTGTCGGTCTTTCTTTGCCTAGTGAAAGACACAGCGAAATAAGTCAAACTTCAAGTTGCAGATTTTGTGCCGGATATTTTATTCAAGTCCAGAAGAGGAATTATTTCAATATTGTATGATTTTACGTAGTGGTAGAATTACGTCTGCCGAAATGCCGCCACATCGATCTCCGCAAAGACCAATACATTTGGAACGGTCTGATGAATCAAATGCGCCTGATACTGACGAAATCGAACAAAGTACATCCAATGCAACATCGAGCGAACCAACGGCTTCGCAAACGACTAATATAACATTTAGTAGTATAGAACAGGTAACCCAACATTTTGCTAGACAGTTTGAAGAAATGCAAATCTCTATAGCTCGGCAAATGAGTGCTTTTCAGTCAACGGTGGAGACAAACAGTATTCAAATCCGCAAGTCTTTAGCATCTATGGGAAGATTCAATAATTTGCCAAATGTTAACGTTACAAGCTCTAATGTTCCGCCAACTACATCTCCTAGCTTAGCCAATGCTACTTCCGATTTAGCGACGTCCATAAACCAACAATCAACATCTACTGTAAATGTGCTTCCACATACGACGGCTCCGTCCTTCTCAAACCCAGTTGGAGGATTAAATTCAAGGTCTATAGCATCTGGAACAAACCTACGACTTCCCAGTGCACAGTGTCTCTCATTTGAACCGCTGAATTCAAATCTTTCACCACCAACTGCGTCCTCTCAAGTTATTGTGCCGCACCATCATACGAAAATATATGATTTACCCAAGTTTTCTGGTGCACCCGAAGATTGGACAACGTTTGTTGAAATGTTCAACTGTACCACCACAGAGTCTGGATATTCAGATTTACATAATGTTATGCGATTAAGAAATGCCCTACAAGGAAAAGCGTTTGAAACGGTGGAATCGTTATTATCAAACTCCAAAAACGTCCCAGCAATTATGAAAATCCTTGCTGAAACATACGGAAGACCCGATCAGTTAATCAAGTCTCAGATTCAAAAGGCAAGAGTCCTTCCTTACATTAAGGAGTTCGATTTTGATGGGCTCTTAAACTTCGCGATTAAAGTAACCAATATGACAACATACGTACAATCTGCTGGAGGTGATTATCATTTAACAAATCCCACGCTCTTAAGTGAGTTAGTTGCAAAGTTGCCGACATCAAGAAGAATTCAATGGGCAGAGAAATGTCTCAACATGACGAATATTCCGAGCATAGTTGATCTATCGAACTGGTTGCAGGATATTCGAAAAGTAATCAATATGGCGTCTGATTCACTACCAGCTTCTGACAATGTTGAGAAAAGGACCAAAAGGTTTGCTTGTGTAAGTTCTTCAGTGGAAAGTAAGTTTTGCAAAATGTGTGGACAGTAATGTAAGAATCTGGCAGTTTGTGAGAAATTTGCATTATTACCTCTTCAAATGAGGTGGGAAAAGGTAAAATCATTGGGAGTGTGCTTTTCATGCCTAAAAGGAGGTCATCAAACGACAAGATGTTTTTCTAAAAAGAAATGTGGTGTGAATTCGTGCCAAAAATTTCATCATAGGTTGTTGCATGCTGATTCTCAGAATGATGAAAATGTGAAGAAACCGACAGAAGAAATGCAGCATTCTATTAGAAAATCGGAAACGCAAGCCAATGCTGCACGGAATTGCTTAGTAGACGAAAGTGCTGGATATGGATCTGTCTTATTCCAAATGATCCCAGTTAAGCTGTATGGACCGAGAGGATACGAGGAAATATATGCTTTTATAGACGACGGGGCCAATGTATCCATGATCGACGAAGATGTTATCAGGAATTTGGGTATCACTGGCAGACCGGATGTACTTGAACTTCAATGGATTTATAGTCAAATTTCTAAGGGAAAAGCGCAAGTTGTCGATTTATTAATTAGCAGCGCTGAAAACGATTCAACCAAATATCCAATGAGAAATGTGTATGTTAGTTCAAATTTGAACCTACCAATAAGAGTTTCAATTCAACATCTTTACAACGAAAATATCCAAGCATCTCCCTTTCCGATATGAACTTGAAGGATTACAGTAATATGAAACCAAAGATGATAATAAGCCTTTCCCACGCCTTCTTAACCGTTCCATTGGAAGAACCCAAAATGTTTAGCCCATCAGGGCCAATAGCCTCAAGATCTAGATTGGGTTGGATTATTTATGGACCGACTCAAAACAAAAAGGGAAAATTCTACTCTGGCCACTGTCGAGGATCCGAAGAAGAAGTTGAAAAGTTAAGAGAACTGGATGAAATGATGACGAGTTATTTTGGCTTAGAAACATTTGGTATCAAATCGCCTGTAAAGAACTTAATATCTAAGGATGACGAAGAGCTTTGGAAACCTTAGACAAAACGACTGTTCGAAAAGGAGATCGTTTTGAGTCTGGATTGCTTTGGAAAAGCGATAACGTTATTCTTCCTGAATCATATGATATGGCGTTCAAACGGCTTTTAACGGTGGAAAGAAAGATGGAAAAGAATGAAACATTTGCCAAAGAATATTGCGAAAAAATACAAGAATATTTAGATAAAGGATACGCCAGAATTATGTCGGAGAAGGAGGCAGGAACTTATTCCAGTAAGACGTTTTACTTGCCTCATTTTGGAGTTATAAATCCAAATAAGAAGAAGTTAAGATTTGTTTTCGACGCTGCAGCAGAAGTAGATGGAGTTTCTCTAAATAAAGTTCTTTTACCAGGTCCCGATATAAATCAGCCACTTTTGGCAATTTTGTTAAAATTCCGACAGGCAAAGTTTGCAGTATGCGGGGACTTGAAAGAAATGTTTCACCAAGTAATTGTCGCACAACAGGATCAAGATGCTCAACGCTTTTTGTGGAGAGATGGAGATCAGTCAAAGCCTGTGAAGACGTATGTGATGCAACGACTAATATTTGGTGCAACATGGAACAACAGGAATTTACTAATAAGTATCCGAGAGCGGCAAAGGCAATTGTGGAAAGACACTACGTGGATGATTACGTAGATTGTTTTGATTCAGAAGATGGAGCCGTCGAAGTGGCTGAAGCAGTAAGGAAAATTCACATATCAGGTTGATTCGAAATGCATGATTGGATTACTAACTCCGGTCGAGTGGCTGAGAGATTAGGAATAAAAATTGACGACAGATTCATGGATGTCGAGAAATCTACAGAGAGAATTCTTGGAATGCATTGGGATCCCAAAACTGATGATTTCATAATTATCCTAAAACTCCATAAGGTTTCCGATGATGTTGTTAAAATGAAGCGAGCTCCAACCAAAAGGGAATTGTTAAGTATGTCAATGTCAGTATTTGATCCATATGGGTTTATCGCAAATTTCATGATACGTTCTAAACTATTAATGCAAGAAGTATGGAGACGTAAACTGGGATGGGATCAAAGACTACCTGAAGATATTTACCAAAAATTTAGAAATTGGTTGGAAGAACTACGAAATGTGAAAACATTTAAAATTCCAAGATATTATTTCAGCCATGTTTCAAACGAGAAATTGCAGCTCCACATTTTCTGCGATGTCAGCGAACAGGCTCTAGCTGCCGTAGCGTACTGGAGAATTGAATCTAGACAAAATAACGTTCAGATATCCTTTGTCATAGGAAAAACATCTTGTGCACCACTTCGCTATCATTCCGTACCAAGACTTGAACTCCAAGGAGCAGTGATGGCCGTTCGTTTAAAGGAAACGATTGTAAAGAATCGTGAAATTGGGAACTTTCAAACGTACTTCTGGAGTGATTCACATACGGTTATACAGTGGATAAAGTCAGATCATCGTAAATATAAACAGTACGTAGCGAATCGGGTAGCAGAAATTCTGGAATATTCAGAGGAAGAACAATGGCGATGGTGTCCTACATCACAAAATCCTGCCGAGCAATGTTTCCAGTGCATTATGAACCGAACAATGTATGGAAGAATGGCCCCAAGTTTCTTTATAACGAAGAGTCTGAATGGCCTGTGCAGAAGTTGCAGACGGTAGAGGCTGATAATTCAAAGGAAGAATTGAAGGCAAAATTTGTTGTGTGTACCACAAAACAGACATGCGACATTATAGAGAAAATGATAAGTCGGTCATCACAATATTTGAAAATTCGACGACAGATTGCTTGGCTTCTGAGATTTAAAAAGTATATTGTACATAAGTTTTTGAAAATTGATTTTATACGAGGAGAATTATCAGTTGATAAGGAAATGGAAGCTGAAACTATAATATTGAAAGAAATCCAGAAGAAATCATTCTGCGAAGAATACACATTACTGGGCAATAATAAATCAATTAGTAGATCCAGCCGAATCGTATCACTAAATCCATATTTAGATGAAAAGGGAGTTATGAGAGTGAATGGGCGTTTAACGAATGCAACAATTCTACCAGAGTGCACCAGAAGGCCAATTATTTTGCCCAAAGAACACAAATACACTAGATTGATAGTAGAATACTACCATCAAAGGAATTGTCATCAGAACTCAGGGGAAGTCATATGCAATGTGAGAGAAAGGTTTTGGATTCCGTCTATTAGAACAGTTTTAAAAACAGTAGAAGCTCAATGCACATTATGCAAAATCCTGAAATGCAAGCCATATCAACCTCAAATGGCTCCACTTCCAAAGGACAGAGTTACGCCTTTCGTTAGCCCTTTTTCCTATTGCGGTGTCGATCTTTTTGGTCCCTTTAACGTAAAAATAAGAAGAAGTACTGAGAAACGCTGGGTTGCACTATTTACCTGCCTTTCGACGATGGCAATTCACATAGAAGTCGTGACAGACTTATCTTCTGATGCATTTGTATCATGTTTGCGTAATTTTATAAACAGAAGAGGAGTTCCATTGCAAATCAGAAGTGACAATGGAACGAATTTCGTTGGCATAAAGAAGGAATTAAGAAACGAAGCACATTTTCTCGATCATAATGAGATTACGAGAAATCTAACTCCTCTCGGCATAAAATGGATTTTTAATACGCCAGCTGACCCTAGTTCAGGTGGATCATGGGAAAGACTGATACAATCCGTTAAGAAAACTCTCCGAGTTATCTTGGGAAATATTGATCCAAAACTAGAAGTGTTTCAAAGTCTTATAATAGAAGCAGAAAACATCGTTAATGAGAGACCACTGACGCATATAGCATCGACTCCAGATGATCCGGAGCCCCTCACCCCAAATCATTTTTTATTGGCATCTACTAATTCAACGCAAGCCCCGGCGGACTATGATATAAAACTTATTAATCTAAAGAAACAATGGCGGATCCTTCAAAATTTGAAGAATGGTTTATGGATTCGCTGGATAAGGGAGTACCTGCCAGATTTAACACGAAGGGTCAAATGGTGCTTGCCGTCAAAATCATTAGACGTAGGAGATGTCGCAATCGTATGTGATGAAAACCAGCCTAGATCGAAATGGAGGCGATGTTGAGTGCTGCGAATGTATCGTGGCAAGGATGGAGTTGCTCGATCAGCGGATGTCCAGACGAATGAAGGAATATTGAGAAGGCCCGTTTTCAAGCTGGCGAAAATGGATTTTATAGAAAATTAGTGAATCTCCGTGGTCAATTCACGGGGGCGGGGATGTTATTTATATACTATATCATACAAAACTGTAGAAATTATTTTCCATAATTTCACAAGCAGGCATTGATTTACATTTTCTAAACCTTTCAAAACTTGAAAAATTTTCACATAATTTTCATTATACGTTCATTGTTATTTGGATTGTTGGATAGCGTAGAAGGGTCTACAATTGTAAGATTTTATAATTTGAACATTTTCATTTATTCGATTTATAAATTGCAACTTTATTTTAGTGAATAAACCTGACCAATAACAGATGTTTATCAAAGGCCCTGATGTGTTTTTTCTTACGTTAACAACAACCCCCGTAGTCAGTTTTTTGTCCGCGAGAACCTCAGAGGTTCCAGAGGAAGGTGGTCGTGCCACTCCACCCTAGACGGGTCATGTCACAAGTGATTTCCCTCGTAAATGATAGAGTAGCACGACCATCCACCTCCCCCTATCCGCCGGTGGGGACGCGCCCGTTAGGAGTACTGACAAACACCCTCGGGTTGTTCCTTATATAGGTCAATATTTTTATAGCCCCTTCAAGCTGACAACGTTCAAAACTTAAAGATTCTCTCACGTGAAAAGGGTGCCAGTAGACTTAACTTCAGTTTTATTTAGTTCTCATTTCAATGGGATAAGTAAAGGAATTATATGCAAGTTTTATAGTTTATTATTATATTAGAGCGAATGTTCTCTCAAGGAATATCTTATGAAAAAGGCAACATATATGAAAAAATTGGAAATTTGTATATTTTTTATTCATTTCAACTGGTATTGAAAGTTACCCTCGGAGTCGACTAAAAACGGCTCGACTCCGAAACCCTGGTGCTACGGATTGTAAAGTAGCCCTATATGCCGCATTTTTCTCTTCGGTGGCAGCACGACACTCCTGATCATAACATGGATTCCTTGGTAGAGGTCTCTGGTATCCAAGTATTGATTTTGCGGCTGTTTGCATGGAGTGGGTAATGCTTTGCCATTGCGCTGATATGTTATCGGGATGATGGAATATGCTGTGGCTATCTGTTGTGATTGCAGCTTACTGATGTCTTACTTTCGTGTTGTGTCTGTTCGTACTTTGTTTGCTACGTTTAAGCGGGTGCGTACCTTTGCTGCAACAAGGTAGTGGTCCAAATCAATATTTGCGCCACGGAACGATCGTACATCAACACGCTCGATGAATGTCTTCCATCTATCACAACATGATCAATTTGATTTCTTGTTTTCTGATCTGGAGACAGCCAGGTGCCCTTATGAATATCGAGATGATTAAATCTGGTACTGCTAACTACCATGTTTTTTGCAGCTGTAAAGTCTATCAGCCTCATGCCATTGTCAGATGTTTCATTGTGGAGACTGAATTTCCCGACTGTTGGGCCAAAGATATTCTCTTTTCCAATTTTGGCATTAAAATCGCCTAGAATGATTTTAATGTCATGGGCAGGGCAACGGTGATATGTTTCTTCTAAGCACTCGTAAAATATATCTTTGGTCTGTTCGTCCTTTTCTTCAGTGGGAGCATGAGCGCAAATAAAGCTGATGTTGAAGAATTTATCTTTTATTCGAATTGCAGCAAGTCTTTCATTCACTGGGGTGAAGCTTGATACCAGATGTTTTAGCCTCCGATTAACTACGAATCCGCAACCAAACTCATGCTTTAGTCATGGCAGCTATAATACAGTGCGTCACCTTTAGGTGTTGTTGTGACGCCTTTCCCAATCCATCGTATTTCCTGTATGGCAGTAATATCGGCCTTGTACTTTTCAAGTACGTCTGCCAATGCGAAGACTGCACCTTCTGTATAAAGAGTGCGAACATTCCAGGTGCAGATTCGCAGATCATGGTTCTTAAAACGCTTGCGGGGTTCGTCAACTTTAGAGGGGTTTGATTTTCTTTTCTTTCGTTTTTTCATAGTAGGCTGTTTTTTCTAGGGGAGGGTTACTAACCCGACGCCCAAACCCAAGTTTTTAACGTTCTTATGGGTGAACGCGCGGCACATGTTAGCTCACTACCTTTAACGGGTGTTAAAGGCAGTTCCCTATTTGACAGCACGGGGAGGTCAGTGTCCACTTGAGATGAAAGAGGGACCAAGATAAATCCTGGGCTTTGCCATGTTAAAACCGGTCAGGTCCGTTCCTTGGTATCTTCCACCCCCTACGTCACCCAAATAACCTACTAAATACCTTAAATTTTGAGACCCCCACAATGGGTGCTTTATCGAACCGTGGACCTACCTCGATAATAGTTCACATAGAGGTAGTCCATATACTATAAACATTAAATGGGAATGTATAATGAAATAGGATATAAACTGTGACGTCAATACTTAAAATACGTCATACCGAGCTGTACAGTTCAATGTTCAAAACGCGAATATATATATTGATAATAGTTTGTAAATTAGTTTTATATCCTCTGAAACCTCAATATTCTAATTTGCAGCAAAATCCGTTGAATACAAAAAAAACGGTCGCCATCGTTACATGAGCGCTACCGGAAACCGCGGGTCTATCTGATCCATATGTAGCCTCATGCTACCTACTTATATAAGAAACATATTTGCAAAATTTTGGTATCCTACGTCCTTTACATTAAAATATATTAGAAAAGTTCCACTAAAGTGCTCATATTTCGCACTGTGCACTGGTGGGAAGGAAGTAAGAAATTTATAAGTGCGATCACGTAGGGGTCACCAAAATGTTAGTAATATAAAAAGGCGGATATACACAACACTTGAATTGTGTAAACCTATATAGCTTTACAGTTTCTTGTAAACTACCCATAATCGTTATTTTTACTTGCTATTTATACAATTTTGATGAACTTTGTTCAGTCACTGTTGAGTGTATGCTGTTTAATTTAGAATATAATTTTTTTGTCCCATGGGACATTTCTAAATAATCAATTTTTTCGTTAAAATTCTTTTATATCATTTTATTAATTCATTGTAACTAATTCCGACATACAATTTAATTTGTTTTGTGCTAAAATTAATTTGAAATAAGTTACCTCAAATACTTGTTAAATATTAGGGAATGTCGCCCTTCGTAGTATATCGTGAATATCCTTATTCTTTTCTCCCTTTGGATATTAGGTACCAACATGTTGTGTATTTGAACTCGCCGTAGTGAGAGAACAAGCAATGTTTGTTTTTGTAAATATCATCCGGCGATAGAGCGACCAAGGTTTAAGCGATGCATGCACATATTCACAAACATACAAATGAGTGGTTTTTGTGTTTATGCCTTTTCCTCTGCCTCTGCTTGCAAATTTCTTGCACGCCGTTCTCAAAGGGAGAATATGAATATTATCCCGCTATTCTTTGCATTGCATTTTTACATTGTTAAACTAGAAATTGAGAGAAATAAAACATTCTGTTTTTGATCTTGAAGTCATCACAATTAGAAGTTTTTTTTGTTTTGGTTTTTATGTCGGGTCAGTGAACATCTCATGAACAATAACTAGCAAACCAGTTTGAGTCTGTTTGGAAGAAGAAGTGATTGTTTGATTTATTGGTTTAAACCTAAATTCCTTGCTTTTTGAAGCCAGACCAGCAAATAAATGGGGATTTTGTAAATTGTTCATACATTGAGGCAAAATTGTGCAACAGTTCAAGCAGTATATGAGACAAGAAACGTTGTGCGAGTCAACCAAACTAACAACAGATGATATTTTGATTTCGAGTGCAACCAAACTTCCACTTGCGTTTACCACAATTACCCGAGGGAGGATTCCTGTGAAAAGTTCCAGATTACGAGTAAGACTTTTTTAGTACTATAAACCGAGTTGTCCCAGGGACAATATTATCGTTTGCCCCAAGGGTAAGTTAATTTCAATACTCAAGCCGAACCCTTGATTCAGGAGTGTTCCATTAAATATTTGGCACATTCGGGGTTGTCAAATTAGGCAATCCGTAACATTGGCGACCGTGACAGGACACTGTGTTGTCTTAACCTATAATTGTTGCTGTTACTCAATGAAGCACTTGGTGTTTTTTGGCCCGCCTTTTCTACGTCGGCCATTTTGGAGACATAAAGACGCTACTTTCCCATAAGATTTTTTCTTTAAATCAAAGTTTAGAGTGACAGCATTCTCAGTGGGGAAGCTCTTGATACTATCAAAGCATTTCAAGTAACTGATGAAAATTACCCCAACGCCCTCAAAAGATTGAAAGAGAGATATGATAACGATACGCTCATTTTCCTCGAGAATGTTACCTGAATGTTCGAGCTTCCGAAATCGAGTAAGCCCGTTCCTAAGCAATTGAGGAACATTGTGGACACCATTTTAGCTCTCTATAGCTCTCTAAAATCCCTTTGTTCATATGAAAAAAATTGTGATGCCTTTATAATTCATCTTTCCATGAGTAAGGTCGATTCGGAAACCAAAACTAGATGGGATGAATACATTGATTACTCCAAGTTGGCTTCTTGGACTGAATGTTGCTCCATGTTGGACAAGCGTTGTCAACAATTGGACGCACAGTGCCGGAGGTCATCCAAACCAGCCCCTTCCACAACAACAAATTACTCTCATAGTAATACCAAACAACATTCATTTATCACTAAAAATATGGCGTCAGGATTCAACTTCCTCTGCTGCCTCACATGACACTTTCGAAAACAGTTCCAGAACTCAAGTGAGTAATATGATTCTCGCTACAGCATTAGTATTAGTTCGTGACTCTGAGGGAAAGTATCAACTTGGACGGGCTCTTCTCGACTCATGTTCTCAAGTCAATTTTATAAGCGAAGGCCTTTGCAACTCTTTCCCTTTAAAGAAATGTACTAACTTTACTGATGTCTCAGGAGTTGGTTCTTCTAAATTGAAGGTGCCCTTCAAAACCCAAACAACAATTCGATCTCGACTTAACAACTTCAGCTTGTCTCTCGAGTTTTTGGTATCTTGCAACATTACTGGCTACCATCCTGATAAAAATCTATCTATTGATGATTTTAATCTGCCCTCTAACTTAGAGTTAGCAGATCCAGAATTCCATAAACGAAGAGGAATAGACATGTTACTTGGCGCCGAATCATTTTTACTCTTTTGTCCGTGGGTCAAATTCGACTTGGTGAAAGCTTGCCCACTTTGCAGAAAACACTTCTAGGATGGATTGTCTCGGGGAAATATACCTGTAGTTGTTTAGTTTCGTCACGTAAGTCATCCTACATCATTTGCGAGCAAGACAGTATGTTGCACCAACTTAACAAAAATCTCGAAATGCTATGGAAAATTGACGATGTTAAATGTAAACGCCAAAGTATGTCCCTGGAGGAACAGGAATGTGAAAAACATTTTATGAAACCGGTATCAATTCAGCAAGATGGTCGAATTATTGTTAGATTGTCATTCAAGGGTAATCCACATTGCCATGGGGACTCACGAGATATCGCTCTGCGTCGTTTCTTTTCCAGTGAACGAAAACTAAACAAAAATCTTGACTTGAAAAAAGATTACTCTCAGTTCCTCAAGGAATATGAAGAAATGGGGTCATATGTCTCGAGTTGACGATTCGGATGTGTCTTTCCCCAATTTTTATGTACCACATCATTGCGTTCTTCGGCCAAATAGTGTCTCAACGAAGCTTCGTGTTGTTTTTGAAGCATCATGCCATACTTCGTCACAGGTGTCGCTGAATGAAATCATGATGGTCCAACCATACAGAACAATTTACTCATAACCTTTTTCCGTTCCAGATGTCATCGCTATGGATTGACAGCTGATATAGTGAAAATGTACCGGCAGGTTATGGTCCACCCTGAAGGCAGGAAGCTACAGCTGATCCTTTGGAGAGATGATTCTACACAACATGTACAGATTTTGCTCTTAATACCGTTACATACGGAACTGCTTCTGCCCCATATTTGGCTATTCGAAGTTTGCATTACGCCGCTGAACGTTTTCTTAAGCCGTATGAAGTGGGAAAGGCAGTTGTCACAAATGATTTTTATGTGGATGATATGATAACTGGAGATGACGATTTTGACTCATTGGAACGCATGCAGAAAGAGGTACAGGAAATTTTGTCTTACTCAAGGTTTTCATTGTCAAAATGGCACAGCAATTGCACAGATTTTACTTGTTGCGAAAATGAAATTAAAGAGATGAAAATTGATGATGACGTCACTAGCACGTTGGGTATGGCATGGCACTCGAATAATGACTCATTCCAATTTGAGTTTCGGCCCTCTAAAACGTATTCACATAATACTAAAAGAAACATTCTGTCTCTAACGTCAACCCTATTTGATCCAATGGGTTTAATAAGTCCGCTCGTTATCAGATCAAAAATCTTGCTCCAATATCTTTGGATAATCAAATGTTATTGGGATGAATCAGTTCCCCAAGAAATTTACTCCGCTTGGAATGCAATTGTATCATGCGATTATCATAATTTGCCTTAATAAAAAGTTCCGCGTTACATACGTTTGCCAAATTCCATTGGAGTTTTGGAGATGCTTCAACAAAGGCTTATGGTTGCTGCAACTATTTTCGCTGTAAAGATGGATATGGTAACGTTGCAGTTCATTTGGTATCATCAAAATCAAGAGTTGCGCCATTAAAGTTAAGAACAATGCCCCGACTGGAATTGGGTGCTTCGCATTTACTCGCAACATTCTGGAACCAATTAAATCCCCACTTTAACTTCCATATTTCCAATATATATTTCTGGTCGGACTCCCAAATTACCCTTCATTGGATCAATTATCACTCTTCAACTTTATCAACATTTGTGGGGAATCGAGTAGCGGAGATTCAAGAAACTTGCCCAAATGTCTTCTGGAGATATGTTCCGACTGATCAAAACCCGGCGGACTTAGTTTCTCGAGATTGCTCTGTTTCTGATCTTATAGAATCGTCTTGGCTCCAGGGCCCTTCCTTCCTCAGGGGAACAATTTCTGTTTGGCCAAGTTAGTCTGCTACAAGTCTTACCGAGACTGATTTGCAGATGGAAAGACGCAAAACAACACTAACAACCAAAAAGGAAGAATTAACCTATATATTGAAGGCCATTCATAAATACAGTAACTATTTAAAGTGTCTCAGAATTTACTCATATATGTTTCGTTTTCATTCAAGGAAATTGCTCCACTTGCCCAGTGTCACTCCAAATGAATTGAAACATGCCCTTCACAGAATAGTTTGGCTTATTCAGCAATATTATTTCCCGAAGGAGTTTTTGGCGCTTTCAAAACATGGTGTGGTTTCTGGTCACCTTTCATCCTTGGCTCCACTTATTGATGACTGCTCTGGAGTGCAATTAATCAGAGTTGGCGGTCGATTGGTTAATTCAGACCTAACGCCAGATATGAAGTTTCCACTGCTATTGCCCAAAGATGATTCTTTTGTTAATAAAATGGCCATTCATATTAATCGATCTAATTATCACGCTGCTCCCAGGGCTTTGGTGTCTCTTATTCAACAGAAGTTTTGGATTGTTAACTGTCGTTCGTTGGCCCGCCAAGTGGTACATCAGTGCATACATTGCTCTAGATATAAGCCGAAGTTACTTACTCAGGTAATGGGCAACTTACCCAGGGACCGAGTAACTGGTTCAAGACCGTTTGACGTTGTTGGAGTTGATTTTGCTGGCCCTATACCAACCTACCTTAGGATCCGAGGAAAAGCTCCCTACAAGTCCTATATAGCAGTCTATGTCTGTTTTGCCTCAAAGGCGGTACACCCGGAAGTTGTCTCAGACTTGACCAGTGATGCTTTCATAGCATGTCTTAAGAGGTTTCCATTAAATATTTGGCACATTCGGGGTTGTCAAATTAGGCAATCCGTAACATTGGCGACCGTGACAGGACACTGTGTTGTCTTAACCTATAATTGTTGCTGTTACTCAATGGTTTTTTGGCCCGCCTTTTCTACGTCGGCCATTTTGGAGATATAAAGACGCTACTTTCCCATAAGATTTTTTCTTTAAATCAAAGTTTAGAGTGAGACAGCATTCTCAGTGGGGAAGCTCTTGATACTATCAAAGCATTTCAAGTAACTTATGAAAATTACCCCAACGCCCTCAAAAGATTGAAAGAGAGATATGATAACGATACGCTCATTTTCCTTGAGAATGTTACCTGAATGTTCGAGCTTCCGAAATCGAGTAAGCCCGTTCCTAAGCAATTGAGGAACATTGTGGACACCATTTTAGCTCTCTATAGCTCTCTAAAATCCCTTTGTTCATATGAAAAAATTTGTGATGCCTTTATAATTCATCTTTCCATGAGTAAGGTCGATTCGGAAACCAAAACTAGATGGGATGAATACATTGATTATTCCAAGTTGCCCTCTTGGACTGAATGTTGCTCCATGTTGGACAAGCGTTGTCAACAATTGGATGCACAGTGCCGGAGGTCATCCAAACCAGCCCCTTCCACAACAACAAATTACTCTCATAGTAATACCAAACAACATTCATTTGTCACTAAAAAAATGGCGTCAGGATTCAACTTCCTCTGCTGCCTCACATGACACTTTCGAAAACAGTTCCAGACCTCAAGTGAGTAATGTGATTCTCGCTACAGCATTAGTATTAGTTCGTGACTCTGAGGGAAAGTATCAACTTGGACGGGCTCTTCTCGACTCATGTTCTCAAGTCAATTTTATAAGCCAAGGCCTTTGCAACTCTTTCCCTTTAAAGAACATTACTGGCTACCATCCTGATAAAAATCTATCTATTGATGATTTTAATCTGCCCTCTAACATAGAGTTAGCAGATCCAGAATTCCATAAACGAAGAGGAATAGACATGTTACTTGCGCCGAATCATTTTTACTCTTTTGTCCGTGGGTCAAATTCGACTTGGTGAAAGCTTGCCCACTTTGCAGAAAACACTTCTAGGATGGATTGTCTCGGGGAAATATACCTGTAGTTGTTTAATTTCGTCACGTAAGTCATCCTACATCATTTGCGAGCAAGACAGTATGTTGCACCAACTTAACAAAAATCTCGAAATGCTATGGAAAATTGACGATGTTAAATGTAAACGCCAAAGTATGTCCCTGGAGGAACAGGAATGTGAAAAACATTTTATGAAACCGGTATCAATTCAGCAAGATGGTCGAATTATTGTTAGATTGCCATTCATAGGGTAATCCACATTGCCATGTGGACTCACGAGATATCGCTCTGCGTCGTTTCTTTTCCATCGAACGAAAACTAAACAAAAATCTTGACTTGAAAAAAGATTACTCTCAGTTCCTCAAGGAATATGAAGAAATGGGTCATATGACTCGAGTTGACGATTCGGATGTGTCTTTCCCCAATTTTTATGTACCACATCATTGCGTTCTTCGGCCAAATAGTGTCTCAACGAAGCTTCGTGTTGTTTTTGAAGCATCATGCCATACTTCGTCACAGGTGTCGCTGAATGAAATCATGATGGTTGGTCCAACCATACAGAACAATTTACTCATAACCTTTTTCCGTTTCAGATGTCATCGCTATGGATTGACAGCTGATATAGTGAAAATGTACCGGCAGGTTATGGTCCACCCTGAAGCCAGGAAGCTACAGCTGATCCTTTGGAGAGATGATTCTACACAACATGTACAGATTTTGCTCTTAATACCGTTACATACGGAACTGCTTCTGCCCCATATTTGGCTATTCGAAGTTTGCATTACGCCGCTGAACGTTTTCCTAAGCCGTATGAAGTGGGAAAGGCAGTTGTCACAAATGATTTTTATGTGGATGATATGGTAACTGGAGATGACGATTTTGACTCATTGGAACGCATACAGAAAGAGGTACAGGAAATTTTGTCTTACTCAAGGTTTTCATTGTCAAAATGGCACAGCAATTGCACAGATTTTACTTGTTGCGAAAATGAAATTAAAGAGATGAAAATTGATGATGACGTCACTAGCACGTTGGGTATGGCATGGCACTCGAATAATGACTCATTCCAATTTGAGTTTCGGCCCTCTTAAACGTATTCACATAATACTAAAAGAAACATTCTGTCTCTAACGTCAACCCTATTTGATCCAATGGGTTTAATAAGTCCGCTCGTTATCAGATCAAGAATCTTGCTCCAATATCTTTGGATAATCAAATGTTATTGGGATGAATCAGTTCCCCAAGAAATTTACTCCGCTTGGAATGCAATTGTATCATGCGATTATCATAATTTGCCTTAATAAAAAGTTCCGCGTTACATTCGTTTGCCAAATTCCATTGAGATTCAAGTTCACGGATTTGGAGATGCTTCAACAAAGGCTTATGGTTGCTGCAACTATTTTCGCTGTAAAGATGGATATGGTAACGTTGCAGTTCATTTGGTATCATCAAAATCAAGAGTTGCGCCATTAAAGTTAAGAACAATGCCCCGACTGGAATTGTGTGCTTCGCATTTACTCGCAACCTTCTGGAACCAATTAAATCCCCACTTTAACTTTCATATTTCCAATATATATTTCTGGTCGGACTCCCAAATTACCCTTCATTGGATCAATTATCACTCTTCAACTTTATCAACATTTGTGGGGAATCGAGTAGCGGAGATTCAAGAAACTTGCCCAAATGTCTTCTGGAGATATGTTCCGACTGATCAAAACCCGGCGGACTTAGTTTCTCGAGATTGCTCTGTTTCTGATCTTATAGAATCGTCTTGGCTCCAGGGCCCTTCCTTCCCCAGGGGAACAATTTCTGTTTGGCCAAGTTAGTCTGCTACAAGTCTTACCGAGACTGATTTGCAGATGGAAAAACGCAAAACAACACTAACAACCAAAAAGGAAGAATTAACCTATATATTGAAGGCCATTCATAAATACAGTAACTATTTAAAGTGTCTCAGAATTAACTCATACATGTTTCGTTTTCATTCAAGGAAATTGCTCCACTTGCCCAGTGTCACTCCAAATGAATTGAAACATGCCCTTCACAGAATAGTTTGGGTTATTCAGCAATATTATTTCCCGAAGGAGTTTTTGGCGCTTTCAAAACATGGTGTGGTTTCTGGTCACCTTTCATCCTTGGCTCCACTTATTGATGACTGCTCTGGAGTGCAATTAGTCAGAGTTGGCGGTCGATTGGTTAATTCAGACCTAACGCCAGATATGAAGTTTCCACTGCTATTGCCCAAAGATGATTCTTTTGTTAATAAAACGGCCATTCATATTAATCGATCTAATTATCACGCTGCTCCCAGGGCTTTGGTGTCTCTTATTCAACAGAAGTTTTGGATTGTTAACTGTCGTTCGTTGGCCCGCCAAGTGGTACATCAGTGCATACATTGCTATAGATATAAGCCGAAGTTACTTACTCAGGTAATGGGCAACTTACCCAGGGACCGAGTAACTGGTTCAAGACCGTTTGACGTTGTTGGAGTTGATTTTGCTGGCCCTATACCAACCTACCTTAGGATCCGAGGAAAAGCTCCCTACAAGTCCTATATAGCAGTCTATGTCTGTTTTGCCTCAAAGGCGGTACACCCGGAAGTTGTCTCAGACTTGACCAGTGATGCTTTCATAGCATGTCTTAAGAGGTTTCCATTAAATATTTGGCACATTCGGGGTTGTCAAATTAGGCAATCCGTAACATTGGCGACCGTGACAGGACACTGTGTTGTCTTAACCTATAATTGTTGCTGTTACTCAATGGTTTTTTGGCCCGCCTTTTCTACGTCGGCCATTTTGGAGATATAAAGACGCTACTTTCCCATAAGATTTTTTCTTTAAATCAAAGTTTAGAGTGAGACAGCATTCTCAGTGGGGAAGCTCTTGATACTATCAAAGCATTTCAAGTAACTTATGAAAATTACCCCAACGCCCTCAAAAGATTGAAAGAGAGATATGATAACGATACGCTCATTTTCCTCGAGAATGTTACCTGAATGTTCGAGCTTCCGAAATCGAGTAAGCCCGTTCCTAAGCAATTGAGGAACATTGTGGACACCATTTTAGCTCTCTATAGCTCTCTAAAATCCCTTTGTTCATATGAAAAAATTTGTGATGCCTTTATAATTCATCTTTCCATGAGTAAGGTCGATTCGGAAACCAAAACTAGATGGGATGAATACATTGATTACTCCAAGTTGCCCTCTTGGACTGAATGTTGCTCCATGTTGGACAAGCGTTGTCAACAATTGGATGCACAGTGCCGGAGGTCATCCAAACCAGCCCCTTCCACAACAACAAATTACTCTCATAGTAATACCAAACAACATTCATTTGTCACTAAAAAAATGGCGTCAGGATTCAACTTCCTCTGCTGCCTCACATGACACTTTCGAAAACAGTTCCAGACCTCAAGTGAGTAATGTGATTCTCGCTACAGCATTAGTATTAGTTCGTGACTCTGAGGGAAAGTATCAACTTGGACGGGCTCTTCTCGACTCATGTTCTCAAGTCAATTTTATAAGCGAAGGCCTTTGCAACTCTTTCCCTTTAAAGAAATGTACTAACTTTACTGATGTCTCAGGAGTTGGTTCTTCTAAATTGAAGGTGCCCTTCAAAACCCAAACAACAATTCGATCTCGACTTAACAACTTCAGCTTGTCTCTCGAGTTTTTGGTATCTCGCAACATTACTGGCTACCATCCTGATAAAAATCTATCTATTGATGATTTTAATCTGCCCTCTAACATAGAGTTAGCAGATCCAGAATTCCATA
This sequence comes from Musca autumnalis, assembly GCF_047663935.1. Classification (NCBI taxonomy): domain Eukaryota; kingdom Metazoa; phylum Arthropoda; class Insecta; order Diptera; family Muscidae; genus Musca; species Musca autumnalis. Next base: position 130,068,062 of record NW_027411644.1, read on the forward strand.
AACGAAGAGGAATAGACATGTTAGTTGGCGCCGAATCATTTTTACTCTTTTGTCCGTGGGTCAAATTCGACTTGGTGAAAGCTTGCCCACTTTGCAGAAAACACTTCTAGGATGGATTGTCTCGGGGAAATATACCTGTAGTTGTTTAATTTCGTCACGTAAGTCATCCTACATCATTTGCGAGCAAGACAGTATGTTGCACCAACTTAACAAAAATCTCGAAATGCTATGGAAAATTGACGATGTTAAATGTAAACGCCAAAGTATGTCCCTGGAGGAACAGGAATGTGAAAAACATTTTATGAAACCGGTATCAATTCAGCAAGATGGTCGAATTATTGTTAGATTGCCATTCATAGGGTAATCCACATTGCCATGTGGACTCACGAGATATCGCTCTGCGTCGTTTTCTTTTCCATCGAACGAAAACTAAACAAAAATCTTGACTTGAAAAAAGATTACTCTCAGTTCCTCAAGGAATATGAAGAAATGGGATGTGTCTTTCCCCAATTTTATGTACCACATCATTGCGTTCTTCGGCCAAATAGTGTCTCAACGAAGCTTCGTGTTGTTTTTGAAGCATCATGCCATACTTCGTCACAGGTGTCGCTGAATGAAATCATGATGGTTGGTCCAACCATACAGAACAATTTACTCATAACCTTTTTCCGTTTCAGATGTCATCGCTATGGATTGACAGCTGATATAGTGAAAATGTACCGGCAGGTTATGGTCCACCCTGAAGGCAGGAAGCTACAGCTGATCCTTTGGAGAGATGATTCTACACAACATGTACAGATTTTGCTCTTAATACCGTTACATACGGAACTGCTTCTGCCCCATATTTGGCTATTCGAAGTTTGCATTACGCCGCTGAACGTTTTCCTAAGCCGTATGAAGTGGGAAAGGCAGTTGTCACAAATGATTTTTATGTGGATGATATGGTAACTGGAGATGACGATTTTGACTCATTGGAACGCATACAGAAAGAGGTACAGGAAATTTTGTCTTACTCAAGGTTCATTGTCAAAATGGCACAGCAATTGCACAGATTTTACTTGTTGCGAAAATGATATTAAAGAGATGAAAATTGATGATGACGTCACTAGCACGTTGGGTATGGCATGGCACTCGAATAATGACTCATTCCAATTTGAGTTTCGGCCCTCTAAAACGTATTCACATAATACTAAAAGAAACATTCTGTCTCTAACGTCAACCCTATTTGATCCAATGGGTTTAATAAGTCCGCTCGTTATCAGATCAAGAATCTTGCTCCAATATCTTTGGATAATCAAATGTTATTGGGATGAATCAGTTCCCCAAGAAATTTACTCCGCTTGGAATGCAATTGTATCATGCGATTATCATAATTTGCCTTAATAAAAAGTTCCGCGTTACATACGTTTGCCAAATTCCATTGAGATTCAAGTTCACGGATTTGGAGATGCTTCAACAAAGGCTTATGGTTGCTGCAACTATTTTCGCTAAAGATGGATATGGTAACGTTGCAGTTCATTTGGTATCATCAAAATCAAGAGTTGCGCCCATTAAAGTTAAGAACAATGCCCCGACTGGAATTGTGTGCTTCGCATTTACTCGCAACCTTCTGGAACCAATTAAATCCCCACTTTAACTTTCATATTTCCAATATATATTTCTGGTCGGACTCCCAAATTACCCTTCATTGGATCAATTATCACTCTTCAACTTTATCAACATTTGTGGGGAATCGAGTAGCGGAGATTCAAGAAACTTGCCCAAATGTCTTCTGGAGATATGTTCCGACTGATCAAAACCCGGCGGACTTAGTTTCTCGAGATTGCTCTGTTTCTGATCTTATAGAATCGTCTTGGCTTCAGGGCCCTTCCTTCTCAGGGGAACAATTTCTGATTGGCCAAGTCAGTCTGCTACAAGTCTTACCGAGACTGATTTGCAGATGGAAAGACGCAAACAACACTAACAACCAAAAAGGAAGAATTAACCTATATATTGAAGGCCATTCATAAATACAGTAACTATTTAAAGTGTCTCAGAATTTACTCATATATGTTTCGTTTTCATTCAAGGGAAATTGCTCCACTTGCCCAGTGTCACTCCAAAATGAATTGAAACATGCCCTTCACAGAATAGTTTGGGTTATTCAGCAATATTATTTCCCGAAGGAGTTTTTGGCGCTTTCAAAACATGGTGTGGTTTCTGGTCACCTTTCATCCTTGGCTCCACTTATTGATGACTGCTCTGGAGTGCAATTAATCAGAGTTGGCGGTCGATTAGTTAATTCAGACCTAACGCCAGATATGAAGTTTCCACTGCTATTGCCCAAAGATGATTCTTTTGTTAATAAAATGGCCATTCATATTAATCGATCTAATTATCACGCTGCTCCCAGGGCTTTGGTGTTTCTTATTCAACAGAAGTTTTGGATTGTTAACTGTCGTTCGTTGGCCCGCCAAGTGGTACATCAGTGCATACATTGCTCTAGATATAAGCCGAAGTTACTTACTCAGGTAATGGGCAACTTACCCAGGGACCGAGTAACTGGTTCAAGACCGTTTGACGTTGTTGGAGTTGATTTTGCTGGCCCTATACCAACCTACCTTAGGATCCGAGGAAAAGCTCCCTACAAGTCCTATATAGCAGTCTATGTCTGTTTTGCCTCAAAGGCGGTACACCCGGAAGTTGTCTCAGACTTGACCAGTGATGCTTTCATAGCATGTCTTAAGAGGTTTGTTGGGCGGAGAGGTATTCCGGCCAAAATACATTGTGACAATGCAACTAACTTTCTTGGTGCGGACCAGAAACTAAACGATTTTCCATAAATTCTTCCACGATGAAGCAAATAAAGCAGTCATTGCTGATTTCGCATCCACGAAGTTTATAGGATTTTCATTTATTCCTCCTAGAGTACCACATTTTGGCGGATTATGGGAAGCTGCTGTGAAATCATCCAAAAGCCACTTATTCAGAACGCTTCCAAATGCTCGCCTCACCTTTGAAGAGTTGTCCATGGTCCTGTGGAAATAGAGGCAATTTTAAATGCACGTCCGATTGACCCTATGTCAACAGATCCCAATGACTTAGAAGCACTTACTCCTGGGCATTTGTTGATTGGTTGCCCCCTGCAGTCCATTCCGGAGAGGATGAGTTACGAAGACGACATTTCTAACCTTGAACATTGGCAAAGTACAGTGAGTGTCAAAAATATTCGGTTTCAATTTCACCAATAATAACACCTCAGTATTTTAGAAGCCCATGCCAATATCCAAAAATCCAAATACTTAAAAAAATGTTGGTCCTGTGACAATTGAAAAGTGTATATAACATGGATCCATGGCAACCCTATAAGCGAGAATAACAAAGAAAACGTTGTTAACCCTGTTTTCTATGCGTCAAAAATATTCGGTTTTTGTAACTTTTGTTAAATATTTTTGCCAAAAAAACAGGTTATTATCGAACTTTTCAGCAATATTAGTATACATTTTAATAATTGCGAACAGAATCTTTGTTCCTGTGTGCAAAAATATTATATTTTATAGCAAATTATTAGAATTTAGCGCTAAGTAAAAACGCTATACCAGAAAAGGGAAAACTGGTCATATTTCATTATAAAAACAGCAGAAATAAAAGGAAATTTTGCTTATTTTTGAATATTTATTCGAATATAGTTGAAATCATGTGCAAAAGTAACGAAAATATAGAAATAATCGATTTCGTGAAACACATAATCTAGCCAAAACCAAGCTCTGGGAGGGAAGGTAGAGGAATCTCCAGAAAAATTACGGCTAAATCGCCCTTAATTTTCTTGAAATTGGTCACTGAGTCCTAAATGACTTTCAGAAGATAGAAAATATGCACTTACATTCCAAAAAAATCGGAAGGATAAAGCCTTTTCATGGCCTTGTAACACATCATAAGTCATTGATAAATACATGTCTCCTAGAAGCTCCTTCGTACTTTTTGTGTTGGAGTACACAGAAAGGTCGGAAACTTGGTGGTATACTGTTTTTCCTGCTTAGGCATTCAAAACTAACTCCATTTCACCAAGTTTCTGATGTACATCAAGTTTTGAAGGCACATCAAGGCGAAACTTGAACTAGATTTTTGGTTACGTAAATAAGCCGATGGTTTGTGATGTTACAAGGCCACGAAAGGTTTTATCCTTCCGATTTTTTTGGAATGTAAGTGCATATTTTTCTATCTTATGAAAGTCATTTAGGACTCAGTGACCAATTTCAAGAAAATTAAGGGCGGTTTAGCCGTAATTTTTCTGGAGATTCCTCTACCTTCCCTCCCCGATCTTGGTTTTGGCTAGATTATGTGTTTCACGAAATCGATAATTTCTATATTTTCGTCACTTTTGCACACGATTTCAACTACATTCGACTAAATATTCAAAAATAAGCAAAATTTCCTTTTATTTCTGCTGTTTTTATAATGAAATATGACCAGTTTTCCCTTTTCTGGTATAGCGTTTTTCCTTAGCGCTAAATTCTAATAATTTGCTATAAAATATAATATTTTTGTACAAAGGAACAAAGATTCTGTTCGCAATTATTCAAATGTATACTAATATTGCAGAAAAATTTCGATATTGACTGCTTTTTTGCCAAAATATTTAAAAAAAGTTACAAAACCGAATATTTTTGACGCATAGAAAACAGGGTTAACAACGTTTTCTTTTGTTATTCTCGCTTATAGGGTTGCCATGGATCCATGTTACATACACTTTTAAATTGCCACAGGACCAACATTTTTTTAAGTATTTGGTTTTTTGGATATTGGCATGGGCTTCTAAAATACTGAGGTGTTATTATTGGTGAAATTGAAACCGAATATTTTTGACACTCACTGTATATCAGCTATTAAATTGAATTTCTGGCGCAGATGGCATTGCGAATATCTGGCCCTATTACAGCCACGTTATCGCTGGCAAAAACCACAACGAAATCTTCAAGTCAACGACTTGGTTGTCGTACACGAAGATAATGTTCTTCCAATGAAATGGGTCATTGGACGAGTCATTAGCATTGTCCCAGGGAAAGACGGGTTTGCACGGGTGGCAGAAATCAGAACATCACATTCTACATTAAAGCGACCAGTAGCAAAAATTAGCAGTTCTTCCTCACGAGTAAAGTCAATTGAAACCAGGGGTTTTAATGGGGCCCGGCATGTTCAGTCACTGTTGAGTGTATGCTGTTTAATTTCGAATTTAATTGTGTTGTCCCATGGGACATTTCTAAATAATAAATTTTTTCGTTAAAATTCTTTTATATAATTTTAATAATTCATGGTAACATCTTTGTGTTTATTTCAGCTTTAGTCCATATTTTGTTGTATTCAAGTATTTGAATAACAACAAAATGTTTTACAGTGGATATGAAATTGATTAGTTGCGGGCGGAGGGTCGGGAATACTATAGTTTCAGTTGTCACCAAACAACTTCATCAGTTCCCTTTTCCGCCGACTCTGTATCGATAAACAGGTCAATAAGCCCATCCAGCAAATTAAACAAAATGAGAAATTTGCTATATGGCCCTAAAACTGATTACCCTACAATTTGAGTCGAACTAAAGAATTTTATATCCACCACTGTTTTTATGTCGTCTTTGCATTGCAAAGAATACGAACATAGTGTGTTGCTTCAATAAGCGGGGGTAAAACAACGAGAAAGTTGTTGTTTTTGCATTACGCATTGATCAACAAGGCCGTGCTGATGCCTATTATTGTTGTTGGCGTTTTTTATTGTTGGACTGCAGAATTTTACATCTTTGTGTTTATTTCAGCTTTAGTCCATATTTTGTTGTATTCAAGTATTTGAATAACAACAAAATGTTTTACAGTGGATATGAAATTGATTAGTTGCGGGCGGAGGGTCGGGAATACTATAGTTTCAGTTGTCACCAAACAACTTCATCAGTTCCCTTTTCCGCCGACTCTGTATCGATAAACAGGTCAATAAGCCCATCCAGCAAATTAAACAAAATGAGAAATTTGCTATATGGCCCTAAAACTGATTACCCTACAATTTGAGTCGAACTAAAGAATTTTATATCCACCACTGTTTTTATGTCGTCTTTGCATTGCAAAGAATACGAACATAGTGTGTTGCTTCAATAAGCGGGGGTAAAACAACGAGAAAGTTGTTGTTTTTGCATTACGCATTGATCAACAAGGCCGTGCTGATGCCTATTATTGTTGTTGGCGTTTTTTATTGTTGGACTGCAGAATTTTACATCTTTGTGTTTATTTCAGCTTTAGTCCATATTTTGTTGTATTCAAGTATTTGAATAACAACAAAATGTTTTACAGTGGATATGAAATTGATTAGTTGCGGGCGGAGGGTCGGGAATACTATAGTTTCAGTTGTCACCAAACAACTTCATCAGTTCCCTTTTCCGCCGACTCTGTATCGATAAACAGGTCAATAAGCCCATCCAGCAAATTAAACAAAATGAGAAATTTGCTATATGGCCCTAAAACTGATTACCCTACAATTTGAGTCGAACTAAAGAATTTTATATCCACCACTGTTTTTATGTCGTCTTTGCATTGCAAAGAATACGAACATAGTGTGTTGCTTCAATAAGCGGGGGTAAAACAACGAGAAAGTTGTTGTTTTTGCATTACGCATTGATCAACAAGGCCGTGCTGATGCCTATTATTGTTGTTGGCGTTTTTTTTTTGTTGGACTGCAGAATTTTACATCTTTGTGCAAAAACAACAACTTTCTCGTTGTTTTACCCCCGCTTATTGAAGCAACACACTATGTTCGTATTCTTTGCAATGCAAAGACGACATAAAAACAGTGGTGGATATAAAATTCTTTAGTTCGACTCAAATTGTAGGGTAATCAGTTTTAGGGCCATATAGCAAATTTCTCATTTTGTTTAATTTGCTGGATGGGCTTATTGACCTGTTTATCGATACAGAGTCGGCGGAAAAGGGAACTGATGAAGTTGTTTGGTGACAACTGAAACTATAGTATTCCCGACCCTCCGCCCGCAACTAATCAATTTCATATCCACTGTAAAACATTTTGTTGTTATTCAAATACTTGAATACAACAAAATATGGACTAAAGCTGAAATAAACACAAAGGGAACAAATCTAGTTTAGTAAAAACTCTCCGATTTTTTTGAAATTTTTTCCAGAGGTAGGTATTTTTACGCTGATTACGGGAATATAAAATTTTCTTGGGGGACGGACCCGGTTACCCGGTTATTCGACCCGAAAGTCCGGGTACCCGGTACCCGATAGACCCGGTTCTACTGAACCGATTCTTACAAAATGGGTATCGTTGGAAAGCTTATGAAAATACCTATCCAACAAGTGGTCACATGATGGGGTTATCTCCAGGGTTCAGAAGTTATAACCAAAATACCTCTTTTTGGACCCGGGTTTTTCCATAAAACCCTCAAAAAGTCGAAAAAGGGCCCATTATGGGTGCTCAATTAATTCACGTAATTTTATAGCTCATACTTCAACCTTTCCAAAATGGTGCCATTGGTTATAATACCTTCACTGGGTCCAGAGTTTTTCTAAATTCATCACTTTTTTTAAGTAAATTTTTTTCTAAGTAGCCGGCCTTCGGCCGGGGATTTAAGACTTTCTCCTATGGACAGGTTCAAATTTAGGGAATGGGAACAACATTTTCTTTTAAATTATAAATTTTCTCTAAGTAGCCGGCCTTCGGCCGGGGATTTAAGACTTTCTCCTATGGACAGGTTCAAATCTAGGGAATGGGAACAACATTTTCTTTTAAATTATAAATTTTCTCTAAGTAGCCGGCCTTCGGCCGGGGATTTAAGACTTTCTCCTATGGACAGGTTCAAATCTAGGGAATGGGAACAACATTTTCTTTTAAATTATAAATTTTCTCTAAGTAGCCGGCCTTCGGCCGGGGATTTAAGACTTTCTCCTATGGACAGGTTCAAATCTAGGGAATGGGAACAACATTTTCTTTTAAAGTATAAATTTTCACTAAGTAGCCGGCCTTCGGCCGGGGATTTAAGACTTTCTCCTATGGACAGGTTCAAATCTAGGGAATGGGAACAACATTTTCTTCTAAATTTTAAATTTTTCTCTCATTCTAAGGTCAATATCTCTGGACCCAGTGAAGGTGTTATAACAAATGGCACCATTTTGGAAAGGTTGAAGTATGAGCTATAAAATTACGTGAATTAATTGAGCACCCATAATGGGCCCTTTTTCGACTTTTTGAGGGTTTTATGGAAAAACCCGGGTCCAAAAAGAGGTATTTTGGTTATAACTTCTGAACCCCTGGAGATAACCCCATCATGTGACCACTTGTTGGATAGGTATTTTCATAAGCTTTCCAACGATACCCATTTTGTAAGAATCGGTTCAGTAGAACCGGGTCTATCGGGTACCGGGTACCCGGACTTTCGGGTCGAATAACCGGGTAACCGGGTCCGTCCCCCAAGAAAATTTTACATTCCCGTAATCAGCGTAAAAATATCTACCTATGGAAAAAATTTCGAAAAAATCGGAGAGTTTTTACTAAACTAGATTTAAGCCACACAAAGATGTAAAATTCTGCAGTCCAACAATAAAAAACGCCAACAACAATAATAGGCATCAGCACGGCCTTGTTGATCAATGCGTAATGCAAAAACAACAACTTTCTCGTTGTTTTACCCCCGCTTATTGAAGCAACACACTATGTTCGTATTCTTTGCAATGCAAAGACGACATAAAAACAGTGGTGGATATAAAATTCTTTAGTTCGACTCAAATTGTAGGGTAATCAGTTTTAGGGCCATATAGCAAATTTCTCATTTTGTTTAATTTGCTGGATGGGCTTATTGACCTGTTTATCGATACAGAGTCGGCGGAAAAGGGAACTGATGAAGTTGTTTGGTGACAACTGAAACTATAGTATTCCCGACCCTCCGCCCGCAACTAATCAATTTCATATCCACTGTAAAACATTTTGTTGTTATTCAAATACTTGAATACAACAAAATATGGACTAAAGCTGAAATAAACACAAAGATGTAAAATTCTGCAGTCCAACAATAAAAAACGCCAACAACAATAATAGGCATCAGCACGGCCTTGTTGATCAATGCGTAATGCAAAAACAACAACTTTCTCGTTGTTTTACCCCCGCTTATTGAAGCAACACACTATGTTCGTATTCTTTGCAATGCAAAGACGACATAAAAACAGTGGTGGATATAAAATTCTTTAGTTCGACTCAAATTGTAGGGTAATCAGTTTTAGGGCCATATAGCAAATTTCTCATTTTGTTTAATTTGCTGGATGGGCTTATTGACCTGTTTATCGATACAGAGTCGGCGGAAAAGGGAACTGATGAAGTTGTTTGGTGACAACTGAAACTATAGTATTCCCGACCCTCCGCCCGCAACTAATCAATTTCATATCCACTGTAAAACATTTTGTTGTTATTCAAATACTTGAATACAACAAAATATGGACTAAAGCTGAAATAAACACAAAGATGTAAAATTCTGCAGTCCAACAATAAAAAACGCCAACAACAATAATAGGCATCAGCACGGCCTTGTTGATCAATGCGTAATGCAAAAACAACAACTTTCTCGTTGTTTTACCCCCGCTTATTGAAGCAACACACTATGTTCGTATTCTTTGCAATGCAAAGACGACATAAAAACAGTGGTGGATATAAAATTCTTTAGTTCGACTCAAATTGTAGGGTAATCAGTTTTAGGGCCATATAGCAAATTTCTCATTTTGTTTAATTTGCTGGATGGGCTTATTGACCTGTTTATCGATACAGAGTCGGCGGAAAAGGGAACTGATGAAGTTGTTTGGTGACAACTGAAACTATAGTATTCCCGACCCTCCGCCCGCAACTAATCAATTTCATATCCACTGTAAAACATTTTGTTGTTATTCAAATACTTGAATACAACAAAATATGGACTAAAGCTGAAATAAACACAAAGATGTAAAATTCTGCAGTCCAACAATAAAAAACGCCAACAACAATTCATGGTAACTAATTCCGACATATAACTTAATTTGTTTTGTTCTAAAATTAATTTGAAATAAGTTACCTCAAATACTTGTTAAATATTAGGGAATATCGCCCTTTGTACTACAGCGTGAATACCCTTATTCTTTTCTCCCTTTGAATATTATGTACCAACATGTTATGTATTCGAATTCGCCGTAGTGAGAGAGCAAGCAATGTTTGTTTTTGTAAATATCATCCGGCGATAGAGCGACCAAGGTTTAAGCGATGCATGCACATACTCACAAACATACAAATGAGTGGTTTTTGTGTTTATGCCTTTTCCTCTGCCTCTGCTTGCAAATTTCTTGCTCGCCATTCTCAAAGGGAGAATATGAATATTATCCCGCTATTTTTTGCTTTGCATTTTTACATTGATAAACTAGAAATTGAAAGAAATAAAACATTCTGTTTTTGATCTTGAAGTCATCACAATTAGAATTTTTTTTGTTTTGGTTTTTATGTCGGGTCCGTGAACATCTCATGAACAATAACTTCCAAAACAGTTTGAGTCTGTTTGGAAGAAGAAGTGATTTATTGGTTTAAACCTAAATTCCTTGTTTATTGAAGCCAGACCAGCAAATAAATTTGGATTTTGTAAATTGCCCATACATTGAGGCAAAATTGTGCAACAGTTCAAGCAGTCTCATATGACAAGAAACTTTGTGCGAGTCAACCAAACTAACAACAGATGATACTTTGATTTCGAGTGCAACCAAACTTCCACTTGCGTTTACCACAATTACCCGAGGGAGGATTTCTGTGAAAAGTTCCAGATTACGAGTAAGAGTTTCTAGTACTATAAAACCAGTTGTCCCAAGGACAATATTATCGTTTGCCCCAAGGGTAAGATAATTTCAATACTCAAACAGAGCCCTTGAGTCAGGAGTGTTCCATTAAATATTTGGCACATTCGGGGTTGTCAAATTAGGAAATCCGTAACAAACTTATTTGCTAAGGTAAAATTTTAACTAAGCATTAATAAATAGGAAATAAATTTACTTCAGCCAATAACCCATGCAATGAGAAACTATCGAGTTGTTTCTTTATTTGGATTATTGGCCTGCATAATGTAAACAATGAAATTATACCGTGTCAGTTTTTGCTGACACTAACGAGACTGCATTAACTTATTAAAGAAAAGTAAAGTAAAATAATTATGTTAAATAAACGTAAATATGTATGAATGTCTAAATTTGTTCTTTTTGATCAAATATTAATAATAACAATAATAATAATGTAAAAGAAGCAACCTTATATCGAAATCTAGTTCATTTCATCGCAATCGCAAGACGTCGTGTTTCCAAATGCTCATACGATCCCAAGCACAATCGTACCTTAAGCTGGGTACACATTGTCAGTTTTGAATGACAGCTTTGTTGTTGCTTGCTAGTGTGGCCATTCATTTTTGTCATTCATCATGCAACCACAAAATATTTTGTGGTTGCTGGACGGTTGGACAGTTATCGATAATTGCAAAAAATCGTCATTCAAAACTGACAATGTGTACTGTACTTTACATCAAGAAGGACGCAGTCATCTAAAGCAAGCCGAATCATCGCACAACACGAAATAAACAGAGAGTACCTAGAGACCACCATAATGGAGATTACAGCAACGATAGAGTACCTAGAGACCACCATAATGGAGATTACAGCAACGATAATAATAATAATAATAAAAATAATAATAATGTAAAAGAAGCAATCTCAGCTTCTAACATATTACGTCTATTTATCCAACTTTCGCAGTAAAAGAATATATGGTCAGCGTAATCAAGAATTTCTTCTTCTTTTTCGTAGATGCAGTGCGGCGAACTGCATTTCTCCATGTGGAACAAGTACTTTCGAAATTTTCCCTCCACCAGTGGTAAGGAAATTGAAACTATTATTTGTGAGATTATCAAGAACTTCTTCTTCATAGATGCAATACGGCGAACTGCATTTCCCCATGTGGTAGAAGTATTTTCGGAAGTAGCCGTGTCCGGAGAGCATCTGTGTAAGGTAATAGCTTACCTCTCGTTGATTCCTGTTGTGCCATTTTTGGACTTTTGGAATAAGTTTTTGCGTCCATCTGCCTATTGTATCGTTTGACCACCGGCGCACAGTGCGAAATATGGGAACTTTAGTGGAACTTTACTCAAAAATTAAAGTACATAAAACTTATGAGATTCTTGTTGAATTCTATTGCTGAGTATCCCATGACTAATGCCTCATATTCTGTTTTGCGATTTACCCCGCGAAGCAACTAGAAATGCAATTAAAAGTTGCACATTATTTACAATATTTATTTTCTTAAAAAATTGCTTCTAGCTTTGCTTAAGTAATATAGTGTTACAAACAAATTGTACCTTAGTTGACTATAGTTATTGTTGTTGTTATAATTCTCGAAAATTTTTTGATTATTTGGCGTTTATAGTTTTGTAATATCTAATTTAGTTAAGTTAATTTATTGATGATATTGGTACAATATGATAAAAGAACCTTAAGACTATAATGTATTATCTTAATAACATTGTTTGTTATACAGCATCATGCGTTACTTAATAAGATGACAATATGGTGGAAATAACATGGAAAAGTGTACGCCCTGGCTCCCGGGACTTTAACATAAAGTGAAAATCTTAAATCTAGGAGTTAAAACTTAAAACTAAGAATAATAAAAAATTATAATAAAACAAAACAAACAAAAACTGATGAAAAATAATGAAAAATAGGTAATCCTGTATCTACCCACGATTTGTCCCGGCGATCGCCCTTTCATAAAAGCGGATAATACCGGAAGGATCCGCATTTGCGTAACCCAAGGGAGACAGATATTGTGTTCGACAATCCAAAGTTTGCCTGACTGTTTACTACTTCTATCATATGTGAATTTTCATGACTTTCCAATCTTAAGTTGAACTTGTCCAACATGTCAAGAACATATTTGGAAAGCCGTTTCACATTCTTCTTCTTTATTTGCCAACCCGTATTCGGGTGTTAGCGATCATACAATTATGTTTTACATTGTGAACAATTCAATATGCATATATATGTATATGATTTATTATATTATAGAGAGATTTCTATTCTTTGCGGCATTCAGGAGGCTTCTTTCGTCTTGTAGACCCGTCCATTCTTGGACGTTTGTTATCCACGATGTTTCTTTTCTGCCCTCTATAGTTGTTTGGATAATGGCTTGGAGCAGCTTATATTTTTCATTACGCATTACATGTCCTAAGTAGGATGTTTTCGGCTTTTTAAAATGCGTATAACTTCTCGTTCGACATTCATCCGTCGTAGCACTTTTTCATTTGAAACGCGGTCTGTCCAGCGAATTTTTAGGCTACGGCGATAAATCTACATTTCAAAAGAATTAATTCGTTTTTCGTCTGCTTGTTTTAGGGTCCAGGTTTCGGCAGAGTATAATAATACTGAAAATATGTATCATCTGACAAAACGTATTTTTGTTGATAGACTTATATCATGGCTAGTCAGCGTTCTCTTATATTTAGAAAATGCGTTTCTCGCTGCTTCAATTCGACATTTGATTTCGCTTGACATATCCCACTGTTCATTTATCTGTACTCCTAAATATTTATATGTTTTTACTCTTTCTATTTGTGTGTTGTTTATTATCATTGGTACATTACTCTACACCTGTTTTCTGCTGACAATCATATATTTTGTTTTTCTTATGTTGATTGATAATCCATATTTTTCACTAGTTTTCATAAGTGCATCTACTAGTCGTTTTAATCCTGCTAAACTGCTTGCCAGTAATGTGGTGTCATCAGCGTAGCGAATGTTATTGATGAGGGTATTGTTTATACTAATACCAATGTTCTTGCAAGCTATTGATTCTTTAAATATTTTTTACGAATATAGATTAAACAGAAGTGGTGACAAAATACATCCTTGCCTTACACACTTTGAAATTGGGATATTGATTGACAGATAATTCAACACCCACTTTAATTTTTGATACTTGTTTCCAGTATAGATTTTGAATACATTTTTATATCGGTTAAAATATCCATCAACTTATCGTGTTTTACGGTATCAAACGCCTTCTCGTAGTCCACAAAGCAAAGAAAGACGTCATTTTGAACTTCGCGGTATTTTTGTACTAGAACGTGAACTCCAAGCAATGCCTCTCGGGTACCCATGCCTTCTCTGAATCCAAAATATAGCACGAATTCGCATTGTTTTTTTAGGTATGGTTACAAATGTCGATTCCAGCCAGTCTTGAGGGTAATGCCCTGGTGCGTAAATTTGATTGATTTCTTCCTCTGTAATGGGTCTTATCGTTAAAACACTTTGATTTTCTGTATTTTGTAACTGTGTTCGACTTTCGTCCGTAAGTAGAGCTTTTATATATTTTTCCCACAGTTTTTTCTTATCAGAAACTTTGTAATGGGCTATATTACCTTCATCATAGAGAAATGTGGAAGATCTTCTGGAATATGTCCCGGATGCCTCTTTCAATTTCTTTTGGAGATTGAAATCGTCGTGGAGAATTTGTAATCTTTCAATTTCCTGGCATTGTTTTCTTATTTGTGCATTTTTTGCAGCCAGAGTTGCGATTTTAATTTCCTGATTGATTTCCCAGTATTTTTCGTAGTTTATGTTTTTGTATTTGCTTCTTTCTTTGCGTAGAGCTCGTATTTCATCTGTCACTTATGATTTTTCTCTATTAGACGTTGTTGTGACTAACATATTATTAGTTATTAATCCTATGACGCTGGGTGCAATATTGTTTTTACTAGTATAGCAACACCTTTTTTTGTGGATTCCGTCAACGTTGCCTGAGTGATAAACCTTTGTGTTCTCCGAGAAGATCTCTGAGCTTTCAGTCCACCATGTCTCACTTATACCCAATATATCTATTTGTAGCCGTTTCATCTCGTTTATGGTATTATCAAGTTTTCCAAGCTCATAAAGACTTCGAGCATTCCATGTTCCGATGTTAAGTTTTGTTTTACCTCCGGGGATTCTTAGCACACTCGTTTGGCCGGAGACTGAGGGCCGATTGTTATTTGGTGTTTCCATTTTCATTGTATTATTTTCATGGGATATTACTTTAGAGGTTTCCCGTTGCCTTCTAAAGGGTTAAGAGTTTCCATATCTGTATTCAGCCGCTCCTCTTGGAATTCGGGACGCTGTTTGCTGCAGCCAATCCTTTGGTCAGACGCTGCCGTTTTTTTGGTTCGCCCCGCATATTTTATTTCTGCGGTACGCGCCATATCTGATGAGTGTTCCCCTATCCACCACCTGGGAGGCGTCCGATGGGAGAGAAAAAATAAATGGGAAAAAATAACTCCGCACGGACGTTTCACATTAGAATTGGAATAAATAATTTTAGTTATTGGAATAAATAAAATTATTGGAATACCTTTTATTGGTAGAAATCTAATTTAGTTTGGTTGTTATTCTTTCCCCAAAATTGTGCTTTTTTAAAAGTCTACTAAATAATTTTTATAAGTTTTGGAGGTTTTTTTTAATGTATTGTGGTGAATTGCATAATAAATCGCACATTTTCTGAGATGTAAGATATTTTTCTATAGACAGACCAAAAATTAGCTGCAGGTTCGTGCAGGTTTGCGAGATATGCGACTTTTTCAGAAAGTCATCAGAATATTCATATATCTATATTTTTGAAAATTTGATAGAGGAACCGGCATTAGACGTCAATGTTGGTTTCGTTTATCCCAAAATGGGTTCACCAATACTAAGGAATGTTGCATTTAATAGTGTTATAACTATTCTTGAATGTCATTCACATTTTAAGAAAAAATGGTAAAATTTGAGCAGTTTTCTCAGGACATCTTAAGTACCCAAAACAAAGCATAGTTGCACCAGATGCTTTTAGGTTATATACTCATTTGCAGAACCGTGTAACAAGATAAACATATCCTCAGTCGAAACGATCAATGCGTAAAATTTATGTTATATCAATGACACTATAATAAAAATAAAAAATCTCAATTTTTTTTTTGCATTTACTAACGTATGTGGATGCTTGGGGGAGGGGCCAAAGTTATGATCTATGCTCTGAATTGTTTTTAGAATATTTTCTATTCAATGAAGACAAATTGTAAAGTAAACCAAATTCGGTTGGCAATAATTACATAACACCCCTCATATTGGGGCTATAGCAAAACAAGAAAATACGTTGCTAATATTTCGCAAAACGGTTTTCTACCTACGGAGAACATAAAATACCAAAATGGAAAGAAATAGATTGGTAAATTTGCTTGGAATCTTTAAGATATGTTATATTGGCTGATACCGCTCAATGGGGGCTATACCTATACGCGAACAGATGTTGACAATATTTTGTACATATGTTCTCCATCCACTGAAACCTAATATACCGATTTGTAAAAACGGTCACCACCGATATGTGGGGGCTATAGGAAACCGCAGGTCTATGTGGCCCATCTTTATCCACATACGACCCTCAAATATAAGAAACATTTTTGGAAAGTTTTAGTAACCTACGTTCTTCACATTAAAAGTTATGAGTAAAGTTCCAGTAAAGTGCCCATATTTCGCAGTGTGCGGCGTTGCCAAGTCTCCAATGTTTCTCGTCTTATTGGATGACATCGGCTCGGAGTAGACTGCACTCTGCGATCTGGTCATGAATAGGAATCATACCTGCTATTACTAGAAATGCTTCTGAAGAAACTGTACGATACGCCGACGTCGCTCGGAGCGCGGCTGTTCTTTGGACGGACGGACAGTAGTTTTTTTGCTCGAGTCTGCTTTTGTAGCAGCAACGTTGCCCAGATTTCTGAGCTATAGAAGTATACTGTTGATCACCTCCATTTATATTTTTCTCCTGCTAGGCAAGGGGCCGCCAATATTTGCCATCAATTTACTGAGTTGCGCAGTTTTTTGGTCGCTTTTGCTGTTGAATTCTCTATCTGTTTAGAGAATGTGAGTTTTGTGTCCATGTTCATTCCTAAATACTTTAAGCATGGTCTAGACTGTATGGTTATATCTCCTAAATCGATTCCGATACCAGTATTGATATGTCGCTTTGTAAGCAATAGGACTTCGGTTTTTTGCATTGCCAGTTGCAAACCCTGAGATTCTAGCCAGATTGTTTGCCGGAGCTTCCGTTGAGCCTCTTCAGTGTTTCTCGCTATTATCACGGCCGCAATGTCGTCGGCATATCCCACGAGGAAGGTGTCATCTGGCATCTATTCTGTAATGTACACACCAATAAAATTGCTGTTGATGCTATTTCTGAAATATATTATAAGGCATCATTGAATTAATGCAGAGGTAGGACTTCGGGAGCCATTGAGTGGTAGCTGCTGTCGGATAATAGGGGTTCGCGTCCTTCTCTGCAAAAACTTTGTTTGTTTATTACAAAATTACTAAAGACTTCCTATTCATTTAATCAAGAAATGGACCAATAGCTATCTATTCACAAAAAGAATGGAAAGAAGATCAGGTCCCAGTATTGATCCTTGTGCGGCACCCGAGGTAATTTGCACATTTTTTTCGTGCCTTGATTAGTTTCATAAATTAATAGGCGGTTCCTGAGGTAGTCTCGTATAATATTCATGAGGTACTTCGGAACTTTGAAGATTTTGCTCAGCGTTTCTAACACGTCCACCCATCGCAAGCTGTTTAAAGCATTCTTGACATCTAACGTTGCTAGCAAGATTATCGGTCTCGGTCGGTGATTTCCTTGTTCTGCACTTTCTACAGTACTTATGACTTTCCGGGACGAAAGCCATACTGCCTTCTGGAGAGCCCACCTGCCGCGTTTATTGCGTCTCCGATTCTTGGTTTTATTAGCCTTTCAAACATTTTACCGGCTGTATCCAACATACATAATGGTCTATATGATGATGCTGATGAAGGATCATCCTTTCCCTTGCTTATTAGGACCAATTTTTGTACCTTCCATATGTCAGGAAGATATCCTCAGTTAAGCACTTATTATACATAGTAAGTAACACTTCCGGTTGCGATAGCGCTATCTCTTTTATGACCTCCGCTGGTATTCCATCGGGGCCGGGTGCTTCTTGTTTTAGAGACTGCGAGCGGCAGTTTGTAGTTCTTCTGTGGCAAAAAGTGGTATGTTTGCGATGTTTTCCGTGTCTGTTTCATCGCATGTGATCTCGTGTTGTGGAAATAAAGTGCTTACTATATTTTGCATCACATCTTCATCCATCTTATCAACCGGACTTCTTCCTCCACGTTTTTTGTCCTTTGTACACACTTCTTTACGCTTTGGTTGCACAGGTGTTCATATTCTGCGTGTTCGTGTCTGTCTCTAGAAAAACGATATGTATTCGCGTCGCTAGCTGTGTAGGTATCCAAGACTTTCTCTAATTTTATTAAGTTAGTTCTCAGAGGCAAAGGTAAGGTCCGGGATGGCACCATCACATCCTGGGCGTCTGAAAGTTGGTTTGTTCCCCGTGTTTATAGTTATCATCCCCAATTATGTCCACTACATGCTTTCCCCTTAAATCAGTTCTTGCATTCCCTACTCGGATGCTCGGGAATAGAAAACACCAGCTACGATTATATTCCTAAATCTCTCTGATATACATGCCAATCGCTTTCCTATCTGGGCCTTCACAGTCCCATTGCATATGTTCTGTATTGAAGAATTTGTAACAACAGTGGACAGAATGGTATCCTTATGTAAATTAGTCTTTGTAGAAGTAGAGTGTTTGCGTCTTCTGGAGGTAAGGTTTCGATTGCTTTTTTTGTTCACGGCTATTTGTTGAGGTTAGTCTAACCGATATGTCTGCTTTTGCGGTTTTTGTTACCTGGATAACAGTTGCAAGTACTTCCTCTGCTGTGTAAAGTGCATCAAGGTCTTTAAGTAAGATTATGACCTTTTGCTTCCTGCTCTGCACTAATGCTTCATCTTTTAGTGAGTCAGCAATTGCCTAACGGAATTCGTATTTGTACCCTCTATTCACCATTACTAGGAGGATGGAGCCAGTTTTCGTCAGTCAAACGGACTGTTTGAACTTCCACATTGGTCTTTTCGGGATGCACCTTTTCCCGTAACCAACTACGCCCATCTCTGGGCTTGATAACGACTGCGTCCAGTCGTTGTTTTGGTCTTTTTGGAGGTTGTCTTCTTTTTGTGGAGACTGTTTCCCATTCATCTAGGTTCTCCGCATGGGCGCTAGTGTGCAATAAATCAGAGGGAGAACTAACTGCCTTCTGTTTTTATTTCTTCGCCGAATTTGTTTTGGTTGGGCTTGACGCGCTACGCTTCGCTTTTTGGGTTGTTTGGGGCACTTGTTTTAAAGCAACTCTATGTTGGAGCTTGCGGCCCTTTCTTCTTCAGCTTTTTTCCAATTTCTTCGATAAATTGCTATTACATATAGCAGATCCTCTAGCTCAGATATACCAGTTTCAACATCCCTACTGATATTGCGTTGTTTCTAAAAGGAGCTTTCAGTTTTCGGACCACGTTTTTACACTTCGTAAGGGCTTCCCTTCAGATGTTCTCATTTTATATTAAAAATAAATTCTTGTTTGGGAGAATTATAGACCGATGATTCTCTCTCTATGTGGGTTTGTGGGGTTTCTGTAACACTTGGTGTTTGTGTTGTTTATTCTTCTGTGCTCGTTGGTGGAACGTTCACAGCGACGTGATGTTAGCGCCACGGTCAATCGGTGAACTTTACCGCATTTATCGAATAATAGTAATCTCAATCTGTAGCTTTGTTCCTTTACTTTTTTAATGGTAAAAGTAGCAAAAGAGCAAACTGTCAAAACTGCTCTAAACTAACAAGTTTGCACAAAAATAAAGGAACGGAAAAAAACGTAGATCTGGCAGGAAAGTCAAAAAACAAACATGGCTGCTTGAAATATAAAAACAAACAAAACAAATTTCATTGTTTTTTATTTCACTGGTCTACATTTTTATTATTTATTATTCATATTTCTTTTAATTTATTTTCTTTGACAGTGAAACAGTAAAACTTTAGGAAACATTAACATAAAGGATCAAATCTTGTATTAGAAAAAACAAAGTAGAGCTGGCAAACAATCGGTATTCACAACATTAGATATTTTCGATATTTCATTTTAAAAATCGATAGCTATCGATATTATGGTGAATTTGTTATCACCATTAATTTGGAAATAAAAATGGAGGAAATATCTATGCTTTTGTTGACATCCCAGCAAAATCTTTACCTGAAAAGATGCAGTTAAATCATATGTACAAGTGATCTGAAAGTGCATCAAATTATGCATTTTCACTCATGATTTTTACAAGAGCGTGACTACTGATAGATGCACTCCATTAGCACTGCATTTTAACTAACCCTTCGGCACTGCATTTTAACTATCCCTTTGGAATCGCATTTTAATAGGATGCAGTTCTATTTGCATCCAAAGCACGTGTTTTGATGCAGTGCTTTGGATTGAATTTAAAGGCATTCTTCGGAATGTGATGTGAATGTTCAAATATGCAATAAAAATGCAAGCCATTACAAACTATCCCAAAATAATAAAGATAATTTATTGTTTGTGTAAACCAAGAATAATAAGAACTTTCATTCTTCATTAAATTCAATCGCAACTAAGTTTGTTTCGCTCTCCATTTAATCCAAGCTGAAATATTTTTGCTTCATCTGTTAAAGGGGTTCTTGTATTGTCTTCCCATCACCAGTTGAGATTTCGAAGGGAATTTTTCTATTTTCCCTTGTGCTGCTTTTGCAAAATTAAGTGTAAATAAACAGAGAGAAAAGAATTGTACTGTTCCAGAACTAAAATGTTTTTACATTTTTTACCACTTTTACACATTTTGCGTTTACATAGTTTTTACTGGGGTATAATAATTGATAAGAACAAAAAGAAATGACAAACAAATTATATTGTAATTAATTTATAAAATATTGAAAATACGTTTTTTGAAGGTAAGAGCGTTGTTGATGCTTTGGATTTTGTGAGGTAGAGTATTCCAAAGACGTATACTATTGATATAAAATTGCTTTTCCGACACAAAACTGCGCCTTCTGAGAGGAATCAATTTCCTTCCTCTGCGGGATTGAGCAAACTTAAGTTTCTGATACAGATAACTCGGCTTTTCTTTACAATTACTTTTTGCAACAGAATAAGGGATCTAATGTTAAGAAGATCGTTGAAACTAACTCCGTAGAGCGAATAGGCAAAAGGGGAGATATGCTGGGATATTTTTAGACCATACACATAACGAATTATATTGTTATATGTCACATTTAATTTTCGCAAACTCGAGGAGTTGCAGTTGGCAAAAAGCTCGCACCCAAATATCAGACTAGGAACAAGAAACGTTTTTGCAAGGAGTATCCTTATTTTTAATGGCGTGAACTAATGTGCAATCCATAAGGATCTCAATTTTGCATATTGCTGTTGAGTGTTACACCTAAATTCTTTGTTTTTGATACAAAATCTATTTTCTGATTATTAATGTAGAGGTTTGGATGTTGAATTGAGAAGTTTTTATTTTTGTGTATAATAAGACACTTAGATTTGGTGGGGTTTAGTAATAAACCATTTGCAGTCGCCCATGAATATACTCTGGATAAGTCGGCATTAAGTTTGTTAATGCATTCATTAATCTCGTCAATGGTGCAACTTATGAAAATCTGCACATCATCTGCGTACATAATGATTTGACTGTCAGATAGTTGTTGCGGTAAGTCATTTACGTATAGGGAGAACAACAATGGACCAATGATTGAACCTTGGGGTACTCCCGTAGGTACAAGTAATGGTTTGGATTTTATATTTCCAGTGCATACTGATTGTTGCCTGTTGGTGAGATACGACATTACTAAATTGATTGCTGAAGGCGAAAAATTGAAAAATCTCCGCAGCTTCATACATAAGTTCAGGTGATGAACAGAGTCGAATGTTTTGGAGTGATCTAGCAATACAAGGAAACTTAATTTGTTCTCATCAATTTCACTTCTAATTTCCTCAACGACTTCAACTAATGCAGTAACACAACTGTTGTCAGCACGGAAACCTGACTGCCGATCAGTTAACAATGATTCTCGCGTAATATACTCCATCATTTGGTTATGTAAAATCCTTTCAAAAACTTTAGATAGATAACAAAGGATTGAGATAGGTCTATAGTCAACATTAGATTTTGGTATAGGAATGATTTTGGCATGCTTCCAGATAGAAGGATATACACTTGAATATAATTTAGAATTGAAGAGATTAGTAAAATAGGGTAGGAGACGTGGAAGCAATATACGAACAAATCTGGGATCAATGTCGTCCAAACCAATTGCGCTTGATTTAACACGTATAAAGCTATTAAGTACTTCTTCATCTGTGACGCACCTGAACTCAAAAGTTCGGTGAGGATCGAAATTAAATTCAGTATTATAACTGTCATAGTATTGGGTGTCAATTTGCACTGGAGGTATGTTTATAAATGCAGTATTAAGTTCATTAACATCACCGTAGAAAGTGGTACTTGTTTTGGACTTCCCGACTCCTATATCCTGTATTAACTTCCATTTGCTCTTGGAATCAATGGCCGAACTAAATTTTTCCGAATAATAACCCCTTTTGGCTGCGTTGATTTTAGTGTTAACTTTTTTTCTCGCCTCACGGAATTCTTCTTTAAGTTCCGGAGTTTTAAAACGCTTCCATCTGTTAAAAGCTTGATCTCTTTCCTTTATGAGGGTTTTTATAGTGGAGTTAAACCAAGGTTTAGTGTTGGCATATTTTTTTTTTTGTTTTTATGGGAACCGTCGCATTATAAAGATTTAGTATATTACTTTGTATAAAGTCAATTTGATGATCAACAGATAACAGTGTGTATATCTGGTTCCAATTTATTCCACAGAACATATCATTTAACTGTGCGTAGTTCAAGTTTTTGAAATCACGGTAGGACGTGTTTGACATTTGTTCTTGAATGTTAAAGTTGTATATGAGATAGATGAGGTCGTTTTGAAAAGCACGGAACAGATATCTGGTCGTAGAGTAGTATATTCATGGGTTTGTTTACAAGAAACAAGTCTAACAAGGTGTTGACAGTTGATGAAAAGTGTGTAGGGGTAGAATTATTGGCAAGGTAAAGACCAAGAGTCAGCATGCTATCTCTTAACGTGGGGTCAATAAGGACATTTGAATTTAAGTCCCCTGTTATTATGACATCACTGTAACCTAGCGTTACCGTTTCCAAGACATTATGAAGCATATTCACATCAATAGTGTTGTTGGGGCGGTAGACGCAACCTATTAAAATTTTTGAACTGTTTGAAAAATTTTCAACAAAAACATATTCCATCCAATCACCAGGTCCTGACTTATACACTACTTTGGCTCTCATAGTGCTTCTTACATGGATCGCAACACCACCTCCACGGCGTTCTCTGTCGGATCTAAATACGTTATATCCATCTAAGCCTATAAAACCATCAGATATGTTTGGTTTTAACCATGTTTCTGAGAGACATATAATATCAACTCCAGATTGGTCAAATATATATTTAAACTCGTACATCTTCTTCACTATACTCTGAGAGTTAATATGACAAATATTCAGACCATTGTATTGTTTGGCAAGTATGTTCAATAGAGTTTTGGTGACGTCTTCGGAATCTCTGTTACCACTATCTATTAGGTCCAATATAGAAAGTCGAGAGATAAGAGAGAAAAGCATCAACAACGAAATTTCTTATATGATTGATAAGTTTGAATTTAAAGCGACAAAAATAAAATGAAAAACACATATAGAGTACATAAAATAAATGAAAAATATAAAAAATATAAAATAATATACATATGAATTGTTTACAATATTTAAGTTTAAGAGTGTAAATATAAAAAAAGTATTGGTAGGCAAATGTTAATTCTGTAACTCCACGTTAGATGTATCTCGCAGTGTCCGAAATTCATCGAGAATTTTGGGATGATACACGTAGATAGGTTCATTATTATTGATGGATTCAAACCACGAAACGTATATGCAGATTTTATAAAACCTTTCTTTTTAATGTGCACAGCATCTTGTAATAATTGGTAATTCGAATTGGAAAGGGTTTCATTAATGTAAAATTGGGAGTTTGATTGAAACCCAATATTACATAGCAATAGCTTGTTATTATTCTGCTTTTTAAATCCTGATACAGATTTGAGAAAAAAATTCTTATCATATGGTGACATAAATTTGATAAGAATAACACCGTCGGGGGAATTGAGTTTTTTTGTGTTGTTTCTATTTTGTAGGCGGTGTATTGTTTTAACACGGGGTGGTGGTATGTTCATGGAACTGCAAATATTGCAAAACACCTCGGGCAAATTTTCATCCCTCTGAAACGGTATGCCATTCACCCGTATCTCGCAAGCCACAGGGCCATTTTCTTGCCTTAAATATATATTTTAATAATAAAAACAAATTCTGGGCCGAATTCGGTCCGAAAGTCGGCTAAAACATCCGATTGTCATCCGAATTTCGGTCAAAGAACCACGCCATATGTCTTTCGGTCAGAGTTCGGAACCGAACTCGGACGTTTTATCCGACTTTCGGGCCGAATTATGTCCGAACTCTGATGTTTCTTCCGATTTTTGTTTGCCTGTATTAACTTCCATTTGCTCTTGGAATCAATGGCCGAACTAAATTTTTCCGAATAATAACCCCTTTTGGCTGCGTTGATTTTAGTGTTAACTTTTTTTCTCGCCCCACGGAATTCTTCTTTAAGTTCCGGAGTTTTAAAACGCTTCCATCTGTTAAAAGCTTGATCTCTTTCCTTGATGAGGGTTTTTTTAGTGGAGTTAAACCAAGGTTTAGTGTTGGCATATGTTTTTTTGGTTTTTATGGGAACCGTCGCATTATAAAGATTCAGTATATTACTTTGTATAAAGTCAATTTGATGATCAACAGATAACAGTGTGTATATCTGGTTCCAATTTATTCCACAGAACATATCATTTAACTGTGCGTAGTTCAAGTTTTTGAAATCACGGTAGGACGTGTTTGACATTTGTTCTTGAATGTTAAAGTTGTATATGAGATAGATGAGGTCGTGTTTTGAAAAGCACGGAGCAGAGATCTGGTCGTAGAGTAGTATATTCATGTGTTTGTTTACAAGAAACAAGTCTAACAAGGTGTTGACAGTTGATGAAAAGTGTGTAGGGGTAGAATTATTGGCAAGGTAAAGACCAAGAGTCAGCATGCTATCTCTTAACGTGGGGTCAATAAGGACATTTGAATTTAAGTCCCCTGTTATTATGACATCGCTGTAACCTAGCGTTACCGTTTCCAAGACATTATGAAGCATATTCACATCAATAGTATTGTTGGGGCGGTAGACGCAACCTATTAAAATTTTTGAACTGTTTGAAAAATTTTCAACAAAAACATATTCCATCCAATCACCAGGTCCTGACTTATACACTACTTTGGCTCTCATAGTGCTTCTTACATGGATCGCAACACCACCTCCACGGCGTTCTCTGTCGGATCTAAATACGTTATATCCATCTAAGCCTATAAAACCATCAGATATGTTTGGTTTTAACCATGTTTCTAAGAGACATATAATATCAACTCCAGATTGGTCAAATATATATTTAAACTCGTACATCTTCTTCACTATACTCTGAGAGTTAATATGACAAATCTTCAGACCATTGTATTGCTTGGCAAGTATGTTCAATAGAGTTTTGGTGACGTCTTCGGAATCTCTGTTACCACTATCTATTAGGTCCAATATAGAAAGTCGAGAGATAAGAGAGAAAAGCATCAACAACGAAATTTCTTATATGATTGATAAGTTTGAATTTAAAGCGGCAAAAATAAAATGAACAAGTAAGAGAGGGCTATAGTCGGACGGGCCGACAATGTGATACCCTACACCACTACATATATGTATTAACCCGTCGCGTATTAAAACCGTTTTTAAATTTGATTTTGCCTGGCTGGGGAATCGTTGTGAAAGAGGGTGGCAAAGCGAATCATGCTGCAATGTATGTATAAAATCCAATTGGACAATTAAAACGTTAGGGCACCATGTAATATGCAACAACTGGGAATGGGAAAATGTGGTTCTCTACACATAACCCATTACATATTTAGCAGTAGTCCCGTTATCTAGCAGACACTTTATTGCAATTATCATCGGGGGGAAGATCAGTAGTTCTATTTTGATCTTTGCCGGTATATGCCCTCCAGGAAAAAATATAGACCAAAAATATTTTTTTGTAATTTTTATACAAATGTAATGGTCCATTTCACCCGCTAAATAATATCAGATCATCATGCAAAATTATAGGCATTTTCTTCAACCTAAACTCTTACCTCGTGCAAAATTTCGTGACTATTGAGCTATATTACGACCTCTAGCGGGTTTATGATTACACTACAAACAAAAAACTGGATATATTAGGCTGTAACTCTGTTATCTGATCACGTACATAAACATAATTTACATCAATTGAAAGGCCAAGAAATCGTCTTCCAAATATAACTCACGAGTGGGGAATGTGTCTTTCAGGAATAAAGATATACACTGTTTTTTAAAAATGTTCACAACTTTCACACAAAAGTTGTGGTCCATTTAACCCTCTAAATACTATCTGATCGCCTTTGTCATATACTCTTACCTTATTTAAAATTTCGAGGCGATCGGATTATTATTGCGACCAACAGAGCAGCTACAAAATCGGATAAAAATTATGTTTTTGGTCCATTTCACCCACGATCACGATCATCACCAATTAAAATAGCGATCTATTCTTATGTGAAACCGACCTCCATACCAAATTTCGTGACGATCGGTCCACAATTGCGGCCTGGAGTTTGATTACAATTTATAATGGACAGACGGACACACGGACGGACGGACGGACGGACACACATCTCAAAATCGCTTTATCTCGCCGAGATATGAAGATTGGTATACCACATTGGGGGTCTCCGACGAATATTTCGCGGTGTTACATGAATTTTTTCCAAAACAAACTTACAGTACCCTTTCCACATAGTGGTGTAGGGTATAAAAACACATATAGAGTACATAAAATAAATGAAAAATATAAATAAAAAATAATTTTAAAAAATTAACTTTCAGTGTTTTATTTAGAAATGCACTTAAAACTAAAAAATAATTTGTCGCTTAGCCTCAATATATACATTCTTTCTCATGATAGAATCTCTCAAATAAAACGCTTGCATTTAAATTATGAATGATGGCAAAATTAAACGGCAAGCGTTTTATTTGAGAGATTCTATCATGAGAAAGAATGTATATATTGAGGCTAAGCGACAAATTATTTTTTAGTTTTAAGTGCATTTCTAAATAAAACACTGAAAGTTAATTTTTTAAAATTATTTTTTATTTTTAACTTTTTAGTAAATACATTTTTTGACCACTGAGATCCCCAAATGCCGAATTACAGTCCATTTAAGCAGAAAAAGTAGATTAAAATACTTGAAATTGGGTGGTACAGTTATATGGATGCTATATTAAACCTTGACCTACGTCCACAATCTAAATCTAAAATTATATACGAAGAAGCGGAGCCAATCTTAGAATCTTTTATGCAGGCAGTTGGTGTTAATATAATATGCGAAAATTCAAAAGTATCTATTTACTCCGTTTATTTTCCTCCTCGATTTAATTTAAAATGTATACAATATGAAAATTTCTTCAAAAATTTTGGAAACAAATTCATCGTCGGTGGCGATTTCAATGCCAAACATACTTGGTGGGGATCTCGGCTATCGAACCCCAAAGGAAGAGAACGGTATAAATACATCGCTTTAAACCATAACGAAGTTTTGTCAACTGGTAGTCCTACATATTGGCCTGCAGACCCAAATAAAATTCCCGATCTAATAGATTTTTTTATCTACTCAGGAATATGCCTCAGAGTCAGATCACAGTCCAATTATTCTTAACTTTAGTACAAGAAATGTTCATAAACATAAACATAAAACATTAATTACATCAAAAACCAACATACCTATGGTACAACATCACATTGAACAACACCAAAATTTAAATATCCCGATTAAATCCGGAAAGGAATTGGAAAATGCTGTAGAACATTTAACACAAGTCATACACAATGCTACAAATCTATACACTCCCGAAAAAATTGATTTAAATTCCACAAACTTTTATGTTACGGCTGAAATACGATCAATGATAAGAGAAAAGAGACGATTGCGCAGAATTTGGCAAAATTCGAGACACCAAATGGACAAAACAAATTTAAACAGAGCTTCAAATCGGCTTAAAACCCTTCTAAGTGACTACAAAAATCAATCAATTGGAAGCTTCTTAAGTAATTTAAGCCCAGATGAAAGTACCGAGCACAGTTTATGGAGAGCAACAAAATATCTTAAGAGACCTCAAAAGAGAAATGTGCCTATAAAACATTCAAATGGAAATTGGTGTAGATCAAACAAGGACAAAGCTGAGGCGTTTAAAGACCACTTGGAGAATTCCTTTATACCTTTTGACTTATGTAGTCCCCAACAAAATAAATTAATTTCCGATTTTTTGGATGTTCCATGCCAAATGAGTCGCCCTATTAAACATTTTACGTTTAGTGAAGTTTCTAAGGAAATTAAAAATCTAAAGAAAAAAACACCAGGGTCAGACTTAGTTGATCACAAAGTCATAAGATAGCTTCCAAAGAAGTTAGTTTTTTTAAATTATTTTTTATTTTTAACTTTTTAGTAAATACATTTTTTGACCACTGAGATCCCCAAATGCCGAATTACAGTCCATTTAAGCAGAAAAGGTAGATTAAAATGCTTGAAATTGGGTGGTACAGTTATATGGATGCTATATTAAACCTTGACCTACGTCCACAATTTTTAGTGGGGAAGTTCCTGGACTATTGAGAACTCCAAATGCCAAGTTACAGCAAATTCGGGCTAAAAATGAAGACAAAATCCTCAAAATACCAGAAGTCGGGTGGTACCGTTATATGCAGGCTATAGGAAAAAATGGACCCATATTTGTTTTGGTTTCATATTCATATATTGTCATCTAAATCTGAAAAGTGTGCAAAGTTTTAGTTCGATTGGTCAACTGCAACCGTGTTAAAAATCAGTTACCAGATTTGAAAAGGAGGTCAAGTTAGACACCGTAAAAACACTGTAAGAATGGACCAATATTAGTTTTGATTTCATATTCATGTATTGTCATCCAAGTCTAAAAAGTATGCAAATTTTAAGTTCGATTGGTAAACTGCAACTATGTGAAAAATGAGTTACCAGATTTGAAAGCAAATTAGATAAAACACTGTAAAACAGTGCAAAAATGGACCAATATTGGTTTTGATTTCATATTCGTGTATTGTCATCCAAATCTGAGAAGTGTGCAAAGTTTTAGTTCGATTGGTCAACTGCAACCGTGTTAAAAATGAGTTACCAGATTTGAACTAAGCACACACCAAGGCAAGTTAAATAAAACACTGTAATAATAAAAATATAAAATAATATACATATGAATTGTTTACAATATTTAAGTTTAAGAGTGTAAATATAAAAAAGTAGGGTAAATGCACCAATAGTCGGTCCTTTAACTTTTTTTTTCATTTTTAAACTGGTGTCACAGGTTGTGGGTATATAATTTTACTGTAAATATTTAATTTTACACATCACTAAAGGGTTATGTTTCAGAATTTATAAACTTGTTTTTATTAATTATTTAATAAGTATTGCCAATTTGCATTTTTCCCAAAAAACACCCTATGTTCTAATAGTCGGCATGCATGTTCCTAAGTTCGGCCACTGATGTTCCAATAGTCGGCACACCTTTTACCGTTGTAGAAAAAAGAAGAAACTTAAAAAAATCAGAATTTATTTCGACTAAAAATCGACATAAATATATTTATATCAATTAATAAAACTTAAATCTGACAAATTCATTTACATTAATACGCCTTACAAATATAACAAGAAATTAATCATTTTAACATTTATATTTATTGAACTGAAATTTATTTCCCCATTTCTCTCATTTACTAGAAGAGTTACAAATCTCAAAAAATTAAGATTCGATAAAAACACGTTTTATGTTGGAAATGGAAATTTGACTACCCAACTTAAAAAGGTTATTACAGGAAAAATTTAATAACTACTTAGATCATATTTTGCAAAGAGTTAGCCAGATATCTGTGCTTAATTTCTGTGCAAGATATATCATGATTTGAAGTGTTGTAGTGCACCATACACTTAAAAGCCTGAACTTTCGGAACGACCTCCGCTGGACCTCCGACCAACCTCCTCCGAACTTCGAAACTACCTCCTCTGGACCTCTGACCACCCTCCTCCGAACTTCGGAACTACCTCCACTGGACCACCGACCACCCTGCTCCGAACTTCGGAATTACCTCGTCTGGACCTCTGACCACCCTCCTCCAAACTTCGGAACCACCCTCCTCCGAACTTCGGAACTACCTCGTCTGGACCTGCGACCACCCTCCTCCGAACATCTACCTCCTTCGGACCTCCGACCACCCTCCTCCGAACTTGGGAACTACCTCCTCTGGACCTCCTACCGTCCTCCTCCGTACTTCGGAACTACCTCCTCTGAACCTCCGACCATCCTCCTCCGAACTTCGGAAGTACCTCCTCTGGACCGCCTATCACCCATCTTCGAACTTCGGGATAGCCACCTCTGATCCTCCGCACAACTTGCTCTTTCCACATTCAGTCCAAAGGATTATTAAAACCTGTGCGCTACTACACACGCAAAACACACAAACTGCAAAAAAATATGTTTCACTCGATTTTACTATACGAATAAACTCGTACTCTATTTCGAGTATTTTCACTCGCACTCTTATTTTGAAACTACGAGACAAAAAATACATATCTATTGAATTTTTATTGGTGGCCGACGTTAGGAACCATGTAAAAACTGGCATGTTCTAATAGTCGGCATACCTATGCCGACTATTGGAACAACTGTGATTTTATTGTTCCTATTGTCGGCATACCATATATACGACGAATTCGCATTTTTTGTAAACATTTATCACTTCTGCCTTATTAGTTTCGAAGATGACGGTCAATTAAGCTTGAATTTTTGCACCCAATGTTACATCTGTTTTACAACCCGTGGACCAAGGTGGAATAAAATCATTAAAATCGCATTGCCGGATTGGCAAATATCCACTATCCTGGCAAAAATGGAAAAGTATCAAAGTACGAAATTAAATGTGTTGGATGGCGTGTTGTTTTTAGATGAATCATGGAAAAATGTTACGTCTTCTGTTATTGGAAATTGTTTTCATCATGTGGTATTGTTAAACTAAAATAACAGACTATTAGAAATAGAACCATATCCTATTTTAAGATGATACATCTGCTGAAGAATGAATTTAATATCGTTATTTCTTATTATTTTGTTTTTAGTCATTTATACTTAGGTATATAGAGAGCAAAAGTAAACAATTGAATTAATTTTATTTATTTACTTCATAAAACACCGTATTTATACCCAAAAGTCACTATACATAATATAACTTTACCTCTTTTATAAAAATCGTTTATAACGACTATCGCTTATAGCGTCCGATTTTGGCCGGTCCCTTGACCGACGTTATAAGCGATTTCGACTGTATATAATATGACAGTCACTCATTTCATAACAAGATATGAATTTATAGGATTTTTTACTTATTTTACTTTTATTTATAAACTAACAAATTTCTTAAAAAATGCACTTTAACACGTGTTGACAAATCAGTACCGTTAGAAACGACTATAAATCCTAAAATACCGTTCCCAGGACCATGAAAAATTGTATAAATGGATAAGGGAATATATTTTATGTAAATGTAATCTTATTTGACTATATAAATAACGGTATTCTTATTTATTCGTATTTATATACAAATGTGGCCGAATACTGGAACCGGCCGACAATAGGAGCGTTTACCCTATTGGTAGGCAAATGTTAATTCTGTAACTCCGGGTAAGATGTATCTCGCAGTGTCCGAAATTCATCGAGAATTTTGGGATGATACACGTAGATAGGTTCATTATTATTGATGGATTTAATATATACCAAACCACGAAACGTATATGCAGATTTTATAAAACCTTTCTTTTTAATGTGCACAGCATCTTGTAATAATTGGTAATTCGAATTGGAAAGGTTTTCATTAATGTAAAATTGGGAGTTTGATTGAAACCCAATATTACATAGCAATAGCTTGTTATTATTCTGCTTTTTAAATCCTGATACAGATTTGAGAAAAAATTTCTTATCATATGGTGACATAAATTTGATAAGAATAACACCGTCGGGGGAATTGAGTTTTTTTGTGTTGTTTCTATTTTGTAGGCGGTGTATTGTTTTAACACGGGGTTGTGGTATGTTCATGGAACTGCAAATATTGCAAAACACCTCGGGCAACTTTTCATCCCTCTGAAACGGTATGCCATTCACCCGTATCTCGCAAGCCACAGGGCCATTTTCTTGCCTTAAATATATATTTTAATATATTTTAATAATAAAAACAAATTCTGGGCCGAATTCGGTCCGAAAGTCGGCTAGAACATCCGTTTATCATCCGAATTTCGGTCAGAGAACCACGCCATATGACTTTCGGTCAGAGTTCGGAACCGAACTCGGACGTTTTATCCGACTTTCGGGCCGAATTATGTCCGAACTCTGATGTTTCTTCCGATTTTTGTTTGCCGGGAGTTTGAATTTGAATTTTTCATACGTTTTATTTCGGGCGCACTTTTGGAACACATTCTAATGGTATTTTATTTATAATAATGTAAAAATTATTGATTGCAACCTCTAGGTCTGATAAAACTTTACATTGAATAATAGAATCCCAATTTATTGTTGACAGTAATGAGTTCAATCTTTGAAAGTTGGTTTTCTTATAGCATAAAATGGATTCTTTGGAAGAAGACGAACGATTTGTGTCTTGAGAATTATTACAATCCATTGAAATAAGCAATGAAGGATGATGACTATCTTCTGGAGTAGATATTGGGGGAATTCTGGTTATTTCAAAGTAGTGAGGATGATTTACAAATATAAGATCAAGTAATCTATTATTAATATTAGTAATCTGATATAAATTTGCTTCAGAAAAACCGGAAATAATATCAAACACCGAGTCGGGCAGTTCAAGCCATTTTACCGAAGATTAATTAAAGTCACCAAGGACGACAATACGATCACTATCGAAAATTGGTATTGGGATTTATCAGAATGTTCCATTTTACTAAACTAAACCAAAAAACTGCGCAATATTTGCTTGGATAGTACAATTTTTCAATTTTATTTGATTCAAACCTATTCTGATGATCGCAAAAAATTGTCATTTTTTGTACATTTTTTATTATAATTGGGATATTTTCCGAAAATATGGCAACACCGTCAAGTTTTTTCTTGGGAATGTTGGCATAGTATAGGACTCTCAAAAACTAAATAGTATGGATCTGCAATACGAACACATCAGAAGA
Organism: Musca autumnalis; assembly: GCF_047663935.1. Lineage (NCBI taxonomy): Eukaryota > Metazoa > Arthropoda > Insecta > Diptera > Muscidae > Musca > Musca autumnalis. Next base: position 130,101,525 of record NW_027411644.1, read on the forward strand.
TACCTTAACATATTAAAAGAAACAAATTCAAACCTATTCAGATGACCGCTAGTGTATATAAAATTGAAATTTGTTTGTACGTTTGTTTGTTTGCGCCTTATAGACTTAAAAACCGCTGAACCCATCTTGCTGAATTTTTTAGGGTACATGCTACATGGCCTGAAATGAAAATAGGCTATTTCATTTTTTGAAATTCCGCGTTTTTTTTAAGTATTCATTTATTTCAATTTGATTGTTTACATAGGCAAGTTGCCGCGCGCCACGATGTGGCATTTTGGGGCGAGTTGGCAATCTGGAGATATATCATCAAAAACGGAGATACCTCCAAAAAATTTAGATTTTGTATGCAAATATATTTAGAACTGTTACAGATACAATCTCCAAATTTGGTATGTGTGACGGAATTTGATGTAGAAATAAATTGCCAAATTACATTCAAATCGGTTCAGATTTGGATATAGCTCCATATACATATATTTTAGGCCGATTTCAATATTTTATGCACCAAACGCGCTATATATATCCAATTTCATTAACATTTGGAATGTGTGATGGAATTTAGTCTAGATATAAATGCGCCAAATTATATCGAAGTCGGTTCAGATTTGGATAAAGTTCCTATATATATTTGCGGCCGATTTCCTGTATTTGATGCACCAAACACGCTGCGTATGTCCAATTTCAATGAAATTTAGAATGTGTGCTGGAATTTGGTCTAGACATAAAAGTGCCAAATTATATCGAAATCGGGTCAGATTTGAATATAGCTCCAATATATATTTTCTGCCGATTTCCTCTATTTGATGCACTAAACACTCTATGTATGTCCAATTTTGCTGAAATTTGAAATGTGTGACGGATTTTAGTCTAGACATAAATGTGCCAAATTATATCGAAATCGGTTCAGATTTGAATATAGCTCCCATATATATTTTCGACCGATTTCCTGTATTTGAAGCACCAAACATGCTATTTATGTCCAATTTCAATAAAATTTGGAATGTGTGACGGAACTTGGTTTAGAAATATATGTGCCAAATTACATCGAAATCGGTTCAGATTTGGATATAGCTCCTATGCACCAAACACGTTATTTATATCCAATTTCCACAAAATTTGGAATGTGTGACTGAATTTGGTCTAGAAATAGGTGTACCAAATTATATTGAAATCGGTTCAGATTTGGATATAGCTCCCATATATTTTTTCGGCCGATTTCCTGTATTTTATGCACCAAACACGCTATATATGTCCAATTTCGCTGAAATTTGGAATGTTTGACGAATTTTAGTCTAGACATAAATGTGCCAAATTATATGAAATCGGTTCAGATTTGGATATTGCTCCTATATATTTTCGGCCGATTTCCTGTATTTTATGCACCGAACACTATATATGTCCAATTTCGCTGAAATTTGTAATGTCTGGCGGAATTAGTTCTAGAAATGACTGTACCAAATTGTATCGAGATCGGTTCATATCGGAATATAGCTCCCAATATTTTTTCGGTCGATTTTATATTTATGTTACGTATGTCCAATTTCAATGAAATTTTGAAGTGACTTAGAAGTCAGTAAAAGTCGTCATTATATACACAAGTACTTATAGTTGAGAAGGAATTGACCAAGGCTACAGTTATTAAATATCATATCATTCAGAGACTTCATATCTTTGAGAGACTTCTGGAAAAAAATAATTCCAATGTATAAAATAAATTAAAACTATCCTCAAACTTAAGGTTCCCAAACCTGGTTCTATTCTTAATTGAATTCACTCAGGTAGATCTAAATCCAATCTGTAGAAAGAGATATTAATAGGGTAAGAGTATATAACCTACGTAGGAATACTTATAATCGAAAAGGCTTTAGGAGGAATGTTACCTCCTGAAACATACAAAAATACCATAGTAGCTCCATAACAGCCCTGAATAGGTAGATAACGTCTTCATATCTCCTATATTTATACGTTAAAATATTAAAAAAATAATATAGTTATAGCATTCCATTATATTTTATCCTAGTCGGGGTATCAAAGCGCACCGGGTTCAGCTAGTATAATATAAATGACGCTGATAGATGGGGAATTCTGATAATGAGGCCATGTATGATAACGTAACATTCAATTTAAATATTTTCAGATCAACGCAAATAGCTAGAAATTCAATACAATCCGTATCATTACATATGACAGTATTGGAGGAAAATTTATTATCCACGGCAATAAGTACGCCTCCGCCTTTCTTATTGCAGCGGTCTTTTCTATATATTTGAAATTTAGAACAAAGAATTTCAGTATTTAGAATAGAAGATTTTAACAATGTATCTGTAAAAGCTACGATAGAAAATTCAAAATGGAAACTATCAATGAAAAGTCGAGATAATTTTGTGTTTAAACCTGGAACGTTCTGATAGCAGAGTGAAAAATTATTGTTTCGTTTCTTGATGAATGTCAAGGAGGTAAGTGAGCTAAGTTGTCAGATCTTTCAACAAACTCTTTTACAAAAACTTCTTTAGGCCAGAATTCTTTAGAAATAAGGATATCAAAAATGTTAGAAGGAACAATGATTTCGAAGTTTAAACGATTTAAGGAAAAAGTCACCATCAATCTTGGATCTGATATAAAAATTTAAGTCCTCAACTGTCGTATCTGACGCAAATCTGGCAACAAATACCATTCTCATAGCTGGTGTTACATCAATGGTTTTGGTGCAGATTTCGTGGTATTGCCAATTGTAGCGGATGCAGTCGTGGCTAAGGGTGTTATAGCATTTGGAGGCAATTTCTCCTTAGTGCCATGTGAAGAATGTGGAATTCCATTAAGTTCAACACCTTCACTACGCACTGATAAAGGATTTGTCGTCTCCACCGCTGCATTCTTATCAGGACGCGGGTCTGCAGTCGACAAAAAACTGGCGTAAAATCGGGTACAAACAGTTCCTGTTTGACTAACAGGCACTGCTTGGGACCCATTCCCACCACCCGAAACAGTCTGCTTGCGAGACGCTGTTTTAGCAGATGCCTTCTTAGCAGACCTTTTACGTTTCGGCTCAGGTACTGTCGGCGAGGACACAAATTCATCCAGATCCGGATATTTTTGGAAAAGAGATCCAAATTTTTCCAATCGAGAATGTACCGACACGATTTCATCTTTCATAGATGTAATTTCCGATGATACGCCTTTCACAAAATTATAAAAATCAACACTAAGTTTCCTACAGTTGGGACAGCACCATCGAAGACCAAGAGAACTATCGTTAATTTAATCAACGACACTAACTCGACCACCAACACACTTAGCATATCACTGATCTAAGCAGAACCAACATGTAATAAACAGTGAAGTGTCAACACTAATATTACAAAACTCGTATGAACAAACCATTATGAATTATTACTAAAGTATTAAATATTCTATTTTATTTTTTAAGGGGAAATTAAACAAAAAGATTCTGTATCTCAAATTTAATCCCAGAATATATATTAAAATAAATGCGCGATGGCAACTCTGTTAAGAGGAGACAAAACAAAAATAAGAGAGAAATGAAGAGTTTACAATAACAAATAATCACAAACTAGTTGAAACAAAACAAAAAAAAAGAGCTCCGTTATTTTTTGCCACAAATAAAAAATTAAAAATTTTCGACAAAAAACGTCGTTAGATAATTAATTTATATCACACTTATAAATTGCTTATGTTTCTACACTTTTATAAACTAAATAAGACACAAATAACACTTTTTAATTGTAATTTTTTAATTTTATTAAAATAATCACGGAGCACAACACTAAGTGAATTTTTTTTCTCGTGAGTTACCTTAAAAATTTACCCAACTTTTGGTTGTATTTTTTTATTTTATATACAAATTTTGGAAATTGATGCACACTTTTTCTATCATTGAAAAAATTTTGTAGTTGTTGGTATCTACAAATTGACTTGCTTGTTAGGGATCACTAAGCAACTGCTTGTAAAATGTATTGAACGGAGTGCCTTTTCACGACTTCCTTGAATTGCTTCCGGATGCAATTTAAATGTGAGGAAAATATGTCATTCATTGGATCGCATCCGAATGCGGTTAAAATGTAAGAAATGGAGTGCCTCTTTCACGACTCCGCTTCAACTGCATCCAAACATGCCGTGAAAGAACTAGTCTACATTGCAATCCAATTTATTTTGCTGGGATATTGCACAAGTACTTTACCAAAATATAAAGGAGAAAAAACAATTACTTTTATTTAATATAATGAAACAAAAACACAATACCTATTCCAGAACCTGCAAGATTTTACACATTTTTATTACGATTACAATTATATAATTTAATTAAAAGCTGCGTAGTAAAATAATCGATAGTGCCATAGAATTTTCAGTCAGCTCTAAAGCAAAGTCATTTTAAGGTCATAAATCTATGTCATTCGTAGCGCCTAACTTAAATTTGAACTGAATTTGTTAAAACTAAATTTTTAAAGAAGATACGAATTATTGCGCTTTGTTTCATACTAAAAAGTAAATATAAACATGAAACAATTTGGCTTTATTTGTAAACATTTTATTTATAATTATTTCACAACATACACAAAAATACAATTAAAGTGAATTTTTCAAATTTTTTGCTTATAATAATAACAATAATAATAATAATAATATTAATAATAATAATAATAATAATAATAATAATAATAATAATAATAATAATAATAATAATAATAATAATAATAATAATATTAATATTAATAATAATAATAATAATAATAATAATAATAATAATAATAATAATAATAATAATAATAATAATAGGGATCACTAAGCAACTGCTTGTAAAATGTATCGAACGGAGTGCCTTTTCCCGACTTCCTTGAATTGCATCCGGATGCAATTTAAATGTGAGGAAAAGATGTCATTCATTGGAGCGCATCCGAATGCGTCTAGTCTACATTGCACTACTTCCGATTTATTTTGCTGGGATATTGCACAAGTACTTTACCAAAATATAAAGGAGAAAAAACAATTACTTTTATTTAATATAATGAAACAAAAACACAATACCTATTCCAGAACCTGGAAGAATCTACACATTTTTACTACGTTACAATTATATAATTTAATTAAAAGCTGCGTAGTAAAATAATCGATAGTGCCATAGAATTTTCAGTCAGCTCTAAAGCAAAGCCATTTTAAGGTCATAAATCTATGTCATTCGTAGCGCCTAACTTAAATTTGAACTGAATTTGTTAAAACTAAATTTTTAAAGAAGATACGAATTATTGCGCTTTGTTTCATACTAAAAAGTAAATATAAACATGAAACAATTTGGCTTTATTTGTAAACATTTTATTTATAATTATTTCACAACATACACAAAAATACAATTAAAGTGAATTTTTCAAATTTTTTGCTTATAATAATAACAATAATAATAATAATAATAATAATAATAATAATAATAATAATAATAATAATAATAATAATAATAATAATAATAATAATAATAATAATAATAATAATAATAATAATAATAATAATAATAATAATAATAATAATAAAAATAATAATAGTAATAATAATAGTAATAATCGATAAAAAATTATCGATATTATCTATAGTACCATCTAAAGCAAAGTCATTTAAAGTTCACAAATCATTCGTCATTCGTGGTGCCAAATCGCCTTTAATTTAACTTTGAGCTGCATTTGAAAAAACTCAGTTTTTACGAAAGGTAATAATTTGCGCTTTATTTCATACTAAAAAGTAAATATAAACATGCAATAATAATAATGATAATAGTAATATTGTTTAGATTGAGGGAGGGGAAATCCATAGGTTTCTTCGATAACTCAGGATTGCCGTATGATGAGCAGTGGAGGGAGAAAAGAACAAGAAAATAAAACACAAGCAGTATCAGTTTAAATATTAAATAATACGCTGGTTTATTGGTGATGTTTATTTCTTTTCTAACAACAACAAAGATTACCTTGTAATCGGGGGTGGCGACAGAGGCCGGTTAGTAGCAACAAAGATTACCTCTTGTAATCTGGGGTGGCGACAGATGCCGGTTAGTATTAACGTGTAGACGTTAAGTTAGAACGACAAGTTAACTCTCCGAATGTTGATCGACAAGTGAACGCAGAGGTTCTTGCCATCGCAGAGGATTGCAGCGATCGCAGAGGATCTGAGTCGATTTATACTACTACACTTACATATTCCAATGAGAGAAAACTCAACAACCACCGCTCGTTAGCAACAACACTCGACGGTCTCCGCAGAGGGAACTTGCTGAGGTGATGCACGATGATGTCAATCAGCATCCGTGATCGACTGAGCTCGGGAAGTTGAGTTGGAATGTATCAAACTTAAACATTCCGCCTCCCATGCTAGACCAATTGTCTAGCATTTTATACCAAAATTGGAATATAATTTACTTAAAAGTTAGGAAAAACGTAAAATCAGATTCCTACGAGTAAGTGAGCTATAGTTCAAATTATAGAATTCAATAAGTGACCGATTCAAAAGTATAATGATTTAATTTATTAAGCAATTTAATTTTCAAGAAATATTACGAGGAATTTTTAAACAATTGGTTAGTGGCCGATTTCCAATATCTTTTTCAAGGTTAGGTACCTGATGTAGGTGGAACTGAACCGGTAAGGATGTACCCGAAAATAGATGTTTGGGCAAGCAACGAATTTAAAACGACTTTAGGCGGTTCGGCTTCAAGTATTTGGGGGTAGAGATCAGCACCAAGTAGCAAGTCTATTGGGCTGTCATCAAAGGAATCCGCTAATTCTAAATTAGGGATCTGCGCTTTCAATTTCGAAATAGGTGGAGGCAAAAACAATTTCTTTTTGACGTAAGGCAAAACTACTGCAGAAGTTTCAACAATCCTAGACGAGTTTTTGAGTGGCGACAATTTCAGAGTACAGACTTCTCTTGGTGTACCAGACTTTCCGACGGAGCGACTAGAAAACCCAATAGTTTTCTTAAGTTTCTTGGAAAGAATTGAAACTTCCGACGATGGGTCTATAAGAGCACGAACCGTGTGCGATTTGCCATTGTGAACTATGTTTACTTTTGCGGTTCCAAGGATCACATTATTATTTATTGAAGGGATAGGAACCGGGTGATTAAGTTTAGTTTTGTAAGATGTACAGCAGGTTCTCGACTTTTGACCTTTGTAAAAGCGAGACATTGACGCGGCAAAGACGAACTAAATACTCGACTTTTGACCTTCGCCGGAGAGGAGTTTCGGTGCGACAAATTAGAATTCTGTTCTCGACTTTTGACAACAGTAAAAGCCGATGATATTTTCGAAGCTGGCGAAGCAACAACTTTATGATTTTGTGGCCGGTGAAGAAGGCTGTTATGCCTTTGCTTGCAAGAATGGCAATTATGTTTGCTGTTACAGTTTTTAACAGCATGACCACGAGATAAACAATTAATACAACAATTGTAGTTTTTAACAATGGAGAATTTGTCCTCAAACGAAAGTTTAGCAAACTGGGGGCTGAGACGCAGAACATGTCTCTGAGTAGGACAAATGGGGCAACAAGTTTTCGAAGTACTAGACCGAGAGGTTGATTGATTTGGCCAACATTTTTTAGGTGAATGAAGATTTGATCTCAATGTAGCAATATTTCTAGATGAGTTTGTGACCTGATGTCCGAATAAGTTTTGGATACACATCAATGTTTGTATCCTCTCTGTGAGGAAAACATCTAAGTCTTTCCAAGAAGGCAATAAAGACTTGTTTTTGATACTTTGCTCGCACAGAGTCAAAGTTAATTTTGGCAAACGCTGCAAGCAAATACAAACAATTACTGGATCCCAATGATCCGTGATGACTTCATAGACCGTCATTGCAGCAAGACAACTATTAATGCCACGCTGGATGGTTTTCAAACCCGAAACTGTTTCACGAGGTGAAGGGGAAATATCAAACAAGGTTTTGATATAGTTGTTAACCACGATGCGCTTATTGTCATACGCATCCGACAGAGCTTTCCACGCTAAAGGGAAACTACAATTGGTGAGTGGAAATCTCGAAACGATTTCGCGAGCCTCAACGGAGGTTTTCTGCACTAAGTAGCAGAGGCGCTCAACGTCTGACAGACGCGAATTTTTAACAAATAGGGTGGTGAAAATATCCCTAAACGTGGGCCAAGACGTGAAGTCTCCACTAAAGACATCGATATCAAGGGGTGGCAACAAAAAGCTGTGAGTACCGACAGGGTCACTAGGACAATTGCATGTACTGCAAGAAGTTTCAGGTGGAGCAGGTACGGAGGGAGAAGCAGACTGCACAGGAACAGATAAGACAGTTGTGTCCAATAACAAATTAGATGGGGGTGCTACTGGAGGAACATTCAACAAAACACTAGGTGGAGAACTGTTATGCATATTAGAGTTGAGAGGAGGTGGTGAGATTGGTGGAACTATAGCAGGTGAATTAGGGACAGTGCCTGCAGATTTAAGGCGTTCAAGATGGTGGTTAATTGTGGACATACACCGAATATAGGCTATGTAGGATGTACCATATTTTTCCTCAACGACATCAAAAACATCAGCCTGTGCAGTCTCGGATGTCGTGAGGTAGTTTTTGCACTCATTATAGGCGCACTTGACTTTGTGCCACAATTTTTGAAATTCTGAACTGCGAATTTCGAGATTGTAGACATTATATGTGGACTCATTAATCCGTTCAAAGGATGCTACACATTTCAAAAATATATCCGAAGCTCTAACAAAACGAGTGAGTGGGGTGACTGACATTTTGAAGTTTAAATGCGCAAAAATCTCCGAAAATCTGCAATTGCATTTGCAAGGAATGTTGAAAAAAGGAAATTCAGTTGAAGCACCAATTGCTATAGCTCAAAGGAAAAAATCAAAATTTCTACGAATACCACAGAAAAATAGCAAGGTGTAATGATAATTGAAATTAAAGTAGGGCGAAATAAGAGAAAAATTAAAGAAACTTCCTCAGGGCGAACAAGAACGACTTTAATTGATCAAATGCGAAAAAGTCTCAAATATACAAGAATGTATATGGTGCTACCAAGTGTAGGGTGTATGTTGAAGTTAAGTATGCCAATGGTAGTGTGTACCTGTCCAAAATCCAACGACAAATAAGCAATTTGTCTGAAAACGAAACTTTTGCCCAAGAAAATCAACGCAGATAAATAATTTGTCAGAAATATAACTTATTTGGTTGACACGATGCCAAAAGTAGGGTGTATTTGTCCAAAAAATACCGAATCCCCTACGGAGACTCAAACAATTTTCCAAAATTTGTAAGTAAAAACACCAAAAACAATACAAAAATGTCGAAAACCAAATATTTTTTACATATATTCTCTGCTCCAAATATGCGCAATCAATGCCGAATGTAGGGTGAATTTGTCCAAAAATTCCAAAAACCCTACTGCCAATTAATTAAATTCCAAAAAATTATCGAAAAATATTTTTTGCAAACAAGTATTAATTTTTAGTATTTTACCCCACTGTACTATTTGTACTATCTTACCCCACTGTGCTGACCACACAAGCGACGCTAGCAGAGAAATGGCTGTGTGTGAACAGCGAAACTCCCACTGAACAACAGACGTTGCAAACTACCAAGCAAGTGAGTGCAGAGGATCAGCAGAGTTTTTTAAGGGACGCTTAAAAAGGCGGGATAGTTGTTGGTAGAATTACCATGTAATTTCTCAAATTAGTAGAATTTTACCTACTAGACAAAGGTAGGAGAATAGAACAAACGAATGTGTTTGGTTGGCTATGGACGATCTGTACAACAAATAAACCAAAGAAATGATAATTTGGAAGGTGTGTTGTTATTGTAAATTTGGCAGTGCAAATTTCCAAAGGGATTTTATGTGAACGAAGGAATAACAACGCCAAATATTATTTGGATGGAGAGGATCGTACCAACAAAATAATACCAAACGACAATGCGCAATGCGTGTTGTTATTAAATTTGCCAATGCAAATTCTCAACAAAAGGGCTTGGGGAATAACAACAACAATAACAAATTTTCAAATGATCAACAAATAAGAAGATCGATGTGTGTAATAATTTAACAACTCGAGAGCATGAGTTATTGGAAGTTAACGATGTTGTTATTGCAAATATTACAAAATATATTTGCAAGTTCTCAGTTAAAATGAGAATAGCCACAATTAGTATTTTACGAAGTAACAACTCCGAATGCTCCGTACGATCAACGCGACGTTGGATGATCAGTACAACGACAAAGTATTTGCAAATTTAGCAACAACTAAGGTGTTTTGTAGTGGGCAAAGCTAGTATTAACACAAGAAGTGCTAATATGAGTCGACCAATATGAACTTTTTAATTTTTTTAAAAACAAAAAAGGGCGATTGGAAGTAATGAGAGTTCGTTGTTATGATGAGACCAAATTGTAAGGAGCAAATCAAACAAAAATAACAACGCCAAATGATTTGTACGATCAACGCGAAGTCGGATGATCAGTACAACAACGATTTCAACAATTTGTGTGGACTGTATTGTATGGTGGGGGAATGAAGGCAACGAATTTAATGCACTCGAGTAGGGAGATTGAAATTCGACCAATGATTTATTTTTATATTAATTCTCAAACGGAAAATGAACCGAAAAATACTAACACTCGCGGTAGCTCACTTTTTATGGAAATCTGAGTTTACGTACCTGGTGTTAGTATGGTGATTTGTTGATGTAATAATATCAATTATATGTGGAGTGAGATGATCCAATGATTTCTCCGTGCAAAGCAACCACAAAACTTTCAATTCTCGTTCAAGAGAGGGGGAACAACGACAAAACTGGCTTCTATCTGGCTCGATGCGACCAATGTTTAGGTGAGGGAGGGGAAATCCATAGGTTAGACAAACGATAGCTCAGGATACCGTTTGATGAGCAGTGGAGAGAGAAAAGAAACCAAAGAAAATAAAAACACAAGCAGTATCAGTTTTTAATATTAAAGATAAGTTGGTTTATTGGTGAATATATTTCTTTTCTCATACAACAAAGATTACCTTGTAATCTGGGGTGGCGACAGAGGCCTGTTACAACAAAGAAGATTACCAAGTGTAATCTGGGGTGGCGACAGAGGCCGGTTAGTATTAACGCGAGACGGTTGGTTAATACGCGAAGTTAACTATTCAACGGTTGATCGACAAGTGAACGCAGAGGTTCTTGCAATCGCAGAGGATTGCAGCGATCGCAGAGGATCTGAGTCGATTTATACTACTACACTTACATATTCCAATGAGAGAAAACTCAACAACCACCGCTCGTTAGCAACAACACTCGACGGTCTCCGCAGAGGGAACTTGCTGAGGTGATGCACGATGATGTCAATCAGCATCCGTGATCGACTGAGCTCGGGAAGTTGAGTTGAAATGTATCAAACTTAAACAAATATTAATAATAATATTTTTTGCGGCGGAGATGGGAAAAGGCGTTATGCATTCACTTTGAGCCGTCCCTCAACGTGGTATGTCGGGCTCGATCTCCCTACCGACTAAAACCCACCTCCTCTCCTCTGGGAGGAACATCCACCTCGGCACCTCTTTCGCATTACTTCGAGGTGGCTCCTAGGCCCAAGAGCTTTCTTCTAAGTCTTGCTTGCGTCCAAGCTCGGCTGTATTTCGCTCTTCGTTTTGCACTATTAGCGTTGTCTACGTCTATTTTCTTTGCTCTCAGCAGTAACTCACAGTATCTTGCAACGGTGAGCAAGTTTTCATTGCTTATCAGCATTTTTCGGCTGATAGTGTACCTGTTCTTGGCTCTGCTGTGGCCCGGACATTGGACTATCGGCTGCATACACACGATGCGCGGTCCACGTCATCTATGATATCCTCTTCTTCGTAGAGACAGAAGGGGGAGTTGCATTTTCCTTATCTAAACAAATACTTTCTGAAACATACATGCCTGGGACCATCTGCGTCTGGTAGTAATTTACCTCTCCGTGTTTTCTCTCTACTCAGGGTTTGATATATGGGATGCTATTGCAGGTTTCCATTAATAACACTGTGCTACAGTGAAAATTTGCAGGGGTTCTAATGCATAAATTCGGTTTTGTGGGAGTGCACAGAAAACGAAAATACCTTTGGTTTCTTTGGGTCACTTCGGTTTTTCATTTTATAACGGTAAATGTAGTGAAAAATGGACTTTCTTAGATTTTCAACTTTAAACGGACATTACTTCTTTTTTCCACAACAGATTTGCACACACTGTTTTTCATTATAAAGGGGAGAGTAATGCCTTTCAAACAAGCCATAGATTTTTATTATCGGTTAACAAATGGCTAAGTAATAGTGGTTTAAGTGTGACAAAAAGGCATTTAAAAACAGTAAAATGTTTTTCCTTGTGCTCTAGGCTGCGTAAATGACACCTAACAGTACAATTATTTACTGTTAACAAGTAGGAAATTTAGTTGGCTTTCCAAAATGGGAAAAGCCAACAAAATACGTTGAAAAGTGAATGCGTTATGGCATTTTTTGTGTTTCAACTTTTTGGTTTTTTTTCTTATTTTCCTTTAGTTTGATGCTTGACTCTTTGGTAGAATTTTCGGACTTCATTCTGGCTCCTGTACATCTTGATTTTTTCACACTCCCACTTTTCCATCTCTCTCTTTTTCCTGCGGAAAAGACATTTCTCCTCTCTCCTTTTCTCCCTGTATCTCTCTCGTGCGCTACGCGTTGCTACCAGGGTTTCGGAGTCGGAGTCTACGAGTCGGAGTCGAACAATTTTGCTGGAGTCTGAGTCGAAAAAAATAACTCGACTCCGACTCCAGGCAATTTTTCCTACATTTACTATATTTATTTATTTTATTCTTTTATGAAAAATATATGAATAAAAAATGTTGTGGGCTCGTTTATTTATATTATAAGGCAACTATGTAGGCAGAGAATATATTATATTCATTTAGAGGATGGGACAGAGGATATTTAATATCATTTCACCTTCACCATAATTAATTTCCATTTCGATTTTGCCATGTCAGTATATCTGTTTTTAGTTTTTTAGTTTCACATATTGTTCCTTATATGGTTAGGTTAGGTTAGATTGAAAAGAGGGGCGAAAATAAGAATCGCCACATGCCCGTATGGGGCATATACTTAAGCCAGTATAGGCCTGTTGTGCGCTCTAATTTCGGAAGCCTAATTTTATTAAAATAAAATAAATTTATCAGTTAAGAAATTCTGTGCCATTGACATAATCTCTTCAGTTTTTGAACTCGCTTGCCCTAATTTGGTGGAGTTCTGGTATAGTGTTATTTCCTAGAAATTGGTTTCTTAGCGTCGCGAAGGCTGGGCAATGACAGAGATAGTGTTCCAACGTCGTCCTCTCCGCATGCTCTGCATTCGCTGCTTTCTGCACAACCGATTTTGTGCAGGTGTGCTTGTAGCCCTAGGTGTCCTGTAAGGATGCCTGTCAGTCTACTAATGTCTTTTTTACTCATTTGTTTCATACTTTGTTTCATACTAAAAAGTAAATATAAACATGAAACAATTTGGCTTTATTTGTAAACATTTTATTTATAATTATTTCACAACATACACAAAAATACAATTAAAGTGAATTTTTCAAATTTTTTGCTTATAATAATAACAATAATAATAATAATATTAATAATAATAATAATAATAATAATAAAAATAATAATAGTAATAATAATAGTAATAATCGATAAAAAATTATCGATATTATCTATAGTACCATCTAAAGCAAAGTCATTTAAAGTTCACAAATCATTCGTCATTCGTGGTGCCAAATCGCCTTTAATTTAACTTTGAGCTGCATTTGAAAAAACTCAGTTTTTACGAAAGGTAATAATTTGCGCTTTATTTCATACTAAAAAGTAAATATAAACATGCAATAATAATAATAATGATAATAATAATATTGTTTAGATTGAGGGAGGGGAAACCCATAGGTTTCTTCGATAACTCAGGATTGCCGTATGATGAGCAGTGGAGGGAGAAAAGAACAAGAAAATAAAACACAAGCAGTATCAGTTTAAATATTAAATAATACCTGGTTTATTGGTGATGTTTATTTCTTTTCTAACAACAACAAAGATTACCTTGTAATCGGGGGTGGCGACAGAGGCCGGTTAGTAGCAACAAAGATTACCTCTTGTAATCTGGGGTGGCGACAGATGCCGGTTAGTATTAACGTGTAGACGTTAAGTTAGAACGACAAGTTAACTCTCCGAATGTTGATCGACAAGTGAACGCAGAGGTTCTTGCCATCGCAGAGGATTGCAGCGATCGCAGAGGATCTGAGTCGATTTATACTACTACACTTACATATTCCAATGAGAGAAAACTCAACAACCACCGCTCGTTAGCAACAACACACTCGACGGTCTCCGCAGAGGGAACTTGCTGAGGTGATGCACGATGATGTCAATCAGCATCCGTGATCGACTGAGCTCGGAAGTTGAGTTGGAATGTATCAAACTTAAACATTCCGCCTCCCATGCTAGACCAATTGTCTAGCATTTTATACCAAAATTGGAATATAATTTACTTAAAAGTTAGGAAAAACGTAAAATCAGATTCCTACGAGTAAGTGAGCTATAGTTCAAATTATAGAATTCAATAAGTGACCGATTCAAAAGTATAATGATTTAATTTATTAAGCAATTTAATTTTCAAGAAATATTACGAGGAATTTTTAAACAATTGGTTAGTGGCCGATTTCCAATATCTTTTTCAAGGTTAGGTACCTGATGTAGGTGGAACTGAACCGGTAAGGATGTACCCGAAAATAGATGTTTGGGCAAGCAACGAATTTAAAACGACTTTAGGCGGTTCGGCTTCAAGTATTTGGGGGTAGAGATCAGCACCAAGTAGCAAGTCTATTGGGCTGTCATCAAAGGAATCCGCTAATTCTAAATTAGGGATCTGCGCTTTCAATTTCGAAATAGGTGGAGGCAAAAACAATTTCTTTTTGACGTAAGGCAAAACTACTGCAGAAGTTTCAACAATCCTAGACGAGTTTTTGAGTGGCGACAATTTCAGAGTACAGACTTCTCTTGGTGTACCAGACTTTCCGACGGAGCGACTAGAAAACCCAATAGTTTTCTTAAGTTTCTTGGAAAGAATTGAAACTTCCGACGATGGGTCTATAAGAGCACGAACCGTGTGCGATTTGCCATTGTGAACTATGTTTACTTTTGCGGTTCCAAGGATCACATTATTATTTATTGAAGGGATAGGAACCGGGTGATTAAGTTTAGTTTTGTAAGATGTACAGCAGGTTCTCGACTTTTGACCTTTGTAAAAGCGAGACATTGACGCGGCAAAGACGAACTAAATACTCGACTTTTGACCTTCGCCGGAGAGGAGTTTCGGTGCGACAAATTAGAATTCTGTTCTCGACTTTTGACAACAGTAAAAGCCGATGATATTTTCGAAGTTGGCGAAGCAACAACTTTATGATTTTGTGGCCGGTGAAGAAGGCTGTTATGCCTTTGCTTGCAAGAATGGCAATTATGTTTGCTGTTACAGTTTTTAACAGCATGACCACGAGATAAACAATTAATACAACAATTGTAGTTTTTAACAATGGAGAATTTGTCCTCAAACGAAAGTTTAGCAAACTGGGGGCTGAGACGCAGAACATGTCTCTGAGTAGGACAAATGGGGCAACAAGTTTTCGAAGTACTAGACCGAGAGGTTGATTGATTTGGCCAACATTTTTTAGGTGAATGAAGATTTGATCTCAATGTAGCAATATTTCTAGATGAGTTTGTGACCTGATGTCCGAATAAGTTTTGGATACACATCAATGTTTGTATCCTCTCTGTGAGGAAAACATCTAAGTCTTTCCAAGAAGGCAATAAAGACTTGTTTTTGATACTTTGCTCGCACAGAGTCAAAGTTAATTTTGGCAAACGCTGCAAGCAAATACAAACAATTACTGGATCCCAATGATCCGTGATGACTTCATAGACCGTCATTGCAGCAAGACAACTATTAATGCCACGCTGGATGGTTTTCAAACCCGAAACTGTTTCACGAGGTGAAGGGGAAATATCAAACAAGGTTTTGATATAGCTGTTAACCACGATGCGCTTATTGTCATACGCATCCGACAGAGCTTTCCACGCTAAAGGGAAACTACAATTGGTGAGTGGAAATCTCGAAACGATTTCGCGAGCCTCAACGGAGGTTTTCTGCACTAAGTAGCAGAGGCGCTCAACGTCTGACAGACGCGAATTTTTAACAAATAGGGTGGTGAAAATATCCCTAAACGTGGGCCAAGACGTGAAGTCTCCACTAAAGACATCGATATCAAGGGGTGGCAACAAAAAGCTGTGAGTACCGACAGGGTCACTAGGACAATTGCATGTACTGCAAGAAGTTTCAGGTGGAGCAGGTACGGAGGGAGAAGCAGACTGCACAGGAACAGATAAGACAGTTGTGTCCAATAACAAATTAGATGGGGGTGCTACTGGAGGAACATTCAACAAAACACTAGGTGGAGAACTGTTATGCATATTAGAGTTGAGAGGAGGTGGTGAGATTGGTGGAACTATAGCAGGTGAATTAGGGACAGTGCCTGCAGATTTAAGGCGTTCAAGATGGTGGTTAATTGTGGACATACACCGAATATAGGCTATGTAGGATGTACCATATTTTTCCTCAACGACATCAAAAACATCAGCCTGTGCAGTCTCGGATGTCGTGAGGTAGTTTTTGCACTCATTATAGGCGCACTTGACTTTGTGCCACAATTTTTGAAATTCTGAACTGCGAATTTCGAGATTGTAGACATTATATGTGGACTCATTAATCCGTTCAAAGGATGCTACACATTTCAAAAATATATCCGAAGCTCTAACAAAACGAGTGAGTGGGGTGACTGACATTTTGAAGTTTAAATGCGCAAAAATCTCCGAAAATCTGCAATTGCATTTGCAAGGAATGTTGAAAAAAGGAAATTCAGTTGAAGCACCAATTGCTATAGCTCAAAGGAAAAAATCAAAATTTCTACGAATACCACAGAAAAATAGCAAGGTGTAATGATAATTGAAATTAAAGTAGGGCGAAATAAGAGAAAAATTAAAGAAACTTCCTCAGGGCGAACAAGAACTACTTTAATTGACCAAATGCGAAAAAGTCTCAAATATACAAGAATGTATATGGTGCTACCAAGTGTAGGGTGTATGTTGAAGTTAAGTATGCCAATGGTAGTGTGTACCTGTCCAAAATCCAACGACAAATAAGCAATTTGTCTGAAAACGAAACTTTTGCCCAAGAAAATCAACGCAGATAAATAATTTGTCAGAAATATAACTTATTTGGTTGACACGATGCCAAAAGTAGGGTGTATTTGTCCAAAAAATACCGAATCCCCTACGGAGACTCAAACAATTTTCCAAAATTTGTAAGTAAAAACACCAAAAACAATACAAAAATGTCGAAAACCAAATATTTTTTACATATATTCTCTGCTCCAAATATGCGCAATCAATGCCGAATGTAGGGTGAATTTGTCCAAAAATTCCAAAAACCCTACTGCCAATTAATTAAATTCCAAAAAATTATCGAAAAATATTTTTTGCAAACAAGTATTAATTTTTAGTATTTTACCCCACTGTACTATTTGTACTATCTTACCCCACTGTGCTGACCACACAAGCGACGCTAGCAGAGAAATGGCTGTGTGTGAACAGCGAAACTCCCACTGAACAACAGACGTTGCAAACTACCAAGCAAGTGAGTGCAGAGGATCAGCAGAGTTTTTTAAGGGACGCTTAAAAAGGCGGGATAGTTGTTGGTAGAATTACCATGTAATTTCTCAAATTAGTAGAATTTTACCTACTAGACAAAGGTAGGAGAATAGAACAAACGAATGTGTTTGGTTGGCTATGGACGATCTGTACAACAAATAAACCAAAGAAATGATAATTTGGAAGGTGTGTTGTTATTGTAAATTTGGCAGTGCAAATTTCCAAAGGGATTTTATGTGAACGAAGGAATAACAACGCCAAATATTATTTGGATGGAGAGGATCGTACCAACAAAATAATACCAAACGACAATGCGCAATGCGTGTTGTTATTAAATTTGCCAATGCAAATTCTCAACAAAAGGGCTTGGGGAATAACAACAACAATAACAAATTTTCAAATGATCAACAAATAAGAAGATCGATGTGTGTAATAATTTAACAACTCGAGAGCATGAGTTATTGGAAGTTAACGATGTTGTTATTGCAAATATTACAAAATATATTTGCAAGTTCTCAGTTAAAATGAGAATAGCCACAATTAGTATTTTACGAAGTAACAACTCCGAATGCTCCGTACGATCAACGCGACGTTGGATGATCAGTACAACGACAAAGTATTTGCAAATTTAGCAACAACTAAGGTGTTTTGTAGTGGGCAAAGCTAGTATTAACACAAGAAGTGCTAATATGAGTCGACCAATATGAACTTTTTAATTTTTTTAAAAACAAAAAAGGGCGATTGGAAGTAATGAGAGTTCGTTGTTATGATGAGACCAAATTGTAAGGAGCAAATCAAACAAAAATAACAACGCCAAATGATTTGTACGATCAACGCGAAGTCGGATGATCAGTACAACAACGATTTCAACAATTTGTGTGGACTGTATTGTATGGTGGGGGAATGAAGGCAACGAATTTAATGCACTCGAGTAGGGAGATTGAAATTCGACCAATGATTTATTTTTATATTAATTCTCAAACGGAAAATGAACCGAAAAATACTAACACTCGCGGTAGCTCACTTTTTATGGAAATCTGAGTTTACGTACCTGGTGTTAGTATGGTGATTTGTTGATGTAATAATATCAATTATATGTGGAGTGAGATGATCCAATGATTTCTCCGTGCAAAGCAACCACAAAACTTTCAATTCTCGTTCAAGAGAGGGGGAACAACGACAAAACTGGCTTCTATCTGGCTCGATGCGACCAATGTTTAGGTGAGGGAGGGGAAATCCATAGGTTAGACAAACGATAGCTCAGGATACCGTTTGATGAGCAGTGGAGAGAGAAAAGAAACCAAAGAAAATAAAAACACAAGCAGTATCAGTTTTTAATATTAAAGATAAGTTGGTTTATTGGTGAATATATTTCTTTTCTCATACAACAAAGATTACCTTGTAATCTGGGGTGGCGACAGAGGCCTGTTACAACAAAGAAGATTACCAAGTGTAATCTGGGGTGGCGACAGAGGCCGGTTAGTATTAACGCGAGACGGTTGGTTAATACGCGAAGTTAACTATTCAACGGTTGATCGACAAGTGAACGCAGAGGTTCTTGCAATCGCAGAGGATTGCAGCGATCGCAGAGGATCTGAGTCGATTTATACTACTACACTTACATATTCCAATGAGAGAAAACTCAACAACCACCGCTCGTTAGCAACAACACTCGACGGTCTCCGCAGAGGGAACTTGCTGAGGTGATGCACGATGATGTCAATCAGCATCCGTGATCGACTGAGCTCGGGAAGTTGAGTTGAAATGTATCAAACTTAAACAAATATTAATAATAATATTTTTTGCGGCGGAGATGGGAAAAGGCGTTATGCATTCACTTTGAGCCGTCCCTCAACGTGGTATGTCGGGCTCGATCTCCCTACCGACTAAAACCCACCTCCTCTCCTCTGGGAGGAACATCCACCTCGGCACCTCTTTCGCATTACTTCGAGGTGGCTCCTAGGCCCAAGAGCTTTCTTCTAAGTCTTGCTTGCGTCCAAGCTCGGCTGTATTTCGCTCTTCGTTTTGCACTATTAGCGTTGTCTACGTCTATTTTCTTTGCTCTCAGCAGTAACTCACAGTATCTTGCAACGGTGAGCAAGTTTTCATTGCTTATCAGCATTTTTCGGCTGATAGTGTACCTGTTCTTGGCTCTGCTGTGGCCCGGACATTGGACTATCGGCTGCATACACACGATGCGCGGTCCACGTCATCTATGATATCCTCTTCTTCGTAGAGACAGAAGGGGGAGTTGCATTTTCCTTATCTAAACAAATACTTTCTGAAACATACATGCCTGGGACCATCTGCGTCTGGTAGTAATTTACCTCTCCGTGTTTTCTCTCTACTCAGGGTTTGATATATGGGATGCTATTGCAGGTTTCCATTAATAACACTGTGCTACAGTGAAAATTTGCAGGGGTTCTAATGCATAAATTCGGTTTTGTGGGAGTGCACAGAAAACGAAAATACCTTTGGTTTCTTTGGGTCACTTCGGTTTTTCATTTTATAACGGTAAATGTAGTGAAAAATGGACTTTCTTAGATTTTCAACTTTAAACGGACATTACTTCTTTTTTCCACAACAGATTTGCACACACTGTTTTTCATTATAAAGGGGAGAGTAATGCCTTTCAAACAAGCCATAGATTTTTATTATCGGTTAACAAATGGCTAAGTAATAGTGGTTTAAGTGTGACAAAAAGGCATTTAAAAACAGTAAAATGTTTTTCCTTGTGCTCTAGGCTGCGTAAATGACACCTAACAGTACAATTATTTACTGTTAACAAGTAGGAAATTTAGTTGGCTTTCCAAAATGGGAAAAGCCAACAAAATACGTTGAAAAGTGAATGCGTTATGGCATTTTTTGTGTTTCAACTTTTTGGTTTTTTTTCTTATTTTCCTTTAGTTTGATGCTTGACTCTTTGGTAGAATTTTCGGACTTCATTCTGGCTCCTGTACATCTTGATTTTTTCACACTCCCACTTTTCCATCTCTCTCTTTTTCCTGCGGAAAAGACATTTCTCCTCTCTCCTTTTCTCCCTGTATCTCTCTCGTGCGCTACGCGTTGCTACCAGGGTTTCGGAGTCGGAGTCTACGAGTCGGAGTCGAACAATTTTGCTGGAGTCTGAGTCGAAAAAAATAACTCGACTCCGACTCCAGGCAATTTTTCCTACATTTACTATATTTATTTATTTTATTCTTTTATGAAAAATATATGAATAAAAAATGTTGTGGGCTCGTTTATTTATATTATAAGGCAACTATGTAGGCAGAGAATATATTATATTCATTTAGAGGATGGGACAGAGGATATTTAATATCATTTCACCTTCACCATAATTAATTTCCATTTCGATTTTGCCATGTCAGTATATCTGTTTTTAGTTTTTTAGTTTCACATATTGTTCCTTATATGGTTAGGTTAGGTTAGATTGAAAAGAGGGGCGAAAATAAGAATCGCCACATGCCCGTATGGGGCATATACTTAAGCCAGTATAGGCCTGTTGTGCGCTCTAATTTCGGAAGCCTAATTTTATTAAAATAAAATAAATTTATCAGTTAAGAAATTCTGTGCCATTGACATAATCTCTTCAGTTTTTGAACTCGCTTGCCCTAATTTGGTGGAGTTCTGGTATAGTGTTATTTCCTAGAAATTGGTTTCTTAGCGTCGCGAAGGCTGGGCAATGACAGAGATAGTGTTCCAACGTCGTCCTCTCCGCATGCTCTGCATTCGCTGCTTTCTGCACAACCGATTTTGTGCAGGTGTGCTTGTAGCCCTAGGTGTCCTGTAAGGATGCCTGTCAGTCTACTAATGTCTTTTTTACTCATTTGTTTCATACTTTGTTTCATACTAAAAAGTAAATATAAACATGAAACAATTTGGCTTTATTTGTAAACATTTTATTTATAATTATTTCACAACATACACAAAAATACAATTAAAGTGAATTTTTCAAATTTTTTGCTTATAATAATAACAATAATAATAATAATAATAATATTAATAATAATAATAATAATAATAAAAATAATAATAGTAATAATAATAGTAATAATCGATAAAAAATTATCGATATTATCTATAGTACCATCTAAAGCAAAGTCATTTAAAGTTCACAAATCATTCGTCATTCGTGGTGCCAAATCGCCTTTAATTTAACTTTGAGCTGCATTTGAAAAAACTCAGTTTTTACGAAAGGTAATAATTTGCGCTTTATTTCATACTAAAAAGTAAATATAAACATGCAATAATAATAATAATGATAATAATAATATTGTTTAGATTGAGGGAGGGGAAACCCATAGGTTTCTTCGATAACTCAGGATTGCCGTATGATGAGCAGTGGAGGGAGAAAAGAACAAGAAAATAAAACACAAGCAGTATCAGTTTAAATATTAAATAATACGCTGGTTTATTGGTGATGTTTATTTCTTTTCTAACAACAACAAAGATTACCTTGTAATCGGGGGTGGCGACAGAGGCCGGTTAGTAGCAACAAAGATTACCTCTTGTAATCTGGGGTGGCGACAGATGCCGGTTAGTATTAACGTGTAGACGTTAAGTTAGAACGACAAGTTAACTCACCGAATGTTGATCGACAAGTGAACGCAGAGGTTCTTGCCATCGCAGAGGATTGCAGCGATCGCAGAGGATCTGAGTCGATTTATACTACTACACTTACATATTCCAATGAGAGAAAACTCAACAACCACCGCTCGTTAGCAACAACACTCGACGGTCTCCGCAGAGGGAACTTGCTGAGGTGATGCACGATGATGTCAATCAGCATCCGTGATCGACTGAGCTCGGGAAGTTGAGTTGGAATGTATCAAACTTAAACATTCCGCCTCCCATGCTAGACCAATTGTCTAGCATTTTATACCAAAATTGGAATATAATTTACTTAAAAGTTAGGAAAAACGTAAAATCAGATTCCTACGAGTAAGTGAGCTATAGTTCAAATTATAGAATTCAATAAGTGACCGATTCAAAAGTATAATGATTTAATTTATTAAGCAATTTAATTTTCAAGAAATATTACGAGCAATTTTTAAACAATTGGTTAGTGGCCGATTTCCAATATCTTTTTCAAGGTTAGGTACCTGATGTAGGTGGAACTGAACCGGTAAGGATGTACCCGAAAATAGATGTTTGGGCAAGCAACGAATTTAAAACGACTTTAGGCGGTTCGGCTTCAAGTATTTGGGGGTAGAGATCAGCACCAAGTAGCAAGTCTATTGGGCTGTCATCAAAGGAATCCGCTAATTCTAAATTAGGGATCTGCGCTTTCAATTTCGAAATAGGTGGAGGCAAAAACAATTTCTTTTTGACGTAAGGCAAAACTACTGCAGAAGTTTCAACAATCCTAGACGAGTTTTTGAGTGGCGACAATTTCAGAGTACAGACTTCTCTTGGTGTACCAGACTTTCCGACGGAGCGACTAGAAAACCCAATAGTTTTCTTAAGTTTCTTGGAAAGAATTGAAACTTCCGACGATGGGTCTATAAGAGCACGAACCGTGTGCGATTTGCCATTGTGAACTATGTTTACTTTTGCGGTTCCAAGGATCACATTATTATTTATTGAAGGGATAGGAACCGGGTGATTAAGTTTAGTTTTGTAAGATGTACAACCAGGTTCTCGACTTTTGACCTTTGTAAAAGCGAGACATTGACGCGGCAAAGACGAACTAAATACTCGACTTTTGACCTTCGCCGGAGAGGAGTTTCGGTGCGACAAATTAGAATTCTGTTCTCGACTTTTGACAACAGTAAAAGCCGATGATATTTTCGAAGTTGGCGAAGCAACAACTTTATGATTTTGTGGCCGGTGAAGAAGGCTGTTATGGCTTTGCTTGCAAGAATGGCAATTATGTTTGCTGTTACAGTTTTTAACAGCATGACCACGAGATAAACAATTAATACAACAATTGTAGTTTTTAACAATGGAGAATTTGTCCTCAAACGAAAGTTTAGCAAACTGGGGGCTGAGACGCAGAACATGTCTCTGAGTAGGACAAATGGGGCAACAAGTTTTCGAAGTACTAGACCGAGAGGTTGATTGATTTGGCCAACATTTTTTAGGTGAATGAAGATTTGATCTCAATGTAGCAATATTTCTAGATGAGTTTGTGACCTGATGTCCGAATAAGTTTTGGATACACATCAATGTTTGTATCCTCTCTGTGAGGAAAACATCTAAGTCTTTCCAAGAAGGCAATAAAGACTTGTTTTTGATACTTTGCTCCCACAGAGTCAAAGTTAATTTTGGCAAACGCTGCAAGCAAATACAAACAATTACTGGATCCCAATGATCCGTGATGACTTCATAGACCGTCATTGCAGCAAGACAACTATTAATGCCACGCTGGATGGTTTTCAAACCCGAAACTGTTTCACGAGGTGAAGGGGAAATATCAAACAAGGTTTTGATATAGTTGTTAACCACGATGCGCTTATTGTCATACGCATCCGACAGAGCTTTCCACGCTAAAGGGAAACTACAATTGGTGAGTGGAAATCTCGAAACGATTTCGCGAGCCTCAACGGAGGTTTTCTGCACTAAGTAGCAGAGGCGCTCAACGTCTGACAGACGCGAATTTTTAACAAATAGGGTGGTGAAAATATCCCTAAACGTGGGCCAAGACGTGAAGTCTCCACTAAAGACATCGATATCAAGGGGTGGCAACAAAAAGCTGTGAGTACCGACAGGGTCACTAGGACAATTGCATGTACTGCAAGAAGTTTCAGGTGGAGCAGGTACGGAGGGAGAAGCAGACTGCACAGGAACAGATAAGACAGTTGTGTCCAATAACAAATTAGATGGGGGTGCTACTGGAGGAACATTCAACAAAACACTAGGTGGAGAACTGTTATGCATATTAGAGTTGAGAGGAGGTGGTGAGATTGGTGGAACTATAGCAGGTGAATTAGGGACAGTGCCTGCAGATTTAAGGCGTTCAAGATGGTGGTTAATTGTGGACATACACCGAATATAGGCTATGTAGGATGTACCATATTTTTCCTCAACGACATCAAAAACATCAGCCTGTGCAGTCTCGGATGTCGTGAGGTAGTTTTTGCACTCATTATAGGCGCACTTGACTTTGTGCCACAATTTTTGAAATTCTGAACTGCGAATTTCGAGATTGTAGACATTATATGTGGACTCATTAATCCGTTCAAAGGATGCTACACATTTCAAAAATATATCCGAAGCTCTAACAAAACGAGTGAGTGGGGTGACTGACATTTTGAAGTTTAAATGCGCAAAAATCTCCGAAAATCTGCAATTGCATTTGCAAGGAATGTTGAAAAAAGGAAATTCAGTTGAAGCACCAATTGCTATAGCTCAAAGGAAAAAATCAAAATTTCTACGAATACCACAGAAAAATAGCAAGGTGTAATGATAATTGAAATTAAAGTAGGGCGAAATAAGAGAAAAATTAAAGAAACTTCCTCAGGGCGAACAAGAACTACTTTAATTGACCAAATGCGAAAAAGTCTCAAATATACAAGAATGTATATGGTGCTACCAAGTGTAGGGTGTATGTTGAAGTTAAGTATGCCAATGGTAGTGTGTACCTGTCCAAAATCCAACGACAAATAAGCAATTTGTCTGAAAACGAAACTTTTGCCCAAGAAAATCAACGCAGATAAATAATTTGTCAGAAATATAACTTATTTGGTTGACACGATGCCAAAAGTAGGGTGTATTTGTCCAAAAAATACCGAATCCCCTACGGAGACTCAAACAATTTTCCAAAATTTGTAAGTAAAAACACCAAAAACAATACAAAAATGTCGAAAACCAAATATTTTTTACATATATTCTCTGCTCCAAATATGCGCAATCAATGCCGAATGTAGGGTGAATTTGTCCAAAAATTCCAAAAACCCTACTGCCAATTAATTAAATTCCAAAAAATTATCGAAAAATATTTTTTGCAAACAAGTATTAATTTTTAGTATTTTACCCCACTGTACTATTTGTACTATCTTACCCCACTGTGCTGACCACACAAGCGACGCTAGCAGAGAAATGGCTGTGTGTGAACAGCGAAACTCCCACTGAACAACAGACGTTGCAAACTACCAAGCAAGTGAGTGCAGAGGATCAGCAGAGTTTTTTAAGGGACGCTTAAAAAGGCGGGATAGTTGTTGGTAGAATTACCATGTAATTTCTCAAATTAGTAGAATTTTACCTACTAGACGAAGGTAGGAGAATAGAACAAACGAATGTGTTTGGTTGGCTATGGACGATCTGTACAACAAATAAACCAAAGAAATGATAATTTGGAAGGTGTGTTGTTATTGTAAATTTGGCAGTGCAAATTTCCAAAGGGATTTTATGTGAACGAAGGAATAACAACGCCAAATATTATTTGGATGGAGAGGATCGTACCAACAAAATAATACCAAACGACAATGCGCAATGCGTGTTGTTATTAAATTTGCCAATGCAAATTCTCAACAAAAGGGCTTGGGGAATAACAACAACAATAACAAATTTTCAAATGATCAACAAATAAGAAGATCGATGTGTGTAATAATTTAACAACTCGAGAGCATGAGTTATTGGAAGTTAACGATGTTGTTATTGCAAATATTACAAAATATATTTGCAAGTTCTCAGTTAAAATGAGAATAGCCACAATTAGTATTTTACGAAGTAACAACTCCGAATGCTCCGTACGATCCACGCGACGTTGGATGATCACTACAACGACAAAGTATTTGCAAATTTAGCAACAACTAAGGTGTTTTGTAGTGGGCAAAGCTAGTATTAACACAAGAAGTGCTAATATGAGTCGACCAATATGAACTTTTTAATTTTTTTAAAAACAAAAAAGGGCGATTGGAAGTAATGAGAGTTCGTTGTTATGATGAGACCAAATTGTAAGGAGCAAATCAAACAAAAATAACAACGCCAAATGATTTGTACGATCAACGCGAAGTCGGATGATCAGTACAACAACGATTTCAACAATTTGTGTGGACTGTATTGTATGGTGGGGGAATGAAGGCAACGAATTTAATGCACTCGAGTAGGGAGATTGAAATTCGACCAATGATTTATTTTTATATTAATTCTCAAACGGAAAATGAACCGAAAAATACTAACACTCGCGGTAGCTCACTTTTTATGGAAATCTGAGTTTACGTACCTGGTGTTAGTATGGTGATTTGTTGATGTAATAATATCAATTATATGTGGAGTGAGATGATCCAATGATTTCTCCGTGCAAAGCAACCACAAAACTTTCAATTCTCGTTCAAGAGAGGGGGAACAACGACAAAACTGGCTTCTATCTGGCTCGATGCGACCAATGTTTAAGTGAGGGAGGGGAAATCCATAGGTTAGACAAACGATAGCTCAGGATACCGTTTGATGAGCAGTGGAGAGAGAAAAGAAACCAAAGAAAATAAAAACACAAGCAGTATCAGTTTTTAATATTAAAGATAAGTTGGTTTATTGGTGAATATATTTCTTTTCTCATACAACAAAGATTACCTTGTAATCTGGGGTGGCGACAGAGGCCTGTTACAACAAAGAAGATTACCAAGTGTAATCTGGGGTGGCGACAGAGGCCGGTTAGTATTAACGCGAGACGGTTGGTTAATACGCGAAGTTAACTATTCAACGGTTGATCGACAAGTGAACGCAGAGGTTCTTGCAATCGCAGAGGATTGCAGCGATCGCAGAGGATCTGAGTCGATTTATACTACTACACTTACATATTCCAATGAGAGAAAACTCAACAACCACCGCTCGTTAGCAACAACACTCGACGGTCTCCGCAGAGGGAACTTGCTGAGGTAATGCACGATGATGTCAATCAGCATCCGTGATCGACTGAGCTCGGGAAGTTGAGTTGGAATGTATCAAACTTAAACAAATATTAATAATAATATTTTTTGCGGGGGAGATGGGAAAAGGCGTTATGCATTCACTTTGAGCCGTCCCTCAACGTGGTATGTCGGGCTCGATCTCCCTACCGACTAAAACCCACCTCCTCTCCTCTGGGAGGAACATCCACCTCGGCACCTCTTTCGCATTACTTCGAGGTGGCTCCTAGGCCCAAGAGCTTTCTTCTAAGTCTTGCTTGCGTCCAAGCTCGGCTGTATTTCGCTCTTCGTTTTGCACTATTAGCGTTGTCTACGTCTATTTTCTTTGCTCTCAGCAGTAACTCACAGTATCTTGCAACGGTGAGCAAGTTTTCATTGCTTATCAGCATTTTTCGGCTGATAGTGTACCTGTTCTTGGCTCTGCTGTGGCCCGGACATTGGACTATCGGCTGCATACACACGATGCGCGGTCCACGTCATCTATGATATCCTCTTCTTCGTAGAGACAGAAGGGGGAGTTGCATTTTCCTTATCTAAACAAATACTTTCTGAAACATACATGCCTGGGACCATCTGCGTCTGGTAGTAATTTACCTCTCCGTGTTTTCTCTCTACTCAGGGTTTGATATATGGGATGCTATTGCAGGTTTCCATTAATAACACTGTGCTACAGTGAAAATTTGCAGGGGTTCTAATGCATAAATTCGGTTTTGTGGGAGTGCACAGAAAACGAAAATACCTTTGGTTTCTTTGGGTCACTTCGGTTTTTCATTTTATAACGGTAAATGTAGTGAAAAATGGACTTTCTTAGATTTTCAACTTTAAACGGACATTACTTCTTTTTTCCACAACAGATTTGAACACACTGTTTTTCATTATAAAGGGGAGAGTAATGCCTTTCAAACAAGCCATAGATTTTTATTATCGGTTAACAAATGGCTAAGTAATAGTGGTTTAAGTGTGACAAAAAGGCATTTAAAAACAGTAAAATGTTTTTCCTTGTGCTCTAGGCTGCGTAAATGACACCTAACAGTACAATTATTTACTGTTAACAAGTAGGAAATTTAGTTGGCTTTCCAAAATGGGAAAAGCCAACAAAATACGTTGAAAAGTGAATGCGTTATGGCATTTTTTGTGTTTCAACTTTTTGGTTTTTTTTCTTATTTTCCTTTAGTTTGATGCTTGACTCTTTGGTAGAATTTTCGGACTTCATTCTGGCTCCTGTACATCTTGATTTTTTCACACTCCCACTTTTCCATCTCTCTCTTTTTCCTGCGGAAAAGACATTTCTCCTCTCTCCTTTTCTCCCTGTATCTCTCTCGTGCGCTACGCGTTGCTACCAGGGTTTCGGAGTCGGAGTCTACGAGTCGGAGTCGAACAATTTTGCTGGAGTCTGAGTCGAAAAAAATAACTCGACTCCGACTCCAGGCAATTTTTCCTACATTTACTATATTTATTTATTTTATTCTTTTATGAAAAATATATGAATAAAAAATGTTGTGGGCTCGTTTATTTATATTATAAGGCAACTATGTAGGCAGAGAATATATTATATTCATTTAGAGGATGGGACAGAGGATATTTAATATCATTTCACCTTCACCATAATTAATTTCCATTTCGATTTTGCCATGTCAGTATATCTGTTTTTAGTTTTTTAGTTTCACATATTGTTCCTTATATGGTTAGGTTAGGTTAGATTGAAAAGAGGGGCGAAAATAAGAATCGCCACATGCCCGTATGGGGCATATACTTAAGCCAGTATAGGCCTGTTGTGCGCTCTAATTTCGGAAGCCTAATTTTATTAAAATAAAATAAATTTATCAGTTAAGAAATTCTGTGCCATTGACATAATCTCTTCAGTTTTTGAACTCGCTTGCCCTAATTTGGTGGAGTTCTGGTATAGTGTTATTTCCTAGAAATTGGTTTCTTAGCGTCGCGAAGGCTGGGCAATGACAGAGATAGTGTTCCAACGTCGTCCTCTCCGCATGCTCTGCATTCGCTGCTTTCTGCACAACCGATTTTGTGCAGGTGTGCTTGTAGCCCTAGGTGTCCTGTAAGGATGCCTGTCAGTCTACTAATGTCTTTTTTACTCATTTGAAGGAGTTCCTTTGTTTTATCCTCGTCTGGGTTTCCCCAGTGGATTTTTGTATTTTTCCCTTTCTCTTCAGTATTCCAGAGGGATGTATGGGCGTTTTCTGCCCATGCTTTTAACTCTAGACGCGACGCTTTTAAAGGCTTAGCATTATCTAGGCCTATCGTAGCTTGCTCTCTAGCTTGCCTTTCCAAGGAGTTGGCTATCTCGTTACCCCTAATCCCTTTATGTCCTGGTACCCATATAATGTTAACAGAGCCATGTTGGGAGTAGTCGTTGATTAATTTTTTACACTGCAGGACAGTTTTTGATTTCACCGTCTTGCTTGTTATTGCTTTAATTGCTGCTTTACTGTCCGTTAGGATGTTTACAGTGATTGGCCTTGTGTTAGCTTTAAACCAGTTCAGACACTCTGTGATCGCTCGGATTTCGGCATGTAGGATCGTATTATGATCCGGCAGTCGAAGGGAGATTCTAGTTTCCTGGTCTTCGATATATAGACCCAGACCCGTTCTCCCCCCTAGAACGGCCCCATCTGTGAAACCACAGCTTCCAGTTGGCATCCGTTCCAGGGTTCCATCGATCCACATTAGGTTTTTTCCTTTTTCGGGCGAAGGCCATTATTTGTGAGATTTTAATTAATTTAATTAATCGAGCTTCATGACCTAAGGAGATTACATTGAAAAATTGATATCTAGCGAAGTCCTACACACACATCAACCGCTATGCGACGATCGTTTCGTTAGCTGGTTAGGCTAACACCATCAGGCATATTAGATGTTGTTGTTGCTAGACAATTTTCGCCATTTGGAGCCCCTATTTATACATCCAAGATTGCAAATTTGCATTTGTGAATTTCAAATTGAAGCTTTTTATTTCCAAAGACGACTCATTTGTCCCCCTTCTATTCCAGAAATCAATTTTCAATATTACATTCATATTACAGCCAATGGATTTTTTTCCCATCGTAGACTGTATATGTCTTTCACATCGAAAGATTTTTTATGTGGATTATGGTTCAGAACACTAAGACGTCGGCAACATTGTCTGTTAGTTGGCGACGACCCAGGTTCGAATCCCAGCCGGGCTCAGCTGATTTTTTTTTATTTTTTTTTAATTTTTTGCCTTTTTAGGGGCGAAGGCCATTATTTGTGAGATTTTAATTAATTTAATTAATCGAGCTTCATGACCTAAGGAGATTACATTGAAAAATTGATATCTAGCGAAGTCCTACACACACACATCAACCGCTATGCGACGATCGTTTCGTTTGCTGGTTAGGCTTACATCATCAGGCATATTAGATGTTGTTGTTGCTAGACAATTTTCGCCATCCAAGATTGCAAATTTGCATTTGTGAATTTCAAATTGAAGCTTTTTATTTCCAAAGACGACTCATTTGTCCCCCTTCTATTCCAGAAATTAATTTTTCAATATTACATTCATATTACAGCCAATGGTTTTTTTCCCGACGCACGGTGGTCGAATGCACTGATCTAGCGGCGCGAAATTAATAACTTGCAAACGTATTGAGATATGTCACTGAAATTTGGCACAAACTCAGCTTGTACCTGTCGGTTAAAAATGGGCCAAATATGAACAATATCGGTTGATGTTTTGGTATAGCCCCCATATAACGGTACCTTAAGATTTTCGGTGTTTTGAGGATTTAAGCCACAATTTCGTAGCAAATTACCTGTAATTTGGTACTTAGGGTTCCTAGAGGTCAAACAATAATTTCACCAAAAATTATGGATATAGGTGCACGTTTTGTTATAGCCCCCATGAAACCGTACCTCCCAATTTAAGCTATTTTGAATATCATGACCCCATTTTTAAACCAACTTGGCTGTAATTTTGCATTCCGTGTTCTCACTGCGTATAAAATCTTCTTACAAAACATTTTCAACACGGATTTATGTTTCGATGTAGCCCCTTTTATGGTACCCCCGGTTCGTTGAATTTTTACTTGTTATCCCATATTTAGTAACATATTTAGCTATAATATGGTATTATAGTGTCTCCGGGGGTAGAACTCCTCCTTGCAAACATTTTTCAAGATAGGTCCATATTTTGATTTAGCTCCCATACAAATGCACAGCTAAATTTGTATGAATTTCATGCAAAATCCCTTTTTTTGAAAGTGCAGTCATCAAAAGATTTGCAAATATTTGCAGCCCAAATGTGGTTTTTCCGTATCCAGAGAGTCCAATTTCTCTCTCCAAAAAATAATCGAACCTAAGTTACAAGATGCACTCTATGGAACAAGCGCGTACAACCCATAAAAACACAAAAAAAAATTGAATTTTTTGAAAATTTATTACAATTTCGAGTTCAAGCTGACAGACGTGTGCAAATAGTGTCTCCAATTGTCGCAAGATATCGCAAAGAATAAATAAAAAGTTTACAAAGTTTCGCACATCAAATTCAGCAGTAACGATCACTTCATCTTTCACACAATAAATAAACCATTGCAAAGCATCTGGTGAGCAGAAAATATCAATTATTTTACAAAACTTTTATCAAAAAACATTTTCACTCAAAATTGCAAATTAATAAACCAACGAGTAAACTAACACTGTGAAATCAAAACAAGCATAAACAGCTGACTCTATGTAACCAAGTTTAGTGGTGATAAATATTCGATAAACTAGCAAAAGTTATCGATAATTAACATCTGAGATCTACAGCATTGCCATTTATGAAAATCAATAGGGTTCGAAAACATGCAAGATAGTTCTCAAACACCCAAACGTAAACACAAAGAATTAATATCGCCAGAAAATACAAATAAAACAACTTCAAACATGGATGCCAATGATATGGTAAAACTAATTAAAGATACGATCAATAGCAATTTAGATGAGAAGCTGAAAAACTTACCCACTAAATCGGATTTGGAAGATTTAAAACATGAATTGACCAATATTACTACAGATATAAATGCTCTTAAGTCTGAAAATCAGGCATTAAAAGAAGAACTTAGCAAAGTCCAAATGGAAAATATCCAACACAAAAAAGATATTAATTGGCTGCAAAACCAGATCAAACCCAATAAATTATTCGTCAAGGGAATACCAAGCAACACCAATCCGATGGAAGAAGTAGTTAAACTCTTTAAGGAAAAATTAGGAATATCGGCAAACATAAAGAGCACCCACAAGTTGTTTGACCGTAACGGAAAAATGGCGGTAATAGTAGAGGTCTACAATGAACAGTCTATTAAAGAGGTCTTTCAAAATACAAAGAAATTAGCTGGGTCAAATATTTCTATAGAGAGAGATTTGATACCAAATAAACAACAACACAAAAAAGCTCTATTTTCATTAAAGAAGAAAACCCTTTCAGTAAGCAAACAGCATAAAGTCATGGTGAGAGAAGACAACATAAAAATAAAAGACTGCTGGTTTAGATGGAATGCGGATAACAAACTTGTGTCTGGCAATGCCGATGGAGAGCAAGAACTTGTTAAATTGTATGGAGACGTTATCAAGTCTATCAATTTAAATTATGAAATTTTGATTAACGATTTTCGTTCAAAAAACTAATACACTCAAATACTGTAAAAGAATCATCGTATGTGTCAATTATATCCTATAACATAAATGATTTTGAAAATAAATATCTGTACCCTTCGTTTTTTCAATACTTAACAAAATATGAAATAATTATACTATTGGAAACGCATTTAGAGAGTGACAAAATCGAAAGAGCCAAGGCATATTTTATTGGATATGATTTGATCTTTGAGCCTGCAATACGAGTTCATAGGTTTGGAAGAGCAATTGGGGGAATGATAATTGGAATAAAAAAAGAATTGCATGATATGGGTATCCTATACGAAGTTATCCATTCAGAAAATAAATTATTTATAAAACTACAAGACAAAGAGAATATATATACACTTATACCCCAATACCTCAGGCCCGCAACGTGGGATAACGATTTTAGAAAACTTAATCAAATATTCCTAGACTCAGATATTCCTAGCCCCATAGTTATGGGAGACCTCAATGTGAGGATTGGAGAAGTGAACCAGAGCATCGGAGAAATATATATGGGAAAATTCTACTCAGGATATAATTTGAGAAAATCGAAAGACAAAACAGTAAATCAAAAAATAAATTATTTATAAAACTACAAGACAAAGAGAATATATATACACTTATACCCCAATACCTCAGGCCCGCAACGTGGGATAACGATTTTAGAAAACTTAATCAAATATTCCTAGACTCAGATATTCCTAACCCCATAGTTATGGGAGACCTCAATGTGAGGATTGGAGAAGTGAACCAGAGCATCGGAGAAATATATATGGGAAAATTCTACTCAGGATATAATTTGAGAAAATCGAAAGACAAAACAGTAAATCAAAAAGGTTTGAAATTTATCCAACTATGCGATGATTACAATATGCTTATATTGAACGGTATAACAAGTGGTGATGAGGAGGGAAATCTGACATATGTAAAAACGTTAGGCGAGTCTGTTAATGATGTATGTGCCGTATCTAAAGAAATCCTGGAAATAATTGTGGAATTTAAAGTGGAAGATAAGATATGGTCTGATCATTTTCCGATTCAAGTAAGGCTGAAAATAAGATCAGAGCCACAACCAGAAGAAAAGATGTCGTTATTGCCAAAACTTATCTGGAAAGAAAGTGAGAAGCATAACTATCAACGAAGACTGAACTTGAATGTGAATATAATTGATGAAGCAAACCACATAAGTCTGGAAGGAATATACAATGCCATAACAAATGCATATCCTCAACAATAGCCTAATAAGCTTTCATTTCAACCAAAACAAAAGTGGTATACTAACACCTGCAATAAAGCTCGCATAAAAAGTTTCAAGTTACTCAAAATATTTAGGAGAACTAAAGCTCTGGAAGACAAAAGAAGGTATTTATCCGCACAAACCCAGTACAAAAGCGTATGTGAAACAAGCAAATCTATATATTATAAAACAGTCGGAAATAATCTAAACAACATACAGAACTCTAGAGAATGGTGGAAAATGGCAAGAGAACTTCGAAATGAAAATAATTTCGTAGGGACCAATATAACAGCGGATGTTTTTAAATGCTATTATGCCAGTTTGTTAAACAATCCAGCAGAGACCACACTCATTTACTATGCCCCTATGTATAGGGAAGATGTTGATTTAGACAGACCAATAACTATGCTTGAACTGAAGAAAATACTTGCATGCGTAAAAAGAAACAAAGCTCCTGGAGAAGATAGGATTCCGTACGAATTTTATATAAACGGTACAGAAGAACTACACAATCGATTGTTGAGTGTATATAATAACATATTTTCCAATGTAAATATCAGCCCGTCATTCGCCAAAACTGTAATTTTCCCCATACATAAAAAAGGAGATTTGAATGAGCCGTCAAACTATCGAGGGATTTCGTTCATGAACTGTGTCGCAAAAATATTTATGGGTATAATTAATGAACGGCTATATAATTGGGTGGAAAAACATGAAATTCTGAATGAATATCAAGCTGGATTTCGTAGAAACTACCCTACAATTGATAACATTTACAATTTAGCCTCTATTGTCAACTTTAAATTAGCAGAAAAGAAAAAAGTATATTCATTCTTCATTGATTTTAAAGCAGCATTTGATAACATATCTAGGCAAGCCCTCATTTACAAGTTATTCGGAATGGGAATTTCATATAAAATGGTCACATTAATAGAAAGAATCTACAATAACACGCAATCGGCAGTATGGAATGGGAGAGAGTTGTCAGATTTCTTTGAAACTACAAAAGGCGTAAAACAAGGTTGTTTACTATCTCCATTATTATTTGCCCTTTATATAAATGATCTGCACGAATACATTGGAGGTGGCCTTTTCGTGGACAATATTAATATCAGAATCCTTTTGTACGCAGATGATATTGTTCTCCTTGCAGATGATATTACAATACTTCAAAAGATGATAGATAAAGTTGAAACATACTGCAAAAGTTGGTGCCTAGAAGTAAACTTATCCAAATCTGAAATTATGATCTTTAGAAACGGAGGGAAATTGAGCAAACATGAAAAATGGAAATATGATGGCAAAGAAATCAAAATTTCAAATGAATTTAAATATCTAGGGGTAATTTTCACACCAAAAATGAAATTTCTTAAACACATTCAATACCGGAACAACGAAGCAAAAAATGCAATTAATTCAACATGGAAGAATTTCATTGGTAGAGCAGACATAAATATGAACGCAAAGTGGAAGTTATTTTTGGCAGTTTGCAGGTCCATACAGACATATGCCGCCCAAGTCTGGGGATTTGCTTATTTCGAAGAGGTCAATACTTTACTGAGATACTTTTTAAAACGAATTTAGAGAGTTCCTAGCTTTACACCAAATCACATATTGATGCTGGAAACGCAAGTAGAAGATACGCAAATTTATACTCTCGAACTACACCTTAACTACCTAGGAAAAACTTTGTTTCAATATTCGCAAAACAGACTTCCACATAAGCTTACTCAACTTATTTACCACAAAAACATATTCTGGGCAAAGGAATTGCAGTTACTGTCGGCAGCATATAATTTGGAATTGGCCCATGCGATAGTTTCCCAAAGCAATTGGTTTATTTTCTGTCAAGATCTATTAGAATGCATAAAACTGCAAATTTACGAAGAAAGGATAATTAAAACAGAAAACAGCCAGAGTCAACGAATATATAAACACTCAACACTATCGATATTCAAACCTTGCCAAAACAACAAAATCAACCTGTTGATGAACAACAGAATCAGCATGGAGATAAAACAGAACTGCCAAATACTGAGAAACAACAAAGGAATCAGAGAGAAGGAGATGATGGTAATGCTGACTCTGTTGTGAATAATAGAAAACGTTTCAGAGATGAACAGACATCAACTAACGCTGACAGCAACAGATCAATGCCAACAGAGAGTCACAACAATAACAATGTACAGTGTGCTGAGATCAAATCAGACATAGCAGAGTTTAAGTCTGTCATGCATCAAATGATAGCCAATATGAACGCATTGGCGGTCAGCAACAACAACATGACAGAGAACATTAACACCAGTCTAAACAAAATAAATGAAAAACTAACAAACATATCAACAAGTGTCGTTGACCTACAGAACAAAGATGTTGAAAGGAGTAAGCAAATGGGTGAAATGGACGGGAGAATTAAACGTCTTGAACAGAAGGCAATAGAACGTAATATTGAAATAAAAACCGCAATCGCGGCAGAAATGGAAGCAGAGACGGTGGCTAAGAAAATCGCTGCCTCCGTAGGTGTTGAAGTAAATAGTACTCATATTGAAAAGTCATATCACATAAGATCAAAGAGCAAGATAATTGTGGAGTTCTCGTCAATGAGCAAGAAACAAGAGATGATGAGAAATCTAAAAAGACATAGGGTTGATGAGAACGTTCTTGGAGAAAACAGTAGCATCCCAACAAATCAATTTATTTATGTGAACGATGAACTAACTCCACACAATAGGCGTATCTTATGGATGGCAAAAATGAAAGCGAAAGAAACAGGATGGAAATTTGTATGGGCCAAAAACGGCACTATTTACGCAAGAAAAAACGAAAACTCAAATCAATTAATCTTAAATAACTTTACCGATATTGAATTGATCACAAACTCACAATAAAATAAAATATAATAAAACTGTTAATCCTTTTAACCCCATTTCGAATGCGAACTTTTGCACAAACTATAAAAAAAAAAAAAAAATACAAAGCCAACAATCCGAGTTTTAAAACTTTTTATGTGATAAAAAAAGATATATCGTTTTAAATAAAACATTAAACTAAACTAATTTTCCTTAAATAAACAAAGTATATAATGAATTCTCAAAATAAAATATATAATAATTTCGATGAATTAGAAGAAATTTATGTAGCTCAACCAGTGTCACTAATATGTATGAATATACGATCACTCAGAAAGCACTTTACTGAGTTGTTAACAAGAATAAAAAACATAACCAATAAAATAAAAATAATAATTCTAACAGAAACAAACATAAACAATGAAGAAACGCAATTTTACCAAATTAATGGTTATAGCTCAATCTTTCTAAATAGAGAAAAAAGAGGTGGCGGAATAGCAATTTATATAAATAATCAAATGGCATTTAAAACAATAAGCATACAAACAAAATTTTTCGAGTCAACACTAATAGAAATATCAACCACAAATTACAAAACTTTTACAATAGTTCCTTGTTATCGCCCACCAAATCTAAACATAAGATACTTCATTGAGGAACTAGACCAATGTATCAACAAAATTAACAAGAAACAAGGAATCATACTTGTTGGGGACATGAACCTGGATATCAGCACCAACACCACGTCCGCAAAAAACTATCTGGATATGTGTTCTTCTAATGGTCTTCAGTGTGTTATTACAGGGAAAACTAGAGAAGATGACCGAAGTGGCAGTAAAACGTGTATTGACCACTTATTCATCAGACACGACTCAAAATATCCTATAGAATCATCAATAACCGCAACAACAATATCTGACCACTATACACTGTTCGGGTGCATCGTAAGCGATACCTCAGGGTTAAATACAGACAATCAACCGACCGAAAAAATAAAACTTAATAATAAAAAAGTTAATTGTTTAATAAGAAATACCAATTGGAACAATATCCTGCTGGAAACCAATGACACTAACGAAATATTCAACAAAATATACAATACTTTCCGTGAGATATACGACAAATCTTCTGAAACTAAGAAAATGAAGAAAAAAAGCAGAAGTGGGAATCCATGGCTGACAAATGAGCTAATAAACTGCTGTACTATTAGAGATAATTTATATAAAAAATATCGCAAAAGCAGAACCCCGGTTAATGAAAAAATCTATAAAAGTTTTAACAACCAATTAAATAAGAAAATTATTTTTGCAAAAAACTCATATTACTATCAAGAATTTATAAAAAATAGAAATAATATCCGGGAAACTTGGAAAACAATAAATCAAATAATTGGAAAGAACGTGAGTAGCATAGACGAAACCATTAAAAATAACTTTGTGGACAAAAACACCGAAGAAATCGCAGAAAACTTTGCTAAACAATTCAAAGACAATATTGATAAAATAATACACAAATGTGAAAAGATAACAATGCCACATATACAACATAATATTTTAAACTCAATATTTCTCGAAAACACAAATGTTCTTGAAATAAAAAATATATTAATCGGTTTAAACACTAGAAAGAGCGCAGGTTCTGATGGAATTCGACCAATCGATCTTAAAAATAACGCTGAGATTTTCGCACCACTACTGACAGACATGATAAACAAAAGCATGACCGATTCTATCATCCCCGATATGCTCAAAACCTCGATTATACGTCCGATATATAAGAGCGGAACAAAATCACTTTACGAAAACTATAGACCGATATCTATACTCCCTATTGCCGAAAAAGTTCTAGAAGAAATAATCACGAGAAGGCTAAATAATTTCTTATCAAAAAACAATATCATCAACAAAAATCAATATGGCTTCCAGAAAGGAAAAAGTATAAATCAACTTTTGGGTCACTTCACAAACCAAATCAACAACAACTTGTCTCAGCAAAAACATTGTCTGGCAATGTTTATAGACTTTAGCAAAGCCTTTGATACTTTGTCTCATCAAAAGCTACTATGCATTCTCGAGAGGAACGGAATAAGAGATCAAGGGTTAAAGTGGTTTGAAAACTATTTAAAAGGTCGTAGTTTTAAAGTCAAAATTGATGACTGCACAAGCTACAGACACACATCAGAATATGGAGTACCTCAAGGATCCAAACTTGGACCCATATTATTTATAATCTACACGAATGACATGGTCAAATCCCTAAACGACAGTATATCATTCTCGTATGCTGATGATACGGCGTTAATAGTATCCGATAAATGCATAAGATCGGCTGAAGCTAGAATGCAAGCAGAAATGAACAAACTAACCAGATGGTGCCATGACAATGGGTTAGTCATTAATGCAAACAAAACTAAGCTAATGCATTTCAGATCTAGACACTCACCATCCAAAGAATTATCAATCATCTTCCACGATTATGAATGCCTACACAATAACACAATTCTCAACACCCTCCAATTAGAAAATGCAAAACAAAAATTGAAGTTGTAGAGACATATAAATATCTTGGTGTAACCTTAGACACT
Source organism: Musca autumnalis (assembly GCF_047663935.1). Lineage (NCBI taxonomy): Eukaryota > Metazoa > Arthropoda > Insecta > Diptera > Muscidae > Musca > Musca autumnalis. The sequence goes on from NW_027411644.1 coordinate 130,141,427, forward strand.
CATTTTAAATGGAAAAAACACATCGATGAAGTTAGAAAGAAACTTCGGAAATCAGCTTACGCGATCTATCATCTTAGCAACTGTGCCCCATACCATGTCTTAAGACAAGCCTACTTCTCATTGGTGGAATCGTACATAAGGCATGGAATCACATCATGGGGAAATGCAACGCACTGCCGAACATTACAGACGGCTCAAAACAGCATACTAAAAGTACTCCTTAAAAGCTTTAACAAAACCGAAGCATACCAACAACAACGGCATATATCTATTACCAATACAACACATAACCAAATTAGGCAACCCAACGCAAACAACAATACCAGTGAAATACACAAAAAACTACATATCCTAAGCATCAACGGCCTTTATAAAACAACAATCATAAACGAATTTTCAAATGATAACGAGCTATTACAGCCCATCAACCATAACCGGAATACTAGAAGCCGGTCCGAAGGAAGATACAAGATCCCGAGTTTCAAAAATGAATATGCCAAAAGAGCGCTATCAGTCAGCCTTCCGTCTACTTTGAATGAACTACCCCTAACATTACTGCAGATAAGAAATAAAATAAAGAGAAAGAAACTGTTAAAGAAATACTTAATAACATTATAATGATAATTGTTTTCTGGTATTTATGTAGATATATCTTGTTATATATATTTATATTATTACAATATACTACTTAATTCCTTAAAAATTCATACAAATACAGCTGAGCTAAAAATAAGAGTAACAAAAGCAAAATGAATTAAATGATTTGTTATTTATACAATTAAGTACATTATAAGCTAATCCTGCAGACAAGCCCAAAGCTTCGCGGGACCCACCAAATGTAAAGATCAAAAAAAAAACAAAAAAAAAAAAAAAATCTAAAAACAAATGTAGGCCACCTTTACTTAAACGAAAGGTACTCTCACGATAAAATGGTATGGATATTTAAAGCGCGTAGCGGAATGATCCCCTTAGAATATAACAGCTTCGAGTCTGGAGACCAGAACAGAGAATGCAAGATATGCAATATGAGAGAAATTGAAACAATGCAGCACTTTTTAGGAACTTGTCCTGTACTGCGAGAATTTAGAATTAGATTCTTCAGGAAACCCATCCTCGTTGAAGCGGAAATAATCAACATACTCAATGGAGAAGGAGAAAATGATTGGAATAACTTAGCAAACTACATTGACACTGGTTATAACTATCGACAACTCTTAATAAATGAATTTAATTAAATATTTATTATCAAATTATTTATTATATCATGCGACAGACGTATTTGTAAACATTGTCGCAATACAAATATCAACTTCTTAATATTTATAAATGTGTAATTGTGTTTGAAAATATTTACTCAATAAAGAAGTTTTACTACTACTAATACTAAAAAAAAAAAAAAAAAACTAATTACCTCCAGACCCCAAACTAATTTTTATAAGTTAAATCACACCCTCTGCTATTAATTGAATATAAATCTTGTCCAGTTTCATTACGAATGCATTTAACATTTAAACAAATATAAAGTTAATTTTTTTGCAATTTTTTTTTAAATCTGATGCAACAAAAACTCTTGCATTTGATAGTGAATAACTGAGTGAATATTTACAACAACAAAAATTAAAACAAGTAAGAACGGCGTTAAGTTCGGCCGGGCCGAACTTGTTATACCCTCCACCACAAGTTGTATTGAAGTAAAATGGAATAATTTGTTTCCTTTCGTGTATGAATAAGACTTAATACTAAATTTCAGCAATTTCGGTAAAACAATGTGAGGCACCATTCTATGGGGGCTATTTCAAAACGTCGATCTATACCGACAAATTTCTTACGGAAAGTTTTTAGGCTCAAAGAAGACTAAATACCAAATTTCCTATATATCGGTAAGATAATGTGGCTAAAACTTAAAAAATACCGAAAATCAAGAAGTACGCTTCTATGGGGATATAGAAAGACGTGGACCTATACTGATAATACTCTTCTGGAATATTTTATAACTCTTGGAAGACGAAATAACGAATTTCAGCCACTTCGGTTGGATATTGACGTCGCAATCTTCTGTATTACGAAAATCGGGAGGTACCGTTCTATGGGGCTATATCGAAACGTGGACCTATACCGATGAATTTTAGCCAGAAATGGGGCAATATGAAGGCGTGGTCCTGTACAGACATATTTCTGGCGAACAGTTTTATATCACATTGAAGACTAAATACTAAATTTCAGCCATTTTGGTGGAATATTGAAGACACAACCTTCAAAATACGAAAAATCGGGAGGTACCTTTCCATGGGGGCTATATGAAGGCTTGAACCTATACCGACAAATTTAAAGGGGAAGTTTGAGTACCCCCAACGAAGTCTAAATACCAAATTTCAGCCATTTTTGTGGTATATTGAGGCCACAACGTTCAAAATACCGAAAATCGGGAGGTACCGTTCTATGGGGGCTATATAAAGGCATGGACCGATACCGACAAAGTTCTGGGGGAAAGTTTTATATCACCAACGTAGACTAAGTACCAAATTTCAGCCATTTCGGTGTGATAATGAAGCTAAAACCTTCAAAATTCCGAAAATAGGGAGGTACCGTTCTATGGGGGCTATATGAAGGTGTGGACCGATACCGACAAAATTCTGGGGGAAAGTTTTATACCCCTAAAGAAGACCACGTAACAAATTTCAGCCATTTTGGTAGGATAATGAAGCTAAAACCTTAAAAATACCGAAAATCGGGAGGTACCGTTCTATGGGGGCTATATGAAGGTGTGGACCGATACCGACAAAATTCTGGGGGAAAGTTTTATACCCCTAAAGAAGACTACGTAACAAATTTCAGCCATTTTGGTAGGATAATGAAGCTAAAACCTTAAAAATACCGAAAATCGGGAGGTGCCGTTCTATGGGGGCTATATCAAAACGTGGACCGATATATCCCATCTTCAATACCAACCATCCTGCAAGTAATAAAAACTTCTGTACCAAATTTTGACTCTCTATCTTTAAAATTGCGAGCTGTATCTTGATTTCAACAGACGGACGGACGGACAGACGGACATGGTCAAATCGACATAGAATTTTATGCTGATCAATAATATATATACTTTATAGGGTCTCCGACGAATATTTCGATGTGTTACAAACGGAATGACAAATTTAATTATACCCTCCATATGGTGGAGGGTATAAAAACAAAATCTTTGTCTGCGAAGTGTCTGTAATCAATACAATGGAAAATATTTCGCAATTTTATAGTTCGATTTTTTGACTTTTGCGCCCCTAGATCAGTAGTGGGATTCTGTAACTCATTTTTGCTGTTACCGACAAAAATCGGTAAAATTAAATCGCAAAATTATGACTAAAAACATAAAGAAAAGTTGGCATCACTGTCTGTGTCGGTAGAGGCTAGCGACTACTTTTTATTCATCGTTAACTTACCGAAAATTTCCGTTAATTATCGAAATTATAAGCATTTTAATTTTACCGACAATTATCGATAACAGCAAAAATGTGTTACAGAATCCCACTACAGTGGTTTCGACCAGTGTGCGTCGTAGACTGTATATGTCTTTCACATCGAAAGATTTTTTAAGTGGAATATGAATGTAATATTGAAAAATTGATTTCTGGAATCAATATTCGCAAAACAGACTTCCACATAAGCTTACTCAACTTATTTACCACAAAAACATATTCTGGGCAAAGGAATTGCAGTTACTGTCGGCAGCATATAATTTGGAATTGGCCCATGCGATAGTTTCCCAAAGCAATTGGTTTATTTTCTGTCAAGATCTATTAGAATGCATAAAACTGCAAATTTACGAAGAAAGGATAATTAAAACAGAAAACAGCCAGAGTCAACGAATATATAAACATCTAAAAACAAATGTAGGCCACCTTTACTTAAACGAAAGGTACTCTCACGATAAAATGGTATGGATATTTAAAGCGCGTAGCGGAATGATCCCCTTAGAATATAACAGCTTCGAGTCTGGAGACCAGAACAGATAATGCAAGATATGCAATATGAGGGAAATTGAAACAATGCAGCACTTTTTAGGAACTTGTCCTGTACTGCGGGAATTTAGAATTAGATTCTTCAGGAAACCCATCCTCGTTGAAGCGGAAATAATCAACATACTCAATGGAGAAGGAGAAAATGATTGGAATAACTTAGCAAACTACATTGACACTGGTTATAACTATCGACAACTCTTAATAAATGAATTTAATTAAATATTTATTATCAAATTATTTATTATATCATGCGACAGACGTATTTGTAAACATTGTCGCAATACAAATATCAACTTCTTAATATTTATAAATGTGTAATTGTGTTTGAAAATATTTACTCAATAAAGAAGTTTTACTACTACTACTACTAAAAAAAAAAAGTAAAAAAAAAAACTAAGTACCTCCAGACCTCAAACTAATTTTTATAAGTTAAATCACACCCTCTGCTATTAATTGAATATAAATCTTGTCCAGTTTCATTACAAATGCATTTAACATTTAAACAAATATGAAGTTAATTTTATTTGCAATTTTTTTTTAATCTGATGCAACAAAAACTCTTGCATTTGATAGTGAATAACTGAGTGAATATTTACAACAACAAAAATTAAAAAAACAAAATCTTTGTCTGCGAAGTGTCTGTAATCAATACAATGGAAAATATTTCGCAATTTTATAGTTCGATTTTTTGACTTTTGCGCCGCTAGATCAGTGGTTTCGACCAGTGTGCGTCGTAGACTGTATATGTCTTTCACATCGAAAGATTTTTTAAGTGGAATATGAAAGTAATATTGAAAAATTGATTTCTGGAATAGATGGGGGACAAATGAGTCGTCTTTGGAAATAAAAAGCTTCAATTTGAAATTTACAAATGCAAATTTGCAATCTTGGATGTATAAATAGGGGCTCCAAATGGCGAAAATTGTCTAGCAACAACAACATCTAATATGCCTGATGATGTTAGCCTAACCAGCTAACGAAACGATCGTCGCATAGCGGTTGATGTGTGTGTAGGACTTCGCTAGATATCAATTTTTCAATGTAATCTCCTTAGGTCATGAAGCTCGATTAATTAAATTAATTAAAATCTCGCAAATAATGGCCTTCGCCCCTAAAAAGGAAAAAAACTTAAAAAAATAAATAAATTCAGCTAAGCCCGGCTGGGATTCGAACCTGTGTCGTCGCCAACTAACAGACAATGTTGCCGACGTCTTAGGGTTCTGAACCACAATCCACTTAAAAAATCTTTCGATGTGAAAGACATGTACAGTCTACGATGGGAAAAAATCCATTGGCTGTAATATGAATGTAATATTGAAAAATTGATTTCTGGAATAGAAGGGGGGCAAATGAGTTGTCTTTGGAAATAAAAAGCTTCAATTGGAAATTCACAAATGCAAATTTGCAATCTTGAATGTATAAATAGGGGCTCCAAATGGCGAAAATTGTCTAGCAACAACACCATCTAATATGCCTGATGATGTTAGCCTAACCAGCTAACGAAACGATCGTCGCATAGCGGTTGATGTGTGTGTAGGAAGGACTTCGCTAGATATCAATTTTTCAATGTAATCTCCTTAGGTCATGAAGCTCGACTAATTAAATTAATTAAAATCTCACAAATAATGGCATTCGCCCCTAAAAAGGCAAAAACTTAAAAAAAATCTATTTTACGTTCGAACAAGTACAGAATAAGGTAATCGTACTATGAAGCTGTAATGAGAAAAAATATAAAGCATGATTTAAACTACATATGATAAAATCGTCCAAAGGAAAAAAACAAATCTATTATTTTATTAATGAAGCAATTAACATTTACCCCCATTATTATAAGTCTTCTTTTGTTACAGTTTGGATTTACCGCACAGATTTATTGCGTTCTGGTTAACTTAAAGTTAAAAGTGATCATTAAATTTTAATGGTGGACCTTCTTGGCATTAACTTTTAACGTTAAAATTATATTTTTAATTCTTCCAAATTGGTTTATTTTGCGTTTTAAAATCCATCCAATAGTAAAAGAACACATATAATAATGGCCCTTAATCTAATAAAAAGTAAACATAAAACAAACATTTAATATTTATAAAATAAGATTATTCAACATGGTGTCAATAAGTCGTAGACGAATCTGGATTGAACAAGTACACATAGGAGTATTTGAAATACATGAGAACTATGTACGCTGTATTATTTGTGATAAAATGGTAACTAACATTTTTGTATCATATAGACACCGGAATTTGCATATTAAAAAAATCAAATAGAAAAATTTTGATATTCTTATATGATTTTTCAACAGATTTTGCCATATTTTTGCATCTTTTATTATATTTATTATGTAGAAATATAACAAAAAAAATTAATAATATTATCAAGGAATATCAAAATTTTTCCATTTGAATTTGTTAAAATATGAAAATACTGCTGTCAACATATAAAACTTAGTAAGGGAGACAACACATTTGGATTAACCATGGTATAACAAGATCTCCCTGATAATTACATTGATTCAAATGGCGTCTGGCAACACGTAGTGTTTCCTAGGCCAATAACTTAGTTAGGAGCCCTAATATCTCATGGTGGTGCGTATAAAAACTTCGGCCCGGCCGAACATAACTCTTTTCTACTTCTTTAATAAGTGATATATTTCTTTACCGAAAATCACAACTGGTTAAACATATTGCTACCAAAACTCTTAAACAACTGTTAGAACATTCAATAACAGATATTGAATGTATAGATACTACATATATTAATAATTTCAACTTTGATCTCTGCAAAGCCTTAATAGGAGCCACTATTCCATGGAGGGCCCTTAATAACAACACATTTAAATCTTTTTTAAAGAAATATACAAAGAAAAATATCCTTGATGAAAGTGCAATACGAAAATCATATCTTACCAAATGTTATGATATTGAGTAATATAAAATTCGTAGGGAGCTAAACAGCCATAGCATCTGGATATCAGTTGATGAGACCACAGACAAGTCTGGTCGCTCTATAGCAAACTTAATTGTTGGAAAACTTGATGGATTGTCTACTAGCCCTTATTTGTTATCTTGTAAAGAGTTGCACGAGGTTAACAGTGGTACAATAACTAGATTTGTAAACAGTGGACTCCGATTGTTATGGCGCGATAAGAATGAAGAAAAAGTTATGTTGTTTGTGAGTGATGGAGCTTCTTATATGATTAAAACAGGTAAAACTTTGAAAGTTCTGTATCAAAATATGCTACACATAACATGCTTAGCACATGCTCTCAATATAATATCGGAATCAATAAGAATTGCATTTCTCTTGGTCAATGATTATATATCTGCCGTAAAAATATGTTTAAAAGCTCCACATTGAATAACTTTATATAAAAGTATGGTAAATATTGAACTTCCCCCAGAACCTATACTAACGAGATGGGGAACATGGTTTAAAGCGGCAGCATTCTATTCTGATAATTATAATGGCATAAAAAATGTAGGTAGCCCATTATAAAACGATAATGGTAATAATCAAGTTATCCTCTACCGTTTAGGGTAATTGAATCACTAGACTCTGATGAAGCCGCTTCAATTAAATCTGCACAAAATTTATTGGAAAATAATCAGTTGTTTAATGACGTAGCTTTTATAAAACATAATTTCGAACAGCTTTATTTTATTATTAAACGTATGGAAGAAAAGGGCATGCCATTAAATGAATATTTTAAACTATTTAATGATGCTGAGCATGTTATAGAAACAATACCCGGTGATTTGGATGATGCACTACGTACAAAATTAAGTAAAATATTGGAAAGAAATCCCGATTTTCAGACAAATAAACATCTTAACAATATTATAAACAACAACTATGCTGCATTAGCTGATTTCGAAGATGTAAAAAATGAAAATATTATGAAATACAAATTTGCACCAATGACTTCTTGTGACGTCGAACCAAGCTTTTTGCCTTACAAAATGATATTTTCAGAAAAACGGCGAAATTTAACCGTAGACAATTTGGAAATGATCCTTTTTGCGTACTGCAGTAACAATTATATTTCATAGTATTTTAATGAATAAAAAATAAATGCCTTTATTTAAATTTAAACTAGGTTTGAATTATTTGAATTGAAGCTAGGTGGATTTTTAAATTGAATCAAATTCGTAAGTACAACAGAAGTGGTTGGAATCCTTTAGTTCTAAAATTATTTCCCATATATTTGGATTAGAAACTAATTATCATATGTATTTTCAGTTATTTCTCTATTTTATTGATTTGTCTTAAGAGAGTATTAAACAGAAACATTATGCACACAAACATTTTTTGTATCTATTATTGAAATATTTGTTGCATACGAAAATATGTAAAATGCATAAATTCTGCATATGTCATATGTTTCGATTGCAATGTAATCAGAAGCCAAAAATATGCCCAGTCCCAAAATTTGACATGAATCGGACCAAAAATAATGATTGCATACAATTCCGCTGTCTACTGATAAGTCGCCTTTCATGCGTATAGCGTCCTCTGTTCTTTGTTTGAGCAGTCTCTCATAAAGTGTCCCAGCAGTGTTGAGCATACACAGAGGTCTGTATGATGAGGGGACTGTTGGATATCCTTTTCCTTTACTAATGATTACAAGTTGTTGCTCTTTCCACGGAATTGCGAAGATTCCATCTAGCAAGCATTGGTTGTACATATTTAGTAATATATTTTGGGTTGATTCAGCTATTTCTTAAGCACTTCTGCAGGAACTCCGTTAGGCCTTGGGCCTTGTTGTTTTAAATTTTGTAGTTTTAATACTTCTATCGTAAACATTGTTTGGGTTACGTGTACGTTGGTAGTGGCTTCCGCTCTTATTTCGTGTGGGACATAATGTGTTTACGATATTTCCCATTGTTTCGATGTCCATTACATTCGTTGGTGTTTGAGCACCTAATTTCTTCATGACCACTTTATAATCAAGTCCAAATGGATCTCTGTTTATATCCTGTCTCATTTCTTCTCATTTACGTTGTTTGCTTTCTTGTACAGCAATTTGAAGTGCCTTTTCGCTTCTTTGTATTCCGCATGTTCTATGTTTGCTTGACCTCTGCGCTTGGCTCTCGTGTATTTTCTCCTTTGCTTGTGACACCTTGCTCTTATTTTGGCAACTTGGTTATTCCACCTATATACTGCGGGTTTTGCAATACCCATATCTTTTACTTTTCTCATTGTTTTATTACATCCCTGAATAAAATTTATCATGGTTATGTTTACCAGTTCCGTGGTATTTTCTTCTTGTGGCAACAGTCGGATTTGTCTGTCTATTTCAGAGATTAGGGCTCGTCTATTTTGCTTCTTAACATTCCATTTGCGGGTACCTTCCTTGTAGTAGTAGTTCACTGGCTGGTTGTAATTTGTAAGAGATACTCTTATATTGGTGGTCGCTGGCCGTGTATTCTCTAGAACTATTCTGCTGGCGATGTTTTCCGATACTAACGTGATATCTGGTATGGTACCATTGCAACCCGGTCTTCTAAATTTGGTACACATCCTACATTTACGACTGATAGTCTTAGTCTGGCTATCATACCCATAATTCTTCTCTCTCTCTTTCTTCCGGTTGTTTCCTGAGAACCCCATTCAATTATGAAGTCCCCGGACATGATGATGTCGCCATCAACACTTTTTGTTTCATCCTCTATTGCATTGAGTTTTTACTGAAATTCATCCATAGAGTGACTGAGGGTGAGGTAGCAGCTCATGATTGTGACTTTGGCGAACTGAATCCACACGTAGCCGTTTCCATTTCCTTCTTCATAGGCTTCTTGCTTCTCCTGTCTGGAATCCACATTGCAGCTGTTTTTGACTCATCCTCAAACCACCGACCACTTGTTTTTGGTGAGTATTGCTCACTGATGATCATGATGTCTGCCTCTTGTTCGCGCACTATCTGTGGTAGGATTACATCAGAAACTTTTCCTCTATGCATGTTGAGCTGTAGAATTTGCATATATGTTGTTTTTCCTTTCCCTTCTTCTGCACATATACAGCATTTCGTCTGATATTTGCATTCTTTAAGTTTATGCCTTTTTTTCTCCTCATCGGATGCATAGACCCATGCATTTTCTGTACGTATCTATAACATCGTTTGGTTTCTTCTCTGTACTTTACTTTGCTGTCAGTCACACCAACTTTTAGCAGTCCTGGATCCATGTACGGGTATCGTGACGAAAGCTCTTCTCTGTTCCTGGTGGTTTGGAGCTGTTAGATGTACCGTAATATCAGTTACTGCCATTTTAGTGGTCTTATGTACTACAGATTGTACTTCTGGGGTGGGGAAGGCGTCAAGATCTTGCAATTTGACAGTGGCCTTGTGTTTTCTATCTTCTACTGTGGCAGAGTCTTTCAAGGATGCTTTAATGGCATCACAGAATTTCTCATGTTCCCGCCTTTTCCCATCACTAAAAGGATTGCTCCTGTTTTTGCCTTGCTGATGGATCCTATAGCTACGTTTGCTTCTTCGGGCCTGACATTCTGTCTTATGTTTCTGAGCACATCGGAGTAGCTGTTGCCAGCGCTCGGCTTAATAATTATTGCGTCTGGATGACTTCTTGGTGTCTTCTTCCTTTATTTCCAACGGTTTTCCGTTTATGTTTTTTCTCCTGCTGTGTTCTGAGCGGTGCTTCTTGATGAATTTCTACTATTTCCTTTTTATGTCTCTTTTCAGGATTAGTGTCAACAGGGCTTGGTGCACTTCTCTTGTGTTGAGGCGTTTGGGCTGGCAAACGTACTTTGCTTCTCCTTTTCGACAGCTTTCCAGTTCCTTCTATAGTCGGCAATCACATCGAGTAGCTCATCTAGTTTAGAGACTGCATTTTGTACATCTCTGCTGATGCTGCGCTGCTTGTTGATTGCCTCTCTCAGTTTTCGGAGCACATCGTGGCATCTCGCCAATTTTTCCTTTTCCAATGCTCTCATTTGGAGAATGTATTCTTGTTTTGTGTCATCGTTTTTAATGCCGCTGCTGGGGTAGGTTGTGGAGTTTCATCTACTTCTGCTGGGTGCGAGTTATCTGGTGTGCGTATGATCCTCGAGGTAGCTCGGAAAGCATATGCCCATTCCTCGGAGTTTTTTGGAGTTGTCGTCATTTTATGCTGTTGGTCCCCAACTCTGAGCCGTTGTCTTCACCCGTAATGTAGTTACCCTATAGATGACCCCTTTGCAAGCATAATAATAATAATAATAATAATAATAATAATAATAATAATAATAATAATAATAATAATAATAATAATAATAATAATAATACATCTTTGTGTTTATTTCAGCTTGAGTCCATATTTTGTTGTAATTAAATTGTTTGAATAACAACAAAATATTTTAAAGTGGATATGAAATTGATTAGTTGCGGGCGAAGGGAATACTATAGTTTCAGTTGTCACCAAACAACTTCATCAGTTCCCTTTTTCGCCGACTCTGTATCGATAAACAGGTCAATAAAGCCATCTAGCAAATTAAATAAAATGAGAAATTTGCTGTATGGCCCTAAAGCTGTTTACCCTACAATTAGAGTCGAACTAAAGGATTTCATATCCACCACTGTTTTTATGTCGTCTTTGCTTCGCAAAGAATACGAACATAGTAATGTTGTTTCAATAAGCGGGGGTAAAAACAACAAGAAAGTTGTTTTTGCATTACGCATTGGTCAACAAGGTCGTGCTGATGCCTATTTTAAAAAATTATAAAAAAAACGCAACAATTTGAGTCGAACTAAAGAATTTCATATCCACCACTGTTTTTATGTCGTCTTTGCTTCGCAAAGAATACGAACATAGTAATGTTGCTTCAATAAGCGGGGGTAAAAACAACAAAAAAGTTGTTTTTGCATTACGCATTGGTCAAGGCCGTGCTGATGCCTATTATAAAAAATTATAAAAAACGCCAACAACAATAATAGGCATCAGCACGGCCTTGTTGACGGCATTTTTACTTCTGCATGCGCCCAAGTCATACCACCTCAAATAAATACCATTCACCTTTACACGCGTCCAACTAAAACCACTAACCAAGCACTGCACGAGCATCCGGTCTAATTACACCATTCCCTGACTATGCATTTCCCACGACTCGAAATGCACACAATGCCATCGAATAGGAGTGCTAATGGGAAGATGAATGGAAGGCTACAATAAGTCTTAGCCACGGAGCGATCATCTACGGTTTATCAATTTAATAAATATTAAGTGAATACATTATTAATGAAAATACTAAGTGAATTTCGAATTTGTTATTAATAAGAATACTAAAGGAATTTACTGTTAAATAAATTGTGTAAAAATTATCTTTTGAATTAAAGTGTTTCATTTATTATTTAGCAGACCGCCGTTGAGGTCTGCAAGATATATTTTTTTTAATTTAAAATAACAGAATTCCTTAATTGGCGCCCGGGGCAGGGACCGGTATAAAAACAGTGAAGAATATCTTGCCGCAGTAGGAAGCAACGGTATCGAATTTGTCAACTACCAGTGTTGCTTCTAAAAAGGACTAACAGGATCCTTCCGGTACCGGTCGTAGCGAACGTTCCGTGTGCTAAGGCTCAAAACTAGCTTTAAGAAAAAAAAATATATAAAAAAATTGATTGAAAAATTCTAAATATTAAAAAAAAGAAAATTTTCTAAGAATAAAAGGTTCAGTGAAAAAAGGAATTAAACATTTTTTTTTTCTTTTTTTTTTTTTTTTTTTTTGGAGTACAGTTCAGTGTACCGTTTTTGGAAATTTGTCTGGTTGTGTGTGTGTGTGTTTTCTGCAGCGGATTATGCTTAGCATAATTTTTCTGTAAGTAGACAACTCTTTCTTTTTTATATATAAGCATGATATAATATCAACAATAGAGAGAAAGCGATTGAAAACTGACGTGGCCATCGCGCCTAGGATTTACGGATTACCAAAGATCCATAAAGATGGATATCCTCTCAGGCCCATTTGTTCTTCAGTGAACTCACCATCGATTAACTTGTGCAAATACATTGTGAATATTCTCAAAAACTTGACCAAAAACTCTATTTACAATGTAAAAGATTCAGTGCAATTTAGACATAAGGTTAAAAACTTGACGATTGATAATGATGAAATAATGGTTTCATTTGACGTGGTTTCGCTGTTTCCGAGTATACCTGTGGACTTAGGACTTAAAATAATTGAAGAGAGATGGGCTGAAATACAAATATACACAGAAATACCAAAGAATTTGTTTATAAATATTGTAAAATTCTGCATCCAAGAGAATCGATATTTCAAATATGAAGACAAATTCTACAAACAAAAATTGGGTTACCGATGGGGTCACCAGCTTCCCCAATTATCGCAGGCTTAGTGATGGAAACTTTACTAAATAATACATTGAACTTACTAGTGCACAAACCAAAAATACTTACCAAATATGTAGATGACTTGTTCGCAATAATTAAAACAGATGCAGTAGAAGAAACACTAACGACACTGAATAGCTTTAACAAAAATATAAAATTCACTTTGGAGAAAGAAAACAACGGAGAATTACCATATCTTGACACTTTGGTAATAAAAAACAACGACAACAGTATCGATTTAAACTGGTATCAAAAGCCCACAGCCTCTGGGAAATTAATAAACTTCCATTCAAAACATACCAAAAGGACAATTATAAACACGGCCAAGAATCTAATAAATAGAGTACTAAATCTTAGTGATACGAAATTCCATGACGAAAACAAAGCAAAGATTGAGAACATTTTAAACATGAACAATTTCCCTACATATATGATAAAATCCTTAATAAATAATTATAAACCAAAGACACAGGAACCAATAAGAACTACACCAGACAAAATATACAAATCCCTGATATACGTACCGAATATATCAGAGAGATTTGAAAAGTCAAATATATACGATATATCCAAATACGCAATAGCACATAGTTCAAATCATACAACAAAACCAACTTTCAGCAATTTAAAAAGTAAGATTCAAAAGATGGACAAGCACAATATAATATATCAGATTGAATGCGGAGGTAACGATGAGGAAACATGTGGAAAACTTTATGTTGGTACAACTAAAAACAAATTAAAGACTCGCATGTCGGCACATAAGTCAGATATAAAACTGAGAAATAATAATACAATACAGAAGACAGCCCTTGCCGAACACTGCAAGCAGAACAACCACGTACCAAACATTGACGAAGTGAGAATATTACAAACAGAAAACAATTACAACAAGAGACTCACACTAGAGATGCTACACATAAATAGCTTAACAACAACAAAAAGAATAAATAGCAAAACAGATACTGACAACACAGCCTATGGTTACAGACAACTTACACAGAAGAGAGATCGCGAAATTAGAAAATAATATTCAGTGCAATAAAAACTCTTGACGACGGTAGACATGCTACGCTAGTTTTTAAGTTTTTATTATTCATATTATTTACACGTAAGCGATCTTATTATTTTCCTGTGATTATACAATTTTTATTTATTTATACAATTTATTTAGTTTGTAACAAAATTCTGTGATTTAGATTAAGTCGTACTTTATTATTTGTATTTTTGTAGATGCAATAAAAAAATCCCTGAAGACGGAATTCCGAAATATTGGAAAATAAAGGAAAAAATTACAAAAAGACCTCAAGCTCGAAAAAACTCTTTCTTTTATAAGCATGAAATATTTTTTCGAAATGGAGGATTTGAAAAAATCTGTAACAGAATTGTCGGGTGCTGTAAATACTCTGATAAACAATATCAGGAACGTAGAGGTACGCCTGGGTAGTATTGAACAATACGCTCAATAGTGGAGTCGCCAGTATCTCTCGTCCTTGAGAGATAAAATAAAAAAACACTCCGTCAACAGACGGAAAGGAATTATTATTTCAATGACACTAATTTAACAATTCTATTCTAATGACACTTATTTAATGAGTTGATGTTAAGATTCAGACTATCGCGATCCACTCCCGAATTCCAGTTGGTGAGAGCACAACAAATTTGAGTAATTGGTTCCTCCAATTAAAGATACATAATTCAAATTGAGTTTTTCCACGAAATATAAATAAAAACGTTATATTCATAACTATTGCCGACTGTTTTAACATACTACTATTCTACCTCTATATGTTGTTAGAGGTAAGGCGAGTCATTCTTACAAGACCGCTAATGTTTTAAGTAGAGTTGGGTCATCTAGTTCCTAGTTCCTGGTACTAGTTCCAAAGCGTATGAGTAACATCATTAAATATAACGTGTGATAGTAAGTATACGCAGTTTGTTCAAAGAAAAAAGGTGGGCCATTGGAACTGCGAAGTGAACGAGATAGTTCCATATAGTTCCTTTGGCACAACTCTAGTTTTAAGTAATGAATTTTTAAAAAAAGGTTTTTAATATATTATTTTTGCCACCGATTATTTGTTTATCTCGTATTCGAAATACTTTTTTATCTTGAGATCGTCTCAGATCCGCATTAAGGAAATATTCATTAATACAAATTTATTAAAAGAAATCTCAAGCTATATCAAATTTGAGGTAAATTTTTGCTACCGTTTATCGACAATCTCCGAAACTATTTTAAGGCACAAGAAAGATTAAAATTTATACAAACCATCAACCGATTACCTACGCTTTGGATAATCGGAATTTCAACGCGAAATTGAAAAGATGGAAGGCTCGCATTAAAGAATATAGCCACGAATTGATTTATAAACCAGGTAAACCAAATTACGTGGCTGATGCATTATCACGTCTGAAGACCCAAATCAACCATCTAACTTCAGGCATAGATACTGCTAGCGAGGGTGCCAACTCAAAAACCGAAACCGCATCGGAAGGAGTCGCGAGCGATTCGGCAACAGAATCGGCATTCGAGGGTCGCGACGAGGATCGGGCAATTGATAACGAACCAAGGGACAGTGATACTGTAGCAACAATGCATAGCGCGAAACGTTGACAATATTCTTGAGATAATAGCCGAAGAACATAAAAGACCTCACTGAAATATCGCTGAAAACAGGCAGCAAATTTTGGAAAAATATTATTTTCCCAGAATGAGTAACGTGTGACATTTACGAGTTAAATAAATACGACAGTCATCCATTCGTGCCTCTGTTACAAGCCACCCCGATACCGTCGTACCACTGCGAAATCCTTTATATCGACAAATCATTGAAATTCAGGGTGAAAAATTTATTTCATGTTTAGACAAATTTTCCAGATTCGCCAAACTCTTCCATATAAAAAATCGGTCGACGCTGCATCTGCGCATTTTAAGAGATAATAAGGTCACTGTGTCAACTGAAAGTGGCAGAAGAATTCATAAAAATCATATTAGAAATGAAATTTTGCCAAGCTCTTCTAGCTAGGACAAAACAAAAAAATTTCAATAGAACAAATTCTTGTTTTTTTACTGGACCTAACACCTAGAAATGAAAATGCACCCGAAAGTGAACTAAAAGCCTCTGCAAATAATGGCAATGCCAATGCTCGATCAGCTCAGCAATGGCATAAGGTTGAGAGGCATCGGTAGTGACATTGCGCATTTTAGACAAGCTTTGTTGGAAGTACGGTGACATTACTGAAAAAACCATTAAAAAAGAAAACTAAACAACCAATTAAAAATTTCATTTTCATATGAGAAAAAGATGTAAAAACTATTAAACATATTAAAAACTTATTAATACGATATATTATTTTGAGACAACGGCTCTAATGTCCCCAAGACATTGGTCGTGTTAGATGTTCGTGCCATGAGTAGGTCTCATATTAGAGACTAAAAGTGAACAGCACGAAGCCTACAGTCTACAAAATATTCTCAAATGGGCCTATAAACTATTGGGAACCGTATGTTTACGGTGGGGTTCAATTCCCCATGGGCACCATGAGAGACAGCATCTAAAAACATATAACAAATAAAAAGGAACCCATTGGGTCAAAAATATAATGCTAGCGAAATTAAATATTTTGAATCAAAAAATTGAGGGAGTGAAGATTCCTATCGTTTGAAGGACTAAAAAGTTGTCCATGGCTTAAGAGACTTCTTTTTGATCTTTCTTAAAATGATAGATAATCGGCCTTCTACTCAGAAAGTATAATAATAAATTAAAACATTAACAAATAAAAAAGGAACCCATTGGGTCAAAAATATACAAGTAAAAGGAACCCATTGGGTCAAAAATATACAAAGAAAAGGAACCCATTGGGTCACAAATGAAATATAAAATGAATAAAATACTAAAACCTAGAATTTAAAGAAAGTAAAAGCGTTTAGCCAGTGGCGGCGTTTCATCTCAAAATTACTAACAAACAAAAATATATAAAAGGAACCCATTGGGTCAAAAATATACAAATAAAAGGAACCCATTGGGTCAAAAACATATACTAATCATTACTAACCAACAAAAAACAAAGAAAAAAAACTCACAATGCTAACACACTAACACTTACTAACCCCTAAAAAATAAAAATATGTATTAACGGAATAATTTCAGATTAACGCTGTTATCAGCAACAGACGCCATGCGCCTTTTTAAATATACAGCTCCCATTATATCCATTAAGGAAGGTAGAGGCTCTATAATAGACGGCCACTTCAAGATGATGCATGCAGCAAAGCTGACGGAGTATGAGATGGTACTGGGGGAAGCACTTACAGCTGCAGCGATGCTCAAAGACGCGGATAGGCGCCAAATGGTCAAATTTCATCTTCAACAAGTGACAGTGCAAATCCGCATTCTCAAAGGTAACACCCTACGGGAGAGGCGAGCTATCGAATGGCTAGGCTCCGCCTGGAAATGGCTGGCCGGGAACCCTGATGCTTCTGACTGGAGTTCAATCGTCGACAACAACAACCAACAACACCACGTGAACAAACAAATTATTAGCCTAACAGACACTATAGCTAATCGCATGAACCAGATTGTGCGAAGAATGGCAAACGAGTCTAATGAAGTCGGAGATGAGAGGTTAAGCTCAAACCTGCTGAACAAGGTGCTAGTGCTAAAGGAGGAAGTCCACGAGTTAACGAGAGCATGTCAGATGGCTAAGGCCGGCATAATCAACACCAACCTGCTCGACAGTGAAGAATTAAGGCGAGCAATACCAGAGGTTGCAACATTGCCATACGCCAACGACATTGAGGCTTTGGAATACAGCATGCCTTCTGTTTATACAAATGGATCAATGCTGCTGTACGTCATATCCATACCGAAAATTAGAGACGAAATCTACAACATGTTAATCGTGAGGCCATCTATCCAGGATGGCAAGAGAATCGACTTGCCATTTAAAAAGCAGCTGGTAAATGAAGCCGAAACATATGGTATCACGGGCGGTTGCAGTACGTTTAGCAATCTAACAGTCTGCCAACAAGAAGCCTTAGTAGAACTAGAAAGGGAGGAATGTATCCCAAAGCTGTTGAGAGGTGGACAAGCTGAATGTATCTACGAGACAAAAACAGGGAACCTGGTTGAACTCTTAGAGGAAAGTACGCTATTCGTCACAAACTTCAATGGTAGCCTTACATGGGCTGGAGGAAAAGAATATCTAACCGGGACTTACGTGGTACAGTTAAACAACGAAACTGTAACATTGAATAACCGTACCTACACAAGTGAAACCTTACGCACACATTTGGAAGCGCTGCCCGCAGTCCTGTCAAATATAACAAGTGCCAAGCATAAAGTTAACCTGGATTACGTTCATCAACTTAGTCTACGAAATATTAAGACACTCGTTCATCTTAATTCAAACCTTCATATTGCGATGTTTTCTGGAATGGTTGTCATTGTCATCTTAATCGCCGCCGTCATCGTCCTTGGCCGGAAAATCTTTTCTCGGACAACTCTACCCCCCATCAGACCTACCTTAAGTGTGCACAGCAAACAGTCTCTAGAGAATCAGTCCACTACCAACATCAAGAGCCCCCAGCTCAATTCCGTGTCGATGATGAATCTGCGGGACGCAGATATTTAAGGGGGCAGGAGTTAACGCTATGGTCAACACTGCCGACCAACTATAATTGGTGGAGTCAGCATTTTTACTTCTGCATGCGCCCAAGTCATACCACCTCAAATAAACACCATTCACCTTTACACGCGTCCAACTAAAACCACTAACCAAGCACTGCACGAGCATCCGGTCTAATTACACCATTCCCTGACTATGCATTTCCCACGACTCGAAATGCACACAATGCCATCGAATAGGAGTGCTAATGGGAAGATGAATGGAAGGCTACAATCAGTCTTAGCCACGGAGCGATAGTCTACGGTTTATCAATTTAATAAATATTAAGTGAATACATTATTAATGAAAATACTAAGTGAATTTCGAATTTGTTATTAATAAGAATACTAAAGGAATTTACTGTTAAATAAATTGTGTAAAAAATTATCTTTTGAATTCAAGTGTTTCATTTATTATTTAGCAGACCGCCGTTGAGGTCTGCAAGATGTATTTTTTTAATTGAAATTAACAGAATTCCTTAACTATAATAATAATAATAATAATAACACTGCTCAACAAAATTGAAAAAGTTTAATGTTTCAGACGAAGTTGCAGTTGTTTCTAGACGATATCATACAAACAAATATTTTTTTGTGGGTTTTTCGACATTGATATATTAAGGAGACGTTGTACGCTCGATACAAATCGTTTTTGAAATAGTTATGGTGAGTATATATCAAAAATATATAGAAAATATATGACGGACCTTGTAAAAATTTCTTATTTTGAGTACTTTAAGCGGTAACTACGTCATCGGGGGAAGTCATAGGATCTTCATATGGCAATGCGGATATGCTTACGGTGTCTACTATATAGTCCAGTATTCAAATATATAATACAAAGTTCATAGCGCCCATGATTCGGCCATGACCTAAAAATCATCATGAAGACTGCCATTGAAAAGTAAATGGCTTATGTGGTAATGATATCACTGGTAAATTATTTCCCTTTAGCTAGCTTCGTGGCGATTTTTAGGTTATGGCCGAATCATGGGGACTATGAACTTTATATTATACATTTGAATATTGGATTATATAGTAGACACCCTAAGCATATCCGGAGTACCATATGAAGATCCTATGACTTCCCCCGATGACGTAACTACCGCTTAAAGTACTCAAAATATGCAATTTTTACAAGGTCCGTCGTATATTTTCTATATTTTTTGATATATACTCACCATAACTATTTCAAAAACGATTTTATCGAGCGTACAACATCTTCTTAATATATTAGTGTCGAAAAACACACAAAAAATATTTGCTTGTATCCGAAAATAACGAAAGTCTGGGTTAAACTCGTAAAAACCGATTTTGAGCTATATCTCAAAAACAAGAGCTGATGGAGAAAAGCCGGGACCGGATTTAAAAATAACTCGCCGATTTCATCTTGAAACAACTGCAACTTCGGTTGAAACAAAAGTCCTGTTGACCAGTGTAATAATAATAATAATAATAATAACACTGTACAACACAAAAAATAATTACAAGATAATTCGACCTGATTATGTAAGAGCACCGAAAAAAAGAAGACACATGTATCGGCGTTTTGAAAGTTTACGTTGGGAAGTAACCTAAATAGGCGTGGCAAGTTCCGCCCATTTCTACAGGTTTTGAAATATTCGACATCAGATTCCTTGGAATCCTTGCATTTTAGGTATAAAGTGTCTTTGGCAATATTACTGACAACAATGCGGGGTATCTTTTTATGAAACAAATTAACCCTAATGCGAGTCACTAAAGGGGTCTTTTTGGTCACTTCTTTCAAAAACTTTTAAAAACTCCTTTAAAATGTGATCTACAAAATTATTTGTCATAAAATTTTACTATAGGTCCCCGAATACACCAAAACTCTTAATCGTACATAAACGCCAGGAATCTGCCAAAAGTAAAATCACGTTTTAGGGTTAATGTTGTACTTTATCTGAGTTTATTAAGTTTTGTCCCACAAAACTTCATTCTAGATTGAAGACGTCAAAGACAAAAATTATCTCCATCAAATTTTAATATAAGTCGCGAATAAATGAAATATGTATTTGCAATATATATCAAGAAAATATATACATCAAGTTTGCCAACAAAACACCCAAATATTTTATGAATAAATTTGTTTTGCTCTTTTTTTCGAGTTGATGCATGAAAGTAACATGAAATTTAGTTCTAGACGAAAGGTGTTAAAAGAAGAAATATTCTACTCAAAATTTCATTGTAAGTCTTGTTCTAGATAGTTGGGTAAAATACTTTGTTAAGAAAATGACGTTACAAAATTAGATATTATAGGTAGACATTTTTTGTTACACTTTTAGACTTTTAATTAAAATGTATTCCATACTGAGCCAAAATCTCCTAAAATACCGCACTTTTTGGGGGTTGTGTCAAAAGAAGAAATGTTCCGATCCAAATTTTATTATGAGTCTCTGAACAAAAGAAATTTGTAGCTTTAATATTTAACATTTTCGTTATCTGCGGTCACTAAATATATTTTATTGATGTTTTTTCATAATAAATTCTTTCAGAAGATTATTTGAGCTCGATCCAAACTATTTTTGAAATATCTATGGTGAATATATATAGAGAAAATATTGATAACCCAGATCGGACTTTGAAAAATTACGTATTTTAGTATTATAAACTAAAATAACGTCATCAGGATAAGTCATAGGTTCCTGATATTGTATGTGAAAATGCGGGGATAGTCTACGGTTATTGCCCAGTGAATATATCTAACATACGAGTCCTAACATCCATGATCTTGGCATGGTGCTAAATACTATAATGGTGGCAGCTACTCCTGATCTGACAAAATTGACTGCGGGGATAGTCTACGGATATTGCCCAGTGAATATATCTAACATACGAGTCCTAACATCCATGATCTTGGCATGGTCCTAAATACTATAATGGTGGCAGCTACTCCTGATCTGACAAAATTGACTGAATCTTGGCAGGGTCCTAAATACTATAATGGTGGCAGCTACTCCTGATCTGACAAAATTGACTGCGGGGATAGTCTACGGATATTGCCCAGTGAATATATCTAACATACGAGTCCTAACATCCATGATCTTGGCATGGTCCTAAATACTATAATGGTGGCAGCTACTCCTGATCTGTGAAAATTGACTGAATTAACCCTTGAAATCGAAGTAACTAGCCACATCCTAACTAAATTTGTTA
The DNA here is from genome assembly GCF_047663935.1 of Musca autumnalis. Lineage (NCBI taxonomy): Eukaryota > Metazoa > Arthropoda > Insecta > Diptera > Muscidae > Musca > Musca autumnalis. The sequence continues at coordinate 130,163,618 of NW_027411644.1, forward strand.
TGAGCATTCATGATACACACATGTATATCAGTTTCTAGGGTTAATTCAGTCAATTTTGCCAGAGTAGGTGTAGCTGCCATCATTATAATAATCAGGACCATGCCAAAATCATAGATGTTAGGACTCGTATGTTAGATATATTCACTGAACAATATCCGTAGACTATCCCCGCATTTTCACATACAATATCAGGAACCTATGACTTATCCTGAGGACGTTATTTTAGTTTATAGTACTAAAATACGTAATTTTTCAAAGTCCGATCTGGGTTATCAATATTTTCCCTATATATATTCACCATAGATATTTCAAAAATAGTTTGGATCGAGCACACATAATCTTCTGAAAGAATTTATTATGAAAAAACATCAATAAAATATATTTAGTGATTGCAGATAACGAAAATGTGAATAAAAACGGTAGAAAGCTTCTGGAGATGTTAAATATTAAAGCTACAAATTTCTTTTGTTCAGAGACTCATAATGAAATTTGGTTCGGAACATTTTTTCTTTTGACACAACCCCCAAAAAGTGCGGTATTTTAGGAGATTTTAATTAAAAGTCTAAAAGTGTAACAAAAAATTTCTACCTATAATATCAAATTTTGTAACGTCATTTTCTTAACAAAGTATTTTACCCAACTATCTAGAACAAGACTTACAATGAAATTTTGAGTAGAATATTTCTTCTTTTAACACCTTTCGTCTAGAACTAAATTTCATGTTACTTTCATGCATCAACTCGAAAAAAAGAGCAAAACAAATTTATTCATAAAATATTTGGGTGTTTTGTTGGCAAACTTGATGTATATATTTTCTTGATATATATTGCAAATACATATTTCATTTATTCGCGACTTATATTAAAATTTGATGGAGATAATTTTTGTCTTTGACGTCTTCAATCTAGAATGAAGTTTTGTGGGACAAAACTTAATAAACTCAGATAAAGTACAACATTAACCCTAAAACGTGATTTTACTTTTGGAAGATTCCTGGCGTTTAGGTACGATTTAGAGTTTTGGTGTATTCGGGGACCTATAGAAAAATTTAATGACAAATAATTTTGTGGAATATTTTGATCTGATACGATCACATTTTAAAGGAGTTTTTAAACGTTTTTGAAAAAAGTGACCAAAAAGACCCCTTTAGTGACTCGCATGAGGGTTAATTTGTTTCATAAAAAGATACCCTGCATTGTTGTCAGTAATATTGCCAAAGACACTTTATACCTAAAATACAAGGATTCCAAGGAATCTGATGTCGAATATTTCCAAACCTGTAGAAATGGGCGGAACTTGCCACGCCTATTTAGGTTACTTCCCGACGTAAACTTTCAAAACACCGATACACGTTTCTTCTTTTTTCGGTCCTCTTTCATAATCTGTGCGGGGTTTCTTGTAATTTTAAAAAAAGTTCGATTTGGTTGTACAGTGTAATAATAATAATAATAATAATAATAATAATAATAATAATAATAATAATAATAATAATAATAATAATAATAATAATAATAATAATAATAATAATAATAATAACAATAACAATAATAATAATAACACTGTACAACAAAATCAAATCATCAATCCCACGGCAGCGGGTTCTTACGTAACGGATTGACCCGAAACCAAAAGTGTTTCGGCCAGCGGCTGCCAACCCAGCATTATATGCTGCTACAACAACAACAACAAAATCAAGCTTTTTTCAAAATTACAAGAAATTCAGTCAATTTTATCAGAGCAGGAGTAGCTGCCATCATTAGAGTATTAAGGACCATACCAAAACCATGGATATTAGGACTCGTATGTCAGATATATATTCACTGGACTATAGCCGTAGACTATCCCCGCATTTTCACATACAATATCAGGAACCTATGACTTATCCTGATGACGTTATTTGATCTGATACGATCAAACTTTAAAGGAGTTTTTAAAAGTTTTTGAAAAATGGACCAAAAAGACCCCTTTAGTGACTCGCATGAGGGTTAATTTTTTTTTATAAAAAGATACCCCGCATTGTTGTCAGCAATATTGCCAACGACACTTTATACCTAAAATGCAAGGATTCCATGGAATCTTATGTCGAATATTTCAAAACCTGTAGAAATGGGCGGAACTTGCCACGCCTATATAGGTTACTTCCCGACGTAAACTTTCAAAACGCCGATACACGTGTCTTCTTTTTTTCGGTCCTCTTTCATAATCTGGTCGAATTATCTTGTAATTATTTTTTGTGTTGTACAGTGTAATAATAATAATAACAATAATAATAATAACAATAACAACAGAGCACAATGGTCCCAAAACCAAATTTTCTGGCCAAAACTATTTCAACGTCCATTTAGATTTGAAATTAATTATTATTTATAATAAATGTGTACAAAGAGCAATTCTTACGTTTTATAGACCAAAATGACCAAAAACTGCCAACATTTGTTGAACAGTGTGGTCCCGTTGTGTGGGGTCTAAACCAAAACATTGACCTATGTTAATAATTTTTGGTACGAAGGATTCATATCTTCCAAGAGGTCAAAATACCAAATTTCAGCCAAATCGGTCATAGTGTCGCTAAAATCCAAAAAATATCTAAAATCGGACGGTACTTTTATGTGGGGGCTATGACAAAAAATTGACCTATTTTCAAAAAAATTATACATACTTGTTTTCTACACTCTGAAACCCTTAAATATGAATTTTAAGGAAAATCGGTTGATAGATGCTGGTATTACCGTTCTATTTCAATTGGATACTACGTTAAAAATCACAACAGGTATTTACAAAAAATTCTCCCATCTTGAAATAGAAAAATCCACTTTATTTAAATTGTGGGAAATTTGAGCAAAAATTTATTCCTCAATTTATTAGTTCAGTCCCCCAGCTATCTTCCGAAATCAATTTGGAGGTGGACAAACTTGGACATTTTTTTAAAAGTTTAAGAATATGTAAAAAGTATTTGTAAGAAATAATTTTTAATATATATAAAAACATTGATTTTATTACGCTAATTTTACAAATTTCATCGTTCTTTTTATAAATGTTATGAAAGAACTCATTAACAGCTCCCGGATTCATAATAACCTTGGTCTCACTTCTGTATATTTATGCAGCGACGCAATACAACAAAACTTGTATATTTTACAGCACAAAGTCTGTTTTATTTTTACATAAAAAAGTGTCAACTTTGGTACTGCGCCAATCAACGAATACTAACGTTATTTACAAAAACTTATTATTTTCAGATGACTTGATGTGTTTTTTGTTATTCTGTGCAAAAAAAAATTAAAATTTCGAAACTTCAAAAATAGGGTTTTGCCCAAAAATTTCCTGATTGAAACCTATGTGCAGAGGTTGGAAAATGCTTTACGCATTCACATTGGGTCGTCACTCAATGTGGTATGTCGGACTCGATCTTCATACCGACTAAAAACCCACCTCTTCGAGTTGCCACCACCTCGGCACCGCTTTCGCATTACTTCGAGGTGGCTCCCAGGTCGAAAAGGACCTTCTTCTCAATCGTGCTTGCGTCCAAGCTCTGTTGCATTTCGGACATTAGTGTGTACTAGTAGCGTTGTCTAAATCAATTTTCTTGGCTCTCAGCAGTAACTCACAATACCTTGCAATGCTATCCCAGTTTTCATTTTTCACCATCATTTTTTGAACAACATTTTCGGCTGATAGAGTGCCTGTTTCTTGCTCTGTTGTGGCACGGACATTTGACCATCGTCTGCATGCAAAGAATGTGTGCTCCGCGTCATCTATGGTATCCTCTTCTTCGTAAATACAATATGGGGAGTTGCATTTTCCTTGTCTAAACAAGTACTTTCGGAAATACCCATGCCCAGTGAGCATCTGCGTCAAATAGTAGTTTACATCTCCATGTTTTCTTTCCACCCAGGTTTTGATATCTGGGATAAGCTTCGCCGTCCATCTGCCACAAGTCTTTCTGTTCCACATTCTTTGCCATTTTATAAATGTTTCATTTTTTATTTGAGAAATATCTGTTCTTGTTACATGTTGGGAACATTTCATTTCATATAATTTCATCCGCTCTTCTGCCATTAGGTCCCGCTATGATCTGCACAGCTGGTCCTGAGACAGTGCGGTATGCAGATGCGACTCGCATTGCCGCCGTTCTTTGCACCGCTAACAGTTTTTTAGTTCTGCGTTTAGCAGAGAGGCTCGGAGCCCAAACTTCACATCCGTAAAGTAGGATGCTATTGCAGGTTTCCATCAATAGTTTTCTTTTATTGGGGAGTGGCCCTCCGATATTGGCCATCAATCTGCTCAGTTGCCTTGTAATTGCGATAGCTTTTTCACTTGCGCGGTTTATCTGCGACGAGAATGATAGTTTATTGTCAAGTTGAATTCCAAAGTAAGTGACAGTCTTCTGTGTGCGGATAACAATGTCATTTATCCTCATATCTACTTCAGCTGGTATATGTTTTCTAGTAAGTAGCACCAGCTCAGTTTTGTGAATAGCTAATTCTAAGCCGTGTGCCTCTAACAATGTTTTGGCTCGGATCATTACTTGCCTTAGTTTCCGTTGGGCATCCTCTGTTGTTCTTGCCTGAATTACTGCGGCTATGTCATCTGCATATCCTACTAGAAACGTGCTGTCAGGCATATCTATTTTTAGAATATCATCATAACTTATGTTCCAGAGGTCAGGACCTAGGATGGAGCCCTGTGCGGCACCTGACGTAATCTGTTTTTTCTTTTTACCCTCACTTGTGTAATATGTAAGTACCCTTTCGCTTAGGTAACTTTTTATTATCTTCAGGAGGTACGCAGGAACTTCAAATTTTGTCTCCATGGCATGTATCACGTCTGTCCATCTGAGGCTATTAAAAGCGTTCTTTACATGTAGGGTGGCGAGTAGTACTATAGGTTTGCTATAGTTATTTATTTGCTGTGCGGCGCACAGTGGTTCAGAATCGTTTTTTCCTGGTCAAAATTCTGTAACTTTTGATAGAGATCATGGTTTAATAAGAAAGGTTAGCCAAAGCTTTATGTCAATTTAAATTTTTTCATTCGAGTATGCCTAAAACTTCAAAACAATATAAACAAACTGTGTATGTGTGTGTGGTGTTTGAATAATGTGCCAAACAATTTTAAAAACAATCGAATTCAATGATTTTTAAAATTGTTTTTAGACCATTTGTATGGAAGAAATTGGTGAGATTTGCATTGAAACAATCAGTTTAACATATTCACAACTCGATTATGTGGAGAAAACTTAACTCTTCATTCATTTTTTGCGTTTTTTATAAAATGCTCAAAATATGCATTGTAAACAAACCCACTTGTTGCTTTTATTTTGAAGTTTTAGGAATTCAAGAAAAACAAGGGTTCTATAGATTTTTTCATTTAAATCTACCTCTTTACTTATACCATGATAGAGATATATTCATAATTCTTTCTTTGTTAGACATATAACACAATCAGCTTTCAGAAGAATTATAAGCGGTCACATTCGGTCTGGTAGTTGCAGAGAAGTTCAATGTCAAAGTTAAACTTTTGTGTTTTTTAACTATTTTTCATCAAAATATGAGTGTTTTTGTGGTTTTTATATATTCCTATGTATTAAAGATGGTCAAACACCAACAAATAAACAAAATAATTACCAAAAACACAAAAAAAATCGAAAAAATGTCGACAAAAAAATTTTCAAAAATTTGTAAAAAAAATTACAAAAAAAATTTAAATTTTTTCAAAAATTAAAAAAAATCTCCTTTGGTTTTAATAAAACTTATATTACTCGTATAAAAACTCATATACTCAAAAAAGTTGTAATTTGTGCCAAAAAACTGTAATTCATATGGAAACAGTATAGAAAAACACTAATTTTTACCCATGTAATTTCAATAAATTGAAAAAAGTGTTAAACGGACGGAACGGGACGGGTACAAAAGTATATATGGGCTGGAAGAGGATACTTTCGGGCATCTTTCTGTGAAAACAGAACTTTGTTCCATGTTGTTCCACAAAAGTTCTAGCACACTAAATTTGGAATTCCATAAAATTTAGTACCTGAGGAAAAATAAAATAGATCATGTTGTGTAAACGCTACGGTAATTTACTAAAACGATTTTTAAAGGCCACAATCCTACCTACCCTACAAAAAAAAGCAATGAACACAATAACTGTTATAGTTTCAGAGAAATAGCTTCGTCTTTCTCCAAAAATTTACAAAAATGACGTATTTGCCAAAAATTGGGAAAATGCTCGTTTTTAGGGGCACGCCACGCCCACACCTTCCAATATTTAGGCCTAATTTTTTGGTTTCCTTAGTTTCAATATGTTTACTATCTAATCCCATATAGAAATTAAATATCTTTGACAAAACAAAATTTTGATTTTTGGCCAGGAAAATCGATTCCTGATCCACTGTGCGGCGTAGAACACATTAACTACTTCCTTTATGGCTCCGACAGTGGATTTCCCAGGTCTGAATCCGTGTTGTCTATCTGACAGGCCACCTTTCATACGTATAGCGTCTTCTATTCTTTGTTTAAGAAGTCTCTCATATAATTTCCCAGCTGTGTTGAGCATACATAGCGGCCTGTATGATGAGGGAGCTGTTGGATCTCCTTTACCTTTACTAATGAGTACTAGTTGTTGTTCTTTCCATGGGCTTGGGAAAGTTCCCTCTAGTAAACATTGGTTGTTCATATTTAATAATATATTTGGCCTTGCTTCAGCTATTTCCTTAAGTACTTCTGCAGGAATTCCATCAGGTCCTGGGGCCTTATTGTTCCTCAGTTTTGTAGCTGCCACTTTTAGCTCTTCTATCGTGAACATTATTTGCGTGGTTGCGGCTTCGTTGATGGCGGTTTCTACTCTTATGTCATGTGTGGGAAACAACGTGTCTACAATATTTCTCATTGTTTCGCCGTCCATTATGTTTGTTGGTGTTTGGGCACCTAGTTTCTTCATGACTACTTTGTATCCGAGTCCAAATGGATCTCTATTTATATCTTCTCTCATTTCTTCCCATTTGCGTTTTTGGTCTATTGTACAGCAACTTGGAGCGCCTTTTTTGCTTCTTTGTACTCTGCATGTTCTATAACTGCTGGCCCTCTACGCTTGGCTCTCGTGAATTTCCTCCTGTGTTTGAGACAGTTTGCTCTTAATTCAGCAACTTGGTTATTCCACCGGTATACTGCGGGTTTTCCAACACCCATGTCTTTTAGCTTTGGCATTGATTTATTACATGCCTTGCTAATATTTTCCATCGTTCTGTTTACATGCTCTATAGCAGTTTCTTCTGGCGGCAATATTTGGCTATGTCTGTCTATTTCGGATATTAGAGCTGTTCTATTTAGCTTTTTGGTGTTCCATTTGCGGGTACCTTCTCGAGTTTTTTTTTGCAGTGGTAGTTCCATTAACTGGTTGTAGGGAGTAAGAGATATATTGGTGTTCGCTAGCCGTGTATATCTCTAGGACTTTCCAGTTTATTATTCTTCTGGCGATATTTTCCGATACTAGCGTAATATCTGGTATGGTACCATTGTAGCCAGGTCTCCTAAATGTTGGTACGCAACCTATATTTGCAACTGTGAGTCCTAATCTGGCTATCATTTCCATAATTCTTCATCCTCTTGTGTTTGTCTCCTGTGAGCCCCATTCAACTGCGCGGGAATTAAAGTCTCCGGCCATGATTATTTTGCCGTCTATGATTCTAGTTTCATCCTCTATCGCATTGAGTTTGGACTGAAATTCGTCAATAGTATCACTAGGAGTGAGGTAGCAGCTCATGACTGTGATGTCGTCTACCTGTATCCATACGTAGCCGTTTCCTTTTCCTTCTCTTGTATGGTTTATGCTTTTCCTGTCTGGGATCCATATTCCAGCAGTTTTTGATTATCCTCAAACCAGCGACCACTTTTTTCTGATGGGTATTGTTCACTAATGATCATAATATCAGCCTCTTGTTCGCGCACTATCTGCGGTAGAAGTGCATCTGCAACTCGTCCTCTATGCATGTTCAGTTGTAAAATTTTCATATTGTTTGTTTTTTATTAGGAATGCCGCTTTTGGAACCAGGCAAGTGGTTCACATGACGCTTCCCTTCTTCTACGCATATGCAGCATTTGGTTTGGTTTTTGCAATCCTTGCGTGTATGTCCTGTTTCTCCACAACGTATGCATAGTCCCATGCCTTTCCTATCAGGGCCATTGCATTGGTATTGTGTATGACCGGCGCCAAAACATCTATAGCAGCGTTTAGTCTCTTCCCTGTACTTTACTTTGCTATCTGTCATACCAACTTTTAGTATTTTTGCCCCTAAAATTTGGCTTACTCCATGTACTGGTATCTTAACAAAAGCTCTTCTCTGCTCGCGATAGTTCGGAGCTGTTAAGTGTACTCCAATATCGGTGAGCGCTATTTTTGTGGCACGATGTACTGCGTGTTGCACTTCTTCTATGGTAGTTAGAGCATCGAGGTCTTGTAGCCCGATTGTTGCCTTTGGCTTCCTTTCTTCAACTGTGGCAGAATCCTTCAATGATCCTCTTATAGCATCACAGAATTTCTCCCGTTCTCCACCTCTTCCCATCACCAAAAGGATTGCTCCTGTTTTTGTCTTACTGATGGATCGTATGGCTACGTCTGCTTCTTCAGGTCTGACATTCTGCCTTATATTTCTGAGCACATCGGAGTAGCTGTTTCCAGCGCTTGGCTTAATAATCACTGCGTCTGGGCGATTTCTTGGTGCCTTCTTTCTTTTTTTCCCAACGGTTTTCCATCTACGCTCTTCCTCCTGTTGTATTATGCGCGGGGCTTCTTGGTGACTTTCTGCTGTTTTCCTTTTATGTCTTTTTTCAGGGTTAGTGTCAGCAGGGCTTTGTGCAATTCTCTTGTGCTGAGACGCTTGAGGTGTTTGGGTTGGCAACCGTACTTCTTGCTCTACGTTGTGGAACTTATTTTCTTTCTTCTCTTTTTCGGCAATTTTCCAATTCCTTCTATAATCAGCAATCACGTCGAGTAGCTCGTTTAGTTCAGAGACTCCATTTTGGACATCTCTACTGATGTTGCGCTGCTTGTTAATTGCCGCACGCATTTTTCGGAGCACATCTTGGCATTTCGCCAAGGCTTCCTCTTCCGATGTTCTCATTTTGAGAATGTATTCTTGTTTAGGAGAGTTCGGTGCCGTCATCATTAATTCTGTTGCTGGGGTAGGTTGTGGAGTTTCACCAACTTCTACTACTGCTGTGTGGGAGGTAATTGGTGTACGCATGATCCTCGAACTAGCTCGGAAAGCATACTCCCCGTCCTCAGTGTTTTTTGGAGTTGTCGTCATTTTATGCTGTTTGGTCCCAACTCAGAGCCGTTATCTTCACCCGTAATGCAGTTACCCTATAGATGACCTATAGATGGCGAGAAGCTCGTAATGTAATCAGTATCGTGTTCCATATTCATAGCGGGGTTGTCGTCGATGATTTCTGTATCAGGCAGCCGTCCCTAACATGGGAGCAGACGCTGACCGTGGGGTCCGCGGGGTCGTTAAGCCCGTCTCCTCTTTTATGAAGTGCCCCTGCGGGCATAATAATAATAATAATAATAATAATAATAATAATAATATATGTATGTATGTGGGCACTACCAAGTCTAAACGTAAGACTAGAGTGTCAAGTCACAAACCAGACCAGCCCCCCTATTCAGTAACTTTTTAACAACTTTACTCATTGTTTATTTTACAACAATTTCATTTGTTTGTTTTGTAGTTGTTACAAAAACAAAAGAAATTTTAACAACTTTTCAATCGATAAAAGTTACAGAATTCCTATACAGAAAGCAGTTAATAAACCCCCAGTTGGAAAAAGCTCTTGGTAGAAGTAATCACAACTTTCTTTCAAGTAAATAAATTATGAAATATAATTAAAATAAAAGTGTTGTTAACCTGTAAAAATAATTTGTAGTTCCCTGAAGATGATTGGAGAGTCCAATCGAAATATTGGAAAATAAAGCTTCAAAATCAGAAAATGGGATTTTTACTTATGAAAAGCCTACAGCCCAACAATTCTCAACACCAAAAATCTTATTAATAAGGCTATTCTCAACACCAAAAATCTTATTAATAAGGCTAACGATACTCTCATCAACGCAAAACACGGAAGGCTCGCCGTAAACATGACCATATACAAAACCTTAAAGGAAAACTACAACAAAAATACCCAACGCATCATTAAAGATACATGAAATGTTACAAATTAACAGCCAAGTCTAAACAAGTACTTTCGGAAATACCCTTGCCCAGTGAGCATCTGCGTCAAATAGTAGTTTACATCTCCATGTTTTCTTTCCACCCAGGTTTTGATATCTGGGATAAGCTTCGCCGTCCATCTGCCACAAGTCTTTCTGTTCCACATTCTTTGCCATTTTATAAATGTTTCATTTTTTATTTGAGAAATATCTGTTCTTGTTACATGTTGGGAACATTTCATTTCATATAATTTCATCCGCTCTTCTGCCATTAGGTCCCGCTATGATCTGCACAGCTGGTCCTGAGACAGTGCGGTATGCAGATGCGACTCGCATTGCCGCCGTTCTTTGCACCGCTAACAGTTTTTTAGTTCTGCGTTTAGCAGAGAGGCTCGGAGCCCAAACTTCACATCCGTAAAGTAGGATGCTATTGCAGGTTTCCATCAATAGTTTTCTTTTATTGGGGAGTGGCCCTCCGATATTGGCCATCAATCTGCTCAGTTGCCTTGTAATTGCGATAGCTTTTTCACTTGCGCGGTTTATCTGCGACGAGAATGATAGTTTATTGTCAAGTTGAATTCCAAAGTAAGTGACAGTCTTCTGTGTGCGGATAACAATGTCATTTATCCTCATATCTACTTCAGCTGGTATATGTTTTCTAGTAAGTAGCACCAGCTCAGTTTTGTGCATAGCTAATTCTAAGCCGTGTGCCTCTAACCATGTTTTGGCTCGGATCATTACTTGCCTTAGTTTCCGTTGGGCATCCTCTGTTGTTCTTGCCTGAATTACTGCGGCTATGTCATCTGCATATCCTACTAGAAACGTGCTGTCAGGCATATCTATTTTTAGAATATCATCATAACTTATGTTCCAGAGGTCAGGACCTAGGATGGAGCCCTGTGCGGCACCTGACGTAATCTGTTTTTTCTTTTTACCCTCACTTGTGTAATATGTAAGTACCCTTTCGCTTAGGTAACTTTTTATTATCTTCAGGAGGTACGCAGGAACTTCAAATTTTGTCTCCATGGCATGTATCACGTCTGTCCATCTGAGGCTATTAAAAGCGTTCTTTACATGTAGGGTGGCGAGTAGTACTATAGGTTTGCTATAGTTATTTATTTGCTGTGCGGCGCACAGTGGTTCAGAATCGTTTTTTCCTGGTCAAAATTCTGTAACTTTTGATAGAGATATATTCATAATTCTTTCTTTGTTAGACATATAACACAATCAGCTTTCAGAAGAATTATAAGCGGTCACATTCGGTCTGGTAGTTGCAGAGAAGTTCAATGTCAAAGTTAAACTTTTGTGTTTTTTAACTATTTTTCATCAAAATATGAGTGTTTTTGTGGTTTTTATATATTCCTATGTATTAAAGATGGTCAAACACCAACAAATAAACAAAATAATTACCAAAAACACTAAAAAAAATCGAAAAAATGTCGACAAAAAAATTTTCAAAAATTTGTAAAAAAAATTTAAATTTTTTCAAAAATTAAAAAAAATCTCCTTTGGTTTTAATAAAACTTATATTACTCGTATAAAAACTCATATACTCAAAAAAGTTGTAATTTGTGCCAAAAAACTGTAATTCATATGGAAACAGTATAGAAAAACACTAATTTTTACCCATGTAATTTCAATAAATTGAAAAAAGTGTTAAACGGACGGAACGGGACGGGTACAAAAGTATATATGGGCTGGAAGAGGATACTTTCGGGCATCTTTCTGTGAAAACAGAACTTTGTTCCATGTTGTTCCACAAAAGTTCTAGCACACTAAATTTGGAATTCCATAAAATTTAGTACCTGAGGAAAAATAAAATAGATCATGTTGTGTAAACGCTACGGTAATTTACTAAAACGATTTTTAAAGGCCACAATCCTACCTACCTTACAAAAAAAGCAATGAACACAATAACTGTTATAGTTTCAGAGAAATAGCTTCGTCTTTCTCCAAAAATTTACAAAAATGACGTATTTGCCAAAAATGGGGAAAATGCTCGTTTTTAGGGGCACGCCACGCCCACACCTTCCAATATTTAGGCCTAATTTTTCGGTTTCCTTAGTTTCAGTATGTTTACTATCTAATCCCATATAGAAATTAAATATCTTTGACAAAACAAAATTTTGATTTTTGGCCAGGAAAATCGATTCCTGATCCATTGTGCGGCGTAGAACACATCAACTACTTCCTTTATGGCTCCGACAGTGGATTTCCCAGGTCTGAATCCGTGTTGTCTATCTGACAGGCCACCTTTCATACGTATAGCGTCTTCTATTCTTTGTTTAAGAAGTCTCTCATATAATTTCCCAGCTGTGTTGAGCATACATAGCGGCCTGTATGATGAGGGAGCTGTTGGATCTCCTTTACCTTTACTAATGAGTACTAGTTGTTGTTCTTTCCATGGGCTTGGGAAAGTTCCCTCTAGTAAACATTGGTTGTACATATTTAATAATATATTTGGCCTTGCTTCAGCTATTTCCTTAAGTACTTCTGCAGGAATTCCATCAGGTCCTGGGGCCTTATTGTTCCTCAGTTTTGTAGCTGCCACTTTTAGCTCTTCTATCGTGAACATTATTTGCGTGGTTGCGGCTTCGTTGATGGCGGTTTCTACTCTTATGTCATGTGTGGGAAACAACGTGTCTACAATATTTCTCATTGTTTCGCCGTCCATTATGTTTGTTGGTGTTTGGGCACCTAGTTTCTTCATGACTACTTTGTATCCGAGTCCAAATGGATCTCTATTTATATCTTCTCTCATTTCTTCCCATTTGCGTTTTTTGCTCTATTGTACAGCAACTTGGAGCGCCTTTTTTGCTTCTTTGTACTCTGCATGTTCTATAACTGCTGGCCCTCTACGCTTGGCTCTCGTGAATTTCCTCCTGTGTTTGAGACAGTTTGCTCTTAATTCAGCAACTTGGTTATTCCACCGGTATACTGCGGGTTTTCCAACACCCATGTCTTTTAGCTTTGGCATTGATTTATTACATGCCTTGCTAATATTTTCCATCGTTCTGTTTACATGCTCTATAGCAGTTTCTTCTGGCGGCAATATTTGGCTATGTCTGTCTATTTCGGATATTAGAGCTGTTCTATTTAGCTTTTTGGTGTTCCATTTGCGGGTACCTTCTCGAGTTTTGTTTGCAGTGGTAGTTCCATTAACTGGTTGTAGGGAGTAAGAGATATATTGGTGGTCGCTAGCCGTGTATATCTCTAGGACTTTCCAGTTTATTATTCTTCTGGCGATATTTTCCGATACTAGCGTAATATCTGGTATGGTACCATTGCAGCCAGGTCTCCTAAATGTTGGTACGCAACCTATATTTGCATCTGTGAGTCCTAATCTGGCTATCATTTCCATAATTCTTCATCCTCTTGTGTTTGTCTCCTGTGAGCCCCATTCAACTGCGCGGGAATTAAAGTCTCCGGCCATGATTATTTTGCCGTCTATGATTCTAGTTTCATCCTCTATCGCATTGAGTTTGGACTGAAATTCGTCAATAGTATCACTAGGAGTGAGGTAGCAGCTCATGACTGTGATGTCGTCTACCTGTATCCATACGTAGCCGTTTCCTTTTCCTTCTCTTGTATGGTTTATGCTTTTCCTGTCTGGGATCCATATTCCAGCAGTTTTTGATTATCCTCAAATCAGCGACCATTTTTTCTGATGGGTATTGTTCACTAATGATCATAATATCAGCCTCTTGTTCGCGCACTATCTGCGGTAGAAGTGCATCTGCAACTCGTCCTCTATGCATGTTCAGTTGTAAAATTTTCATATTGTTTGTTTTTTATTAGGAATGCCGCTTTTGGAACCAGGCAAGTGGTTCACATGACGCTTCCCTTCTTCTACGCATATGCAGCATTTGGTTTGGTTTTTGCAATCCTTGCGTGTATGTCCTGTTTCTCCACAACGTATGCATAGTCCCATGCCTTTCCTATCAGGGCCATTGCATTGGTATTGTGTATGACCGGCGCCAAAACATCTATAGCAGCGTTTAGTCTCTTCCCTGTACTTTACTTTGCTATCTGTCATACCAACTTTTAGTATTTTTGCCCCTAAAATTTGGCTTACTCCATGTACTGGTATCTTAACAAAAGCTCTTCTCTGCTCGCGATAGTTCGGAGCTGTTAAGTGTACTCCAATATCGGTGAGCGCTATTTTTGTGGCACGATGTACTACGTGTTGCACTTCTTCTATGGTAGTTAGAGCATCGAGGTCTTGTAGCTCGATTGTTGCCTTTGGCTTCCTTTCTTCAACTGTGGCAGAATCCTTCAATGATCCTCTTATAGCATCACAGAATTTCTCCCGTTCTCCACCTCTTCCCATCACCAAAAGGATTGCTCCTGTTTTTGTCTTACTGATGGATCGTATGGCTACGTCTGCTTCTTCAGGTCTGACATTCTGCCTTATATTTCTGAGCACATCGGAGTAGCTGTTTCCAGCGCTTGGCTTAATAATCACTGCGTCTGGGCGATTTCTTGGTGCCTTCTTTCTTTTTTTCCCAACGGTTTTCCATCTACGCTCTTCCTCCTGTTGTATTATGCGCGGGGCTTCTTGGTGACTTTCTGCTGTTTTCCTTTTATGTCTTTTTTCAGGGTTAGTGTCAGCAGGGCTTTGTGCAATTCTCTTGTGCTGAGACGCTTGAGGTGTTTGGGTTGGCAAGCGTACTTCTTGCTCTACGTTGTGGAACTTATTTTCTTTCTTCTCTTTTTCGGCAATTTTCCAATTCCTTCTATAATCAGCAATCACGTCGAGTAGCTCGTTTAGTTCAGAGACTCCATTTTGGACATCTCTACTGATGTTGCGCTGCTTGTTAATTGCCGCACGCATTTTTCGGAGCACATCTTGGCATTTCGCCAAGGCTTCCTCTTCCGATGTTCTCATTTTGAGAATGTATTCTTGTTTAGGAGAGTTCGGTGCCGTCATCATTAATTCTGTTGCTGGGGTAGGTTGTGGAGTTTCACCAACTTCTACTACTGCTGTGTGGGAGGTAATTGGTGTACGCATGATCCTCGAACTAGCTCGGAAAGCATACTCCCCGTCCTCAGTGTTTTTTGGAGTTGTCGTCATTTTATGCTGTTTGGTCCCAACTCAGAGCCGTTATCTTCACCCGTAATGCAGTTACCCTATAGATGACCTATAGATGGCGAGAAGCTCGTAATGTAATCAGTATCGTGTTCCATATTCATAGCGGGGTTGTCGTCGATGATTTCTGTATCAGGCAGCCGTCCCTAACATGGGAGCAGACGCTGACCGTGGGGTCCGCGGGGTCGTTAAGCCCGTCTCCTCTTTTATGAAGTGCCCCTGCGGGCATAATAATAATAATAATATATGTATGTATGTGGGCACTACCAAGTCTAAACGTAAGACTAGAGTGTCAAGTCACAAACCAGACCAGAAAGCAGTTAATAAACCCCCAGTTGGAAAAAGCTCTTGGTAGAAGTAATCACAACTTTCTTTCAAGTAAATAAATTATGAAATATAATTAAAATAAAAGTGTTGTTAACCTGTAAAAATAATTTGTAGTTCCCTGAAGATGATTGGAGAGTCCAATCGAAATATTGGAAAATAAAGCTTCAAAATCAGAAAATGGGATTTTTACTTATGAAAAGCCTACAGCCCAACAATTCTCAACACCAAAAATCTTATTAATAAGGCTATTCTCAACACCAAAAATCTTATTAATAAGGCTAACGATACTCTCATCAACGCAAAACACGGAAGGCTCGCCGTAAACATGACCATATACAAAACCTTAAAGGAAAACTACAACAAAAATACCCAACGCATCATTAAAGATACATGAAATGTTACAAATTAACAGCCAAGCTTAAAACATCAACATTGTTTCTAATGAAATGCAAGCAATTTGGCATAACTCCAAACTTCATCAGCAACAGTACAAAGAACATTTACCAATTTTTTAAAGTAAACAATGACATCGCGCCAAACATTAAACGGAGTTTAGACAAATTTGTCGACAATTTCCACCACAAAGTCCTCAATCTCTCAATAAAACAGAAACACAATCTGACCCACAAACACAAATTATCGCAGTCTGAACTACAAAAACAATTGGATACTCTCCTCGAAGAAATCTGTGGCCATGGATAAAAAGGAATATATGTCCAAAATATCAGTGATTGTAGGTGACCTTTGCACATATAGAAAACTTTCAAGAGATCCCACATACAACCTACAAACCAAAAATAATTCACTTGTAGATAGATTATACAAACTAAACATAATTAATGAAATAGTGTTTAATTACGAATAGTTTCATTCTCTTCTCAAATTATGATGTTTCATTTCTTCCGTTAGAACTTGACCATTTAGCAGAAGTGCAACTTTGTGTTTTCGCACAAAGTGAAAGATGTCAAATTCTAATGAGAATGTACTAAAAATTGGCGCCACTTTGCAGTGTCCATCGTTTGTTTTTATTCTCTCTTTGGCTAAATAAAGAGTTGTCATTCGATTTTCGTCGATTGAAGTAATAACTTGGATTTTCGTCCACTATTGGATTTTCGTCCACACAACAACTTTGTAAACAAAAGGTACAGATATTGTTTATACGAACAATATTTCTTAAATAAAGGATTAATTATTTTTATTATAACGAAATTGATACTGCTGTTGTTTTGTTTTTCTTTTTGGTTTTTTTTTTTCTTTTTATTGCTCCGCAAACATTGGTCGCTTCGAACCGGATAAACATCGATTTTTTGAGCCTCGATTGCACATTGGTCCAATCGAGCCGAATACATTGCTTTCAGCAAAAGGAAATTCGGATTCTCTTCGCTTGGGAAGCAACAGCAATTGGTTTTTTCGTTGTTTTACAAAGGCGCTCTGACTCCGTCAGCTACCAACAAAGTCATAAATAACCATCATCATTCCTCATATTAATTGTCATCAACAACTTCATTATTTTAAGTAAGGTGAGTACCGTCAAATAAGTGAGCATTCGCGAGTGTAATTTTTGTTCTCCAATAAATATAATAAGGTGTTTAATTTATTGCTAACATTCGCCCTACAACGCCGTCGCGACGTTATAGTTGTTGTTGTTCTCTCCAAGAATATCTACATTTCTTTTTCGGGTACTCAAACTAATTAAAGAGTGCAGTGATTCGTATTTGTTGGCATTATTTTCTATTCGAGAAAAAACATTCATATCGTTGTTAGTGTTTCTTCAATGCATATTCAAATTGTCAAATAAAAGAAATAAAGAAAGAAGAAAAAACACTAACAACTCTACTAGCCACTATCCGTTGAGTTGTAACAACAAAACCCATCACTGCAGTCATCTGTTCTGTTGATCGTTCGATCGATATACACACACACGTGTTATTAATATACGAGGTCCGCGCCAAAAGGTAAATATACGAGGGGTGCATGAAAAGTTTTATTGTCCATTCTGAATATTTTAATGAAATTTCTTTTCTATTATTTTTTACAAAATAATTGTTTTTCTTGTTATTGTTGGTAATTAGTGTGCATCTTACAGTCCGTGCACCCTACAATAGGTCAACATTATTGAACATTTTAGGATTTTCGTCCATTTTTGAAATTTTTGGAAAGTTTGTGGTTTTTCATTTGGTTTTCAATTCAGAAATAATTTGTTTGTGTATTATTCGATACGCACAGCCGAAATTTATTGCACTGAGAGAAATTTTTGAAGGTCTTCAGTACACAGCGAAAAATAAAAACTTTACGTTTCTTGCCAATTTTGTTCTTTTTATTGTATTTTTCGGTACAATAAAATAAAAATAGTGTATTTTCGACACATTTGATGTACTAAACAAAATTTAGTGACTTTTCGATACACTTGGAAAAGAATATTTTGCAGTTTTTTGGATTTTGGTGTATTTTTCGATACATTAAAAATAAAGTTGGGTATTTTTCGATACCGATTTTCACAATTGTTGGTTTATTTCAAATTTTTTTGGAATTTTTCAGATGTTTCTACTATTTTTCGTTTACATTGGTAATTTGGTACGTTTTATTGTATTTTTCGGTACATTAAAATAAAAAAGAGTGTATTTTTCGATACAAATTTTACAACCACTTAGAATTTGGCAGATTTTAAGAAAAATCAACACTGATTTCCGACGTTGGCTTGAGAAACTTTAGTTGACAAGTTAATATATTATAGCATTTTCGTGCATTGTGAACTACTTCTTCAAGTCAGGTTGTTTTGGTCTACTTTAGAAAGAAAAATTTTCGATTTCATTCAAATTTTATATCGATTTTCATCGTTATGTCGGTTACTCCTCTAGACAGATTCATCAGAGCTACAGATGCTATAATTACGTTTGATTCCAACTTCACTTCTCTCCGAGATGAAGATCTGGATATCTATATTCTTGAAGCTCAGGCAGCCGAATTTAAAGTAATGTGGAAAAAAGTAAAAGAGATGTTTGACGAATGTCTTAATTTCCTAAAAACTGCTGATAAACCCGATCCCAATGGCATTACATCAGCAGAGTGTAAATATCAGGTAGCTTTCAAGGCCTATATAAATACAATTGCAATGATCAATCGGAGAATTGATGAACATAGAGCTAGGTCGATGAATTCTTCTTCCACTTCTGGTGAAAGATTTTCTGTTTCTGAAGGTTTGAATATAACTAGATCATCAGCTGAAGTATACGCTTCATACAATGATAATGTTTTCCATAGTTTAAACCTTCCACCATGTGATGTTGATATTTTCAATGGCGATTTTCTTTCATGGCCTAAGTTTAGGGATCTTTTTTCTGCATTGTTTATTGACAACAAGCGCTTGAGTGACATAGAAAGGCTATGTCACTTATTGAAGAAAACTAGTGGCGAAGCGAAAGATATGGTTTCAAAATTCCCTTTGACGAATAGGAGTTTTAATTTGGCTTGGAATGCTTTGAAGGAGACGTACGACAATGTACGAATTCTGGTGAATAACCAATTAAAGTTATTGTTCGACCTTCCGGTCATTGATATAGAATCATGTTCAGGATTGAAACTATTACAGCGGGGTATAAATAGTTGCATTTCTGCTATGGAAATTTATGATGTTTCGACCAACGATTGGGATCCGATTCTTGTTTTCAGTTGCATCCAAAGATTACCCACAAACACTGTTCAATTGTGGGAACAAAATGTTCAAAATAAATCGATCCTATCTTCATGGAAAGATTTAGATTCCTTTCTTACAGAAAGAATTCAGACACTTACGTGTCTTCGTGACATTAGGGGAATTGAATCCAATAATAAACATGAAAGCAAGTTTTCCAAACTGAGCCTTTCCAAATCCTCATCCACCTCTTCAGGTCGATTTTGTATTATGTGCCCTAACTTAGTTCATCCCTTAAGATTTTGTCCCAAATTCTTAAAATGCTCGATCGATAGTCGTTTTTCGGCACTTCGACGTCATCATTGTTGTATGAATTGTCTAACTCCAGGTCATGAAGTACATAAATGTCTAAGTAACCATAACTGTTCAAGATGTAACAGGCGACATCACACGCTGTTACATCGTGAAAATTCCTTCCATATGGGTTCTCCTAAATCGACTTCGTCAAATTCTAATTCAAGTACCCCCAAAGTATCGCGAAATGTATCAGTTCAAAGCCCAGACCTCTCTTCTTCTTCGTCTGGTACCTTTTCAACAAATAGGCAAGTGTTCCACGTTGCAGAAAATAGGAAAGTCGTATTAGGAACGGCTATGGTGAATATCGTTCACCAGGGAGTTTCACACCCAGTTCGTGCCCTTATCGACCCAGCATCCGAAGCTTCCTTCATTACTGAGGAGTTACAACAAAAAATTGGTATTTCTACCACATCAACAGCGGTTACTATTTCAGGGGTTGATCAAACTATTTCCGCTAGATCCAACAAGTGCTGTTCATTTGATATTGGTTCCACAAGCGATGAAATGTTTCGCATAAAGCTTAATGCATTGGTAGTTCCTAGCATTTCAGGAAATTTGCCTTCGACTCCCATTGGTAAGGGATTATATTCGTGTCTTCCAAATATTCGTTTGGCTGACTCTCAGTTATTCGACTGTAGGCCAGTAGACATTTTGATAGGTGCTGATCTATATCCGCAAATTCTTTTGCAAGGAATTAAGTTTAATATTTTGGGTTCTTTGGTTGCTCAAAATACAGTTTTCGGTTGGATCATTACTGGTCCACTTTCAACTGTATAAGAGTATATTCTGCAGTAGTGAGATATGCAAATCATGAGGAAGATAAAAGTTCGAAATGCAATTCTTACAGGAAAAGAAATATTTGAATTCATTTTCTCAGACGTTCATGTGAAGCATTCGCCGTTTTTTGAATTTAGTGTTATTGACTACGTCAAAGTACTTTGCTACAAATCTTCTTCAACATAATCTTGAATCTCCTTGACTATCGTTTACCAATTTCAAAACTGAACACATTTATGCTTTTATACAAATACTATCTCCTAGAGGTGAAATAGTATTTGAATGAAATATTCAAAAAGACATACAGTTGTTATTGGTACACGATAGTCAAATGGACGATTTCGTGGTTCTTCTGATCGAATAGTTCTCGCACTTCGTGTAAATTAGTCGTTTAATATAAAACGTATTTTCGTGCGTTAACCGTGGTCTTCAATTCGTGCAAAAGTAACACGGTGTTGTAGGACGACGAAGAAATTAACTAATCATTCTGATTAAAATGAATTGTTCGTGATGAACATAAATTGGTTTCTTTCTTTTTTCATATAGTAGAAAAACTGTATAAGACAACCTACTCTCAGCTATTACTAGTCTGACGAGTAAAAATGTACGAATATTTATAAACCACATGTAGTTGGAAGCAGATTCTTAGTAGTGGCTCCTATTCGGGAGTTTAGAATTTGCTGGTCGATAGCGCCCTTCAGGCGAAATAAAACGAAGACTTTCCTATCCGGGATATTTAACAATTCTTCGTTTTTGATTTTAATTTAGCTGATCGGTAGCGCCCTTCTGGCGAAATAGAACGAAGAGGCTCCTATCCGGGAGATTTAACAACTTTTCGTTTCTTTCAGTTCCAAAAAATGTTATTGTATCGAATCGCTCCTATCCGGGAGGTTGAACAACGCTTCGGTACTAAGTAGTAGTGGATGTAGCGCCAATGGAAATTGGCATGGGTCCTCCGGACCACATGGGCTTTCCGAGCCATTTATATTATAAGAAATGTACAAAAAGGAAAGAAATTGCTAAAATGCTCACTATTGACGGTTCCGCCGTTTAATGTAAAATATGTACTCATAACTAAAGAACTAGAAATTAAGTTGAAACATCGCTGGATATTTCAAGGTGGCCGGCAATGTTTAATTACGAATAGTTTCATTCTCTTCTCAAATTATGATGTTTCATTTCTTCCGTTAGAACTTGACCATTTAGCAGAAGTGCAACTTTGTGTTTTCGCACAAAGTGAAAGATGTCAAATTCTAATGAGAATGTACTAAAAATTGGCGCCACTTTGCAGTGTCCATCGTTTGTTTTTATTCTCTCTTTGGCTAAATAAAGAGTTGTCATTCGATTTTCGTCGATTGAAGTAATAACTTGGATTTTCGTCCACTATTGGATTTTCGTCCACACAACAACTTTGTAAACAAAAGGTACAGATATTGTTTATACGAACAATATTTCTTAAATAAAGGATTAATTATTTTTATTATAACGAAATTGATACTGCTGTTGTTTTGTTTTTCTTTTTGGTTTTTTTTTTCTTTTTATTGCTCCGCAAACAAATAGAAATGCTTAAACTGACTACCAAAACGGCGGTTGCTCCACGAATGTATGGCTTGCCTAAGATTCACAAAAGTGGAACTCCTCTCAGACCGATCTGTTCAACTGTGAACTCTCCCGCCATTGGACTTTGTAGATACATCGTCAATATTCTTAAACATCTCACCGAGGAATCGGTCTACAATATAAAGGACGCAAAGGAATTTAGAACCAAAATCAAGGACATTAAAGTCGACGAGGACGAAGTCCTTGTATTATTTGACGTGGTATCGCTGTTCCCCAGTATTCCGGTCAATTTTGCGCTGAACGCGATAGAAAAACAATGGGACGTTATTCGGTCTTACACAGCGACACCAAAAGAACTTTTCATGGAGATATTGACACGGTGTATAAAGGATACACGATATTTTAGCTATGGAGACAGAACTTATAAACAAAACAAGTGCATGCCAATGGGATCCCCGGCATCACCAGTAGTGGCACACATCGTCATGGAAAAATTACTTAAATTACACTGTGCTACAGTGAAAATTTGCAGGGGTTCTAATGCACAAATTCGGTTTTGTGGGAGTCCATAGAAGACGAAAATACCTTTGGTTTCTTTGGGTCACTTCTGGTTTTGATTTTATAACGGTAAATGTAGTGAAAAATGGGCTTTCTTGGATTTTCAACTTTAAGCGGACATTACTTTTTTTTCGACAACCGATTTGCACACACTGTTTTTCGCTATAAAGGGGAGAGTAATGCCTTTCGAACAAGCCATAGATTTGTAAAATCGGTTAACAAATGGCTAAGTAATAGTGGTTTAAGTGTGACAAAAACGCATTAAAAAACAGTAAAATGTTTTTCCCTGTGCTCTAGGCTGCGTAAATGACACCTAACAGTACAATTATTTACAGTTACCAAGTAGGAAATTTAGTTGGCTTTCCAAAATGGGAAAAACCAAGAAAATCCATTGAAAAATGAATGCGTTATGGCATTTTTTGTGTTTCAACTTTTTGGTTTTTTTCATATTTTCCTTTATAAAACATGGATACCTTGTGCGTAATTGTTAAGCAGGATCATCACAATTAGAATCATACATGCTAAGCTACCCATCTTTTATAAAGGAAAATATGAAAAAAACCAAAAAGTTGAAAAACAAAAAATGCCATAACGCATTCATTTTTCAACCGATTTCGTTGGTTTTTCCCATTTTGTAAAGCCAACTAAATTTCCTACTTGCTAACAGTAAATAATTGTACTGTCAAGCTGTAAACAGATACAACGTTTGGGTAAAGTTTTGTGTCG
Source organism: Musca autumnalis (assembly GCF_047663935.1). Lineage (NCBI taxonomy): Eukaryota > Metazoa > Arthropoda > Insecta > Diptera > Muscidae > Musca > Musca autumnalis. The sequence continues at coordinate 130,186,846 of NW_027411644.1, forward strand.
TTTTGGCCGTTTTTACACTGTTGGGCATGATGCCGAAAAATTCAAATTCATTTGAAATATATGCCGGCAAACAGATAAACGCTGGACTTTGGTATCGTCGTCGCCCTGTTGTTGTTGTTTTTTTCTCGACGCCCAACGCAAAACTTTAATCAAACGTTGTATCTGTTTTCAGCTTTAGGTGTCGTTTACGCAGCTCGGAGCACAAGGAAAAACATTTTACTGTTTTTTAATGCGTTTTTGTCACACTTAAACCACTATTACTTAGCCATTTGTAAACCGATTTTAAAAATCTATGGCTTGTTCGAAAGGCATTACTCTCCCCTTTATAACAAAAGACAGTGTGTGCAAATCGGTTGTGGAAAAAAGAAGTAATGTCCGTTTAAATTTGAAAATCCAAGAATGTCAATTTTTCACAACATTTACCGTTATAAAATCAAAACCCGAAGTGACCCAAAGAAACCAAAGGTATTTTCGTCTTCTATGGACTCCCACAAAACCGAATTTGTGCATAAGAAATCATGCAAAAAAATTTTGTCCACTTTTGTATCACAGTGTTATCTGTACAGAAAATGCAAAACCCAAAATCTTGATAAAATACGTAGACGATATTTTTACTGTTATAAAGAAAAATGACATTGCTTCAACACTGGACATATTAAATGCATATAACACTCACATCAAGTTCAGTTCAGTTCATTCGAAAAATATCATCGCTATTAAAGAAATTCTTAGAGAAAATAACATTCCGACCATAACAATTGACAATTTAATTAAACGTGTCACAATTAAAAATACAACTAGAGATCCAAATAAGGAAAAAAATTTACAAAACCATCACATATACAAAAGGTTTCTCGGAAAGGTTAAGAAAATCAAAAATATATAATGAGGAAAAATATGTACTTGCTTACAAGTCAAACAATACCCTTTCCAGTTTATTCTGCAGACTTAAAGATAAAACTAAGGTTGAAAACAAATCCAATGTGGTTTACCGCATACCACGTAAAGGTGATAAGTCCAACTCATGTGGCAAAGTATATGTGGGCACTACCAACTCTAAACTTAAGACTAGAGTGTCAAGTCACAAATCAGCCAAGAAAGCAGTTAATAAACCCCCAGAACAAAAGACGGCACTTGCAGCCCACGGTCAATCAAAATACTGACTCAAGAGACTAACTATCATAAACGTTACACTCTTGAAATGTTACACATTATTAAGGCTCCAAACGATATTAGATCAAATTACAAAACAGACACTGACAACTGCGCTCAAATGTACAGACATACTGTGAACAAGTTTAAGTCAAGTTTAAGTTGGAGAAAGCTCTTGGTAGAAGATACCACAACTATCTTTCAAGTAAATAAATTATGAAATATGATTAAAATAAAATTGTTAACCTGCAAAAATAATTTGTAGTTTCCTGAAGATGATTGGAGAGTCCAATCGAAATATTGGAAAATAAAGCTTCAAAATCAGAAAACTGGATTTTCATTTATGAAAATTCTCAAAACAAAAAAAAAAATTACAAATAATAATAATAATAATAATTTTATTATTACTGTGGTTATTTTTAGTTGTGGTTATTTTTAGTTATAAATTACTTTTAAACTAATTTATTTCCCCGCAGGGCAGCGACCAACGAGAAGTAATATGTATGTATGTGTGTTTATATGTGGATCAGTATTTATGTTGTTGGAGAGACTAGTCAGCACTGGGTATTTCTCTAACAACAACAACAACTGCAGTGGAATACGACGGTGATGGATAAGGTGTATACACACACAAACAAATAGAAATAAATAGGAATATTCACGCGGCAAGAACAAATAATAGAACAACGATATGAAGAGAAAGAAGCACACTGTAACGAATGGGAAAACAAAAGAATATTATAATTGTAAACAAATGAATGCAAATGGAAAATGAGATGCAAATAATTGGAATTATAAAATAAATGAAAAATATTGATTAAATGATTTTAATTAAATTATCCAATTCAAGGTATGAACATATTTGGAAATTAATTTACGTTAATTAGCACAAAACAAGGGAAAACGCACTTTGACTCAAATACTTGGGAAATTGAAATGCACTATTGTATTTTCACGTTTGGATAAGAAAAGCACAAGCTTTCCTTGTTTTTTGGATGAAAACGGATGAAATTATGGAATGGATGGATGGAAAAACTTGCACAGCAATAATATTGGGTATTTCTGTAGGAACGAAATTGCTCGATTTACTGCTGTGTTTTGGAGAAGAAAATATTCCGTGGATTTGGAAATTTTTTACCGCTCGGTTGCAGTTGTGGAAAAAAAGAAATAAAAGACGAGCGTATCAGTTGTGTTGAAAGAAAAGTTTTGGTTCTTTATTTCAAATTTGGATATTTGAATAGCAGCGTTTACCGATTGAACAACCATTATGGTTGATGCGTTGGTAACAAGTGAATTGCATTTATTAAAAGGAAAAAAAGCAACATCACAGAGACGACACATATATGATATGAATAAAATTTGAAATTAATAGCATGTTTCTGTAACAAAAATATTTCCATTCGTTCATATATTTTACAAATAATACACACTTTTGGTTTTTGTAGCAAATGTTGTTTGTTTGTGTGTAAAATTTTTTGTTTGTTACAGATTTTCGCTTAAAACGCATGTGTATTATGGGAAACAAATATCTGATATTTTGTGGTAGTCATCTACATATGTTAATGGGCATACTATAGGACCAATATCACCATCTTCCCAAAATGTTTTTTGATATTTGTTGGGAAATTGTTTTTAAAAAAGCAATTGAAAAATATTGAAAATAAACGTAATGGAAATACTGATATATAAAAGCTTTTCGGAAACAGACGAATGCTTTTAATTTATTTATAAAAACCAAATTTAAAAGGAATATGTTTGAGTACGGACGTTTCCTTAAAAAATGGTTTTAACAAAACAGGCTGTTATTCTTCGCTGGAATTTCAAAACTTTCTTCTCGTAATTTCTCGGTACAGGTCCACCTTTTACATTTTTATTTTAGAAGGTACAAAACATTATAACAGGTACAAATCATAGCTTGCAAAAATCAGGCCCTATAGGTTCACGTTTTGGTACAGCCCCCCATAAGAGTAGCCCCCATTTAATATTATTTGAATATTTTATCACATTTTCCTACCGAATTGGTTGTTAACTGGAATTTTGTGTTACCAGAAGATAGAAAACTTACTCGCAAAAAACTATCCATATTTAAGCCTAGCCGGTATTGTCCAATTTTATATAGTTCAGGGATTTTTTGATTAATATTTTGCGTTACCAGTTAAAACTATTTACAACTACATTAAAGAAACTAGTCATGCAATAAAGACGTATTTGGCAACCACTGTTTTCTACAGTAAAGGCTAAACATTGGGCTGGTATTGTGTTAAACAACAAATGACTCAACCGAACAAACGCATACGATGTTGCCTACAGTGTACATGTGAGCCTGTTTGTTTTCCAATGCTCATAAACATAGGAAAGTATGAACGGAAGTGTATCGTTGCCTATTGCTGATCTCAATGGATAGCTCTACTCATAATTAGACCTTGCTAAGGCCGCCATCAGACCACCTGCTTTTTCACATGTATGACATCAGCTGTTCTGTAGTATTAGTATACCCAAAGTGACAAGATACACGTGAAAAAGCAGATGGTCTGATGGCCGCCTAAGGAGAGATTAGCGATATGCAATTACGAATAACCCATTAAGGTATATTAAACTTTATTTTACCAATTAAACATTTTTAATCAATCTGTCCACGTTAAAAGTGTATTAAAAGTATTGCACTAAGCATTAAACGTGTCCGTTCTAAAGTCGTGAGATATAAAGTTGGAAACTATATTCATAGGGGAAGTTAAAAAGCAGTTTATCATCCAAAATAACACTAAAATCAACAATTGAATCAACATTATCTAATGTGCGAGATCCTATAAAGTACTGCCAATAAAAAGGCAGACTTATTAACAGGGATAATCAAATATATTTAGTGACATACTCTTTTACTAACCAGAGTGTAGATATTGTTGCAAGAATCAAGATTACGGAAAAGTCTAATATCGTCAGCAAACATTAACATTTTATTGAAATATATCGCACATGCAAGTTCATTTAAGTATGTTGCAAAAGTTTTTTGATTTCACACATAAAAAATTTTTTGCTAATAATACCCGATTAAATTGAAAGAAATATTCTCAATCTGGCCAAGTCCTATAACGTTGCGTGTAAGTTTAAAAAAACTAAAAGAATAAACATTAGGGATATAACTTTTTACACTTTTTTGCAGATATCGAAAATACCACCACATAGCCGTGTAGAGCATGAAAAACTATTATGAAATAAGGTGTAATTTTTTCTCTATCGCTAAAAAAGTTTCCGCACCAAATGCATTGAAGTTCAGTAACGCATTTTTGAATTTTATCTGTTACAACAACATGTTTGCTTTTCATTAAAATTTTTATTTTTTTGTAATCTAATTTAAAATCATTATCAAAGCGTTCTGGACCAATTTGATCTCAAATCGCGCCATTTCGGAGCATATTAAGAATTTTTGACACTATTGCAATTTTTGGTTTTTCTTTATAAACTCGTAAATTTTATGTTTATATTTTTTGTACCTATCGGACAAGAGAATTTGGGGTCATTTGCAACAAATTCGCGAAAGTTACAGACCGTTTTTAATGACTTTGCCTGTGAGAAATGTATTTTCGTCTATAAATATTTATTCAAACAAAGCAAATTTAAAATTATAAGTAGAAAAAATACCAAAAGGGTTTTAGTAATTGCGGTCGGTGCTGAAACTTTTTTTCATCGAATCGATATTAGAAACGCGTTTTCATTATTAGGACAAAATTCCCAACATGGTACTGGTGTTGTATTTTTGTAGAAAACAAATACAATTCTCACAGGCAAGGTCAACAAAAACAGCCTGTAACTTTCGCGAATTCATTGCAAATGACCCCAAATTCTCTTGTCCGATAGGTACAAAAAATATAAACATAACATTTACGAGTTTATAAAGAAAAACCAAAATTGCAATAGTGTCAAAAATTCTTAATATGCTCCGAAATGGCGCGATTTGAGATCAAATTGGTTCAGAACGCTTTCATAATTATTTTAAATTAGATTACAAAAAAAAAAATAAAAATTTTAATGAAAAGCAAATATGTTGTTATAACAGATAAAATTAAAAAATGCATTTCTGAACTTCCATGCATTGGTGCGTAAACTTTTTTCGCGATAGAGAAAAATTGACACCGTATTTCATAATAGTTTTCCATGCTCTACACGGCCATGTGGTGGTATTTTTTTGGTTATAGCCCTAATAAACATGTATTTCAATTTGAAATACATGTATTTTCTTTTTATTTTTTTTTTTTGGCCTATATGTTTACATATTTATACTAATTAAAGTGAAGGTCGACATAATAACATAAAAACAAAAATTTTAAGAAATAGCATTTAAAAAATCCTCTTTATCACACTACTCATGAAGATTGCTCGCAGAATGTTACATACATATATTGCTTTTAAGCTTGTTGTATTAATGTGGAGTCGACTGTAATGTGGCGTACTTGTGTATGTATACAAATGTCTTGGAATCGCGACTATAACAAGTTTGAAGCAAAGCAATTGTGAAGTTTAGTGCTGTGTTGGTGGTGATCAAAACAACTCGAATGATATCCATTATTTTTGTACGGCAAAAGGTTTCTTATTTAAATACACTAGAAATGGTTCTTGAGGTTCACTTCTTATTAGAAAAAAAAAATGGAAATTTGCTTTAGAGTTTATATATTTTTCGGTTGTATCTAAAAAAAATTATTTTCCTATACGGTAAAATAATGTAAATTAACAATTTAGTAGTTATTGTACTTACCAATCAATTTACAATAGCACCTTTAAGTTCTATTTCACACGAATGCAGATATCTTTCGTTTTGTGTTCTGGTGTCCTATTGTAAGTATCATATTGGAATAACCATGTTATAATTAACAGACAAAAACAAAATTGATGTTTTAAGACGTATATTGAAGAATAATGATGGTAAAATGCATACACTTGGCAGAAAAAGTATTTGTAAACCTCATATATTAATTGATAAATTTAAAATATTTTGAAATTTTTAGTTTTTGGTGTATATTATTTTGTTTACTTATTTTATTCTACACAAATGTTATTAATTACTTTAATGCTACGAACAACATTTCATTACAGACTATGGTAAAGTGATATATAAAAAATATTTTAATATAAGTTTTAAAATTTGGTATTGAAGATTTTTACACATATGATCCTCAATAATTGACGTAATCCGGGACGTTGACGAATGGGGTTAAGTTGATAAGTTCAGAAAAATCATTCCAATTTCGTTTATGAAATGCCTGCATTAAATGAGCTTCGCCAGTATTAAAATATAAAGCAAGGTCTTCCAGTCTTAAAAACTTTTTAGAGCAAATTAATAAATTTATATTTAATGGTAGATGTAAGTGTCAGCTCTATTGATTCTGCTGTAATACTAGTGTCAAATTTCAAAATACGTTTTCTATTCTTATTTCTAATTTCGATCTACATTAGGGATATATATATATATATAGTTGTTGGCGTTTTTTTATTGTTGGACTGCAGAATTTTACATCTTTGTGTTTATTTCAGCTTTAGTCCATATTTTGTTGTATTCAAGTATTTGAATAACAACAAAATGTTTTACAGTGGATATGAAATTGATTAGTTGCGGGCGGAGGGTAGGGAATACTATAGTTTCAGTTGTCACCAAACAACTTCATCAGTTCCCTTTTCCGCCGACTCTGTATCGATAAACAGGTCAATAAGCCCATCCAGCAAATTAAACAAAATGAGAAATTTGCTATATGGCCCTAAAACTGATTACCCTACAATTTGAGTCGAACTAACGAATTTCATATCCACCACTGTTTTTATGTCGTCTTTGCTTTGCAAAGAATACGAACATAGGAGTGTTGCTTCAATAAGCGGGGGTAAAACAACGAGAAAGTTGTTGTTTTTGCATTACGCATTGATCAACAAGGCCGTGCTGATGCCTATTATTGTTGTTGGCGTTTTTTTATTGTTGGACTGCAGAATTTTACATCTTTGTGTTTATTTCAGCTTTAGTCCATATTTTGTTGTATTCAAGTATTTGAATAACAACAAAATGTTTTACAGTGGATATGAAATTGATTAGTTGCGGGCGTAGGGTAGGGAATACTATAGTTTCAGTTGTCACCAAACAACTTCATCAGTTCCCTTTTCCGCCGACTCTGTATCGATAAACAGGTCAATAAGCCCATCCAGCAAATTAAACAAAATGAGAAATTTGCTATATGGCCCTAAAACTGATTACCCTACAATTTGAGTCGAACTAAAGAATTTCATATCCACCACTGTTTTTATGTCGTCTTTGCTTTGCAAAGAATACGAACATAGGAGTGTTGCTTCAAAAAGCGGGGGTAAAACGACGAGAAAGTTGTTGTTTTTGCATTGCGCATTGATCAACAAGGCCGTGCTGATGCCTATTATTGTTGTTGGCGTTTTTTTATTGTTGGACTGCAGAATTTTACATCTTTGTGTTTATTTCAGCTTTAGTCCATATTTTGTTGTATTCTAGTATTTGAATAACAACAAAATGTTTTACAGTGGATATGAAATTGATTAGTTGCGGGCGGAGGGTAGGGAATACTATAGTTTCAGTTGTCACCAAACAACTTCATCAGTTCCCTTTTCCGCCGACTCTGTATCGATAAACAGGTCAATAAGCCCATCCAGCAAATTAAACAAAATGAGAAATTTGCTACATGGCTCTAAAACTAATTACCCTACAATTTGAGTTCTTTAGTTGGACTCAAATTGTAGGGTAATCAGTTTTAGGGCCATATAGCAAATTTCTCATTTTGTTTAATTTGCTGGATGGGTTTATTGACCTGTTTATCGATACAGAGTCGGCGGAAAAGGGAACTGATGAAGTTGTTTGGTGACAACTGAAACTATAGTATTCCCTACCCTCCGCCCGCAACTAATCAATTTCATATCCACTGTAAAACATTTTGTTGTTATTCAAATACTTGAATACAGCAAAATATGGGCTAAAGCTGAAATAAACACAAAGATGTAAAATTCTGCAGTCCAACAATAAAAAAACGCCAACAACAATAATAGGCATCAGCACGGCCTTGTTGATCAATGCGTAATGCAAAAACAACAACTTTCTCGTTGTTTTACCCCCGCTTATTGAAGCAACTTTCCTATGTTCGTATTCTTTGCAAAGCAAAGACGACATAAATACAGTGGTGGATATGAAATTCTTTAGTTCGACTCAAATTGTAGGGTAATCAGTTTTAGGGCCATATAGCAAATTTCTCATTTTGTTTAATTTGCTGGATGGGCTTATTGACCTGTTTATCGATACAGAGTCGGCGGAAAAGGGAACTGATGAAGTTGTTTGGTGACAACTGAAACTATAGTATTCCCTACCCTCCGCCCGCAACTAATCAATTTCATACCCACTGTAAAACATTTTGTTGTTATTCAAATACTTGAATACAACAAAATATGGACTAAAGCTGAAATAAACACAAAGATGTATATATATATATATATATATATATATATACAGTGCCGCTCACTTGAATAGAACCCCCCCACCAAATTTTATTCAACCTAATTTTTTTCCGATTTATACAAGATATGAAGTGTTTAAGTTCTTTTATATTTTGTGTCATGTGTTTTGAGTAAACTTAGTCATTCATTTGCATTCAAATCCGATTTATATAAGAATTACACATCGAAAAACAAATAAAGTCAAAAATTCAAGTAAAAAATTTGACTCATTTGAATAGAACCCCCTTTAGAACTTGGCTATACAGAATGATTGTATTAGAATATATATGCATTTATACTCTATATTGCAAACGAAGTACTTTCAGTAAAATTCAAGATAAGTACATCGCTCCTGATTAAGGATACACACGTATAAACTGCTGTAGCAAGGATTCTTTCAAATATCATGTGTAATGCCTAGCAAGGCTTGCCTTATTCCCTCAACAAGTTAATTTTTGGAAGCGTACTGTCTACTAGAGTCGTATATTTTACACATAAGCCATTCCCATACATTTTAGAGAATATTTGCCACTGTAGAATATGACGGACCCTTCAGGATATCCGCGTTTCTTCTCAAAATTTTAAGTTTTGATGACTCGAAGTGTACAAAAGTTTACAAAATCGTGATGAACTTACCACTCCAGACATCCGAAAATACTTATCACTACTGGAAATGCCGGTTTTAGAACTCCTGTGTAATTTGTCGTGCGCATTTAGGGTGAAAGAAATTGACGTTCTTCTCAAAATTTTGAGAAGAAAAGCGGATATCCTGAAGGGTCCGTCATATTCTACAGTCGCAAATATTCTCTAAAATGTATGGGAATGGCTTATGCGTAAAATATACGACTCTAGTAGACAGTACGCTTCCAAAAATTAACTTGTTGAGGGAATAAGGCAAGCCTTGCTAGGCATTACACATGATATTTGAAAGAATCCTTGCCACAGCAGTTTATACGGGTGTATCCTTAATCAGGAGCGATGTACTTATTTTGAATTTTACTGAAAGTACTTCGTTTTCAATATAGAGTATAAATGCATCGATATTCTAATACAATCTTTCTGTATAGCCAAGTTCTAAAGGGGGGTTCTATTCAAATGAGCCAAATTTTTTACTTGAATTTTTGACTTTATTTGGTTTTCGTTGTGTAATTCTAATATAAATCGGATTTGAATGCAGATGAATGAATAAGTTTACTTAAAACATATGACACAAAATATAAAAGAACTTAAACACTTCATATCTTGTATAAATGGGAAAAAAATTTAGGTTGAATAAAATTTGGTGGGGGGTTCTATTTAAGTGAGCGGTACTGTATATATATATATATATATATATATATATATATATATATATATATATATACTAGCTTAACCCGGTGCGCTTCGCTACCCCGAATAAGGTACATAATAAAGCAATGCCAATAATTAAATTCCCTTTAAATTGTACAATTCTTTAAATATTTCAATGCTTAAATATAGGATGACGGCGTTTTCTACCCGTTCAGTGCTATGTATGGAGCTTAACATGATATTTTTGTATGGTGCAGGAGGTAACGCTCCTCTTAAATCCTTTCGGACTATAGGTACTCTTACGTAGGTCACATTTACAAATTGTGCTCTTATGTGGTATGTGGTACTTAGTATGTCGTATTTAGTAAATGTAGTCTTGGTTAAATTCTTTCTGACTATAAGTACACGCGAACTATAATGATGACTTTTACTGACATCAAAATTGCTACTTAAATAACGAATCAGAAATTCAATATTTTATATTTGATATTTTTTAATAAAAGAACAAACTGAAATCTGAACTGATTTCACAATAATTTTGCACATATTTTACAAATCTTGACAATAATTTCAATATAATTTGTCAACCTTAATTGGACATACATAGCGTGTTTGATAGATCAAATACATGAAACCGGCCGAAAATATGTTCGGGAGCTACAATTAAATCTGACTAAATTTCAATATATATTGGGAAAATGTTTGGACAGGTTTAGCGTGTTTGGTGCATCCATCACACATTCAGAATTTCATTGAAATTGGATATACATAGCGTGTTTGAAGCATCAAATACATCAAATTGACCGAAAATATATATGAAATCGAAATCTGAACCCATTTCAATATAATTTGAAATTTCATTGAAATTGGATAAACACGCTACGTTTTTAGTGCATCAAATACATGAACTGGATCTAAAATATATGAGGAGCTCAGCGCGAAAACGGCCCACTGTATCGCAAGTTCATATTAACTGTGGCCAAAAATAGAAGGAGTTATCGTAGTTGCATCAATTTTGGTACACATACCTATTATTGACCTACAATCTACAGGATAAAAAATTGGGATGGTCGGTCCACGTTTTGGTATAGTCCCTATAGAACCGTACCTCTCGATTTTCGGGATTTTAAAAGTTTTAGGCATAATGACCAACCGAAATTACTTAAATTTTGTGGTTAGTCTTCGGCAGAGGTATAAAACATTTCAAAAGAGAATTGTTGGTGTAGGTCCACGTTTTGATATCGTGCATAGATCCACGCCTTCATATAGCCCCCATAGGAAAGTAACATCCGATTTTCGGTATTTTCGACGCTTTTGCCGAAATGGCTGAAAGTTTGTATTAAGTCTTCGTTGGGGGCGTATAACTTTCCACCAGAAATCTGTTGGTATAGGTCCTCGTCTTCCTATAGCCCCCATAGAACCGTACCTCCCAATTTTCGGTATTTTGAATGTTGTGGCCTCAATATCCACGCAAAATGACTGAAATTTAGTGTTTGGTCTTCATATGTTTTGAAAACATATTGAATACATCAAACTGTTGTGTTTATATATGAGACATTTCCTTTAAAAAATGTTTTGACCGATTAATGGTAAAAACGGTCCATTTTTTGTAAAAAATCGAATTTTGACTTTCGCTGTTCACCATTTTTTAAAAGTCTCTCGTATTAAAGCAATGTTGTTAAGTAATTAATAAGCCCACAAAAATATATGATGATCGGTTCATTCATTTTCGCGCAATAGCCAACATCGAAGAGCGCTTTCTTAAAAATGAGATATTTATATTCTAATCAATAAATTTGTATTCCGAAGTACTTGATTTTTACCACTGTTGGCCACGGTCGGGACACAGTGCGGTCTAACCCACATGCCCAAAAATTGAATTGTTTATAAAGATGAAACGGGAACCTTTTGAAATACATTCTAAAAAATTCCATATTGCATTATTTTAGAAGGAAGCAAAACCTAGTGTTATTCGATGCAATATGGAGTTTTTTAGTAGACATTTCAATAGGTTCTGTTTAGATTTTTTAGTCTGTTTGATCTTTTTGGTCATGAGGGATATAAAATCGGTCAAACACATATATGGGAGATATACCGAAATTTGAGCCGATTTCAATATAATTTGGTGTACTTATATCTAAATTACTTTCCGCCACAGACCCAATTTTTGGAGACTAAATCTATTACCGTTCAAAAGATATCCGCATACAACTTTTACATTTTTAGAGATACCTCCGATCCCGATGCTGTATCTCCAGTTCAACGTAGAATTTCAAAAATTTATATATCCAATGTTACTTTCAGGCGATACAGCAATATTCTCTGAAAATCTTTCTTCAAAATATATTTTTGCAAATTTCCGCGATATCTGAAAAAATATATACGTCACATCCTTCAATGGATATATACGAACAGGTTGAAACAATATTCTCTGGCAATCTTTCTTCGAAATATATTTTTGCAAATTTTCGCGGATTTTTCGCGATTTCTCAAAAATAAAATACGTCAGACCCTTCTTTGGATAAATAAGGTCATTTTGAGGCAATATTCTCTGACAATCTTTCTTCAAAATATATGTTTGCAGATTTTCACGGATTTTTCGCGATATCTCAAAAATAAAATACGTCAGATCCTTCCTTGGATGAATACGAACATTTTAAGACAAACACGAAACAAATCGGTTGTAAATTGGTTGAGTTTTTGATTCACGTACGAACGTCATTTCAGTTTTATATAATAGATATATTGAGGTCAAAATACCATTCAGAATAAAAACTAATTTCCAGTTATATCTCCGAAGATAAAACGGAAACTTCCCTCATATCAATGGAAGCTTCGAGACCGAACGAACTGCCTCACATAGTATGACACCACTTAAAGGGACGTTTCCTTAGAACAATTTCGGAAGGGATTTTGGCCACAATAATATATCCAAATATCGATACCTGCGGTCTTGCATATTATGAACATATTTTATCATATCGCTCATTTACTCAAAGAGTGGCATTACTCAAAAAATACGTTTTCTGAGTCAGCAATTTCTATTTTTTCTACGACTTCTACTTAATCTTGTATCAAATTTTCACGCCTATATCTCTAAAACTCAACGAGTCACAGCTGATTTACTGCAAGTTTGCCATAATTCAGAGAAATTTAGCACAAATATCTGGCTAGCTGTTTGCAAACTATGGTCCAAGTAGTTATTTTATTTTTTGTGTTATAATCTTTTTAAGTTGGGAAGTCAAATTTCAATCGCCAACTTAAAACGCGTTTTTCTTGAAACTTGATTTTTGGAAATGTGTCACTCTTTGAGTAGATGAGCGATATGGTAAGGCACTAATTTCTACGTGTGAAAATGAAACCGCATCCTTCACTAAGTGGTATAAAATTCATTATAATTTTAGAGTACAATTCTAAAATTCATTTTACAACAATAAATTAAGTCGTAATGTTGGCAGAGTAATAACAGATTTTTAGGTAAGTAATGAAACGGGGTAATATTTTCCAAAAACTCCACAATAATGATTTTGTTATCTGAAAAGTAGCTCATTTGTTATAGAAAATTCAAGAAATGAGCATAAAGGTTTAATTAGAATGAAAAAATGGCAAACAATATCTTGGACCACACACAGAGCGAACAAGCTTTGTTTAGATTGCATTTCGACATTTGAATCCAGGATTTGCCTAGGGATTTTCCATAATTTCGATTGCTTGAGTGGAGTATTCCCTCATTGGCTCAACTTCATTTATTACCCTCTATTACAGAGAGTAATGTTTTTCAAAACGAACTGACAGTGTTGCAAAATTTTACTGATCGCTAGCAATATCATGATTTCATCCCGGCGAAGGGAATTATCAATTGGCTTCTCAGTTTTTGAAATGATGCCTTTTTAGTGAAAAACCGAACTCTTTAAGTGTCTAGTATTCCCAAATGAATGAGAATCACACTCACTTTTCGGCTTTTCCAAAGAAACACCAAAATCAAAATATTCTGCAACATGTCAGCACGTATCAACTAAGAATTCGTCGAATTCTGTGAGTAGAAAATAACATCACCACAGTTGCCTGTGAGGTTGTTATTGAAATTTTGTTTTTAACAAAGCTCCATTTTGCCCATGCCTCGGCTGTTTTTTGTTTGTTTTGTTTATTGTTGAAAATTCAATCTCATTTCGATTGCTTGAGTGGAGTATTCCCCCATTGGCTCAACTTCATTTATTACCCTCTATTACAGAGAGTAATGTTTTTCAAAACGAACTGACAGTGTTGCAAAATTTTACTGATCGCTACCAATATCATGATTTCATCCCGGCGAAGGGAATTATCAATTGGCTTCTCAGTTTTTGAAATGATGCCTTTTTAGTGAAAAACCGAACTCTTTAAGTGTCTAGTATTCCCAAATGAATGAGAATCACATTCACTTTTCGGCTTTTCCAAAGAAACACCAAAATCAAAATATTGCAACACGTCAGCACGTATCAACTAAGAATTCGTCGAATTCTGTGCGTTGAAAATAACATCACCACAGTTGCCTGTGAGGTTGTTATTGGAATTTTGTTTTTAACAAAGCTCCATTTTGCCCATGCCTCGGCTGTTTTTTGTTTGTTTTGTTTGTTGTTGAAGATTCAATCTCATTTCGATTGCCCAGCCGAGGCATGCGCAAAATGGAGCTTTGTTAAAAACAAAATTCCAATAACAACCTCACAGGCAACTGTGGTGATGTTATTTTCAACTCACAGAATTCGACGAATTCTTAGTTGATACGTGCTGACATGTTGCAGAATATTTTGATTTTGGTGTTTCTTTGGAAAAGCCGAAAAGTGAGTTTGATTCTCATTCATTTGGGAATACCAGACACTTAAAGAGTTCGGTTTTTCACTAAAAAGCATCATTTCAAAAACTGAGAAGCCAATTGATAATTCCCTTCGCCGGAATGAAATCATGATATTGGTAGCAATCAGTAAGATTTTCCATAATTATTGCAGTGACGAAAATTTCGGAGTGCTTCTCAAATATTTAAAATTTATTTAGACCACTTAGTGAAGGATACGTGTTCATTTTCACACGAATAAATGAGAAATGTCAATTTGTCACAGAACAACTACGATTACCTATTGTTAGCAATATCCATCCAAAATTTACCATTACTGTTAATTTCTTAAAAAATTCTACCCTCATTTATCTTTGCGACTTTAGCAAATTTCATGAAAAGAAAAGGCTACCTATCCGCCCTCATATGGCCTCGTTATTTGTACGAGGAGAAAATATCGTCCATTTGGTTATTTTCAAGTCGAACATTAAACATCAAGAAGTTTAAGGAAGAAATTCAACTTTTAATTTCCCAAAGTGATAACAGTCTTTGGCTAAAAATTATATCAAACTTATTCCAAAACTTAAATGATTTGCAACCGTTTTGCCAATTGTAAGTAGAAACTCTTTCGACCATTTTGCACGAAAAGGTGTATGCAATCTATCATATTTATTTCAATTTAGTTGCTTTGGAGATTTGTGAATATAATTGTTGAACGTGACCAGCTACCCTACAGGGGTTCTTCAAATAATTTTAATTTCCATTGCTTGATTGGAGAGATATAATTTGCATTAGGTAAATGTTTATTCTTTGAATTACGATCAAAAATATTCTCTCATTTAATTATTTATTAATTCTTCTTGTGCATGATCGTAAGACGCCAAACCAAGGGCTGAACAATGTACAGAATTCAGTTGACTAAGAACTCTCCGTATGTCCGCTGACTGACGTAAATACCCACCTCGCTGGTTTAAATTATAATCTGTTCACACTGATCTTTTTTGATGGTGCCCAAAATCATTTTCAGCTAATGTGATCTATTGAGGTAATGAGCATATAAGTAATTGCAGAAAATATGACCAGAACGGAATGAACAAGCCAGAATTTATCGAAGTGTTAAACAAACCAAAACCCAAATATATTAAGTACAAGCCTGAAATCTATTATTGTCATAATTATCAGTGAAATTAATTTGCATGCAACCACCACGATAAGCTTTATAAGTTCCTTGTATTCTGTATTTATGAGTCATTCACGTTGCGACCACAAATTATAATTTTGAGTGCTATTTTCATTTCGGTTCAACCTAAGGAATACTGTTATCATAAAATAACGTTTCAAAAGAAACCATGTAAATCAAGAAACCAGAAATCAGACAAAGAATTTGTCTTACTGTTCGTTTTCAATATACATAGCGGGAATACCACCGAACACACATACATGCAGTTTTTAAAATAATATTACATACATTCAATGATTATCGATTTTTAAGCATCCTGTTACATTGTGTCTTCGGTCATGTTCCCGCTCAATGTTACTTAGCATATCAGTGTGAACAATATATATACGTGAATTTAAAATTTCAAAAATGTTGCTAAGGTTATATTCTGGCAACATTTCTGTCTGCTAAATTGCTGTGCTAAACTCTCTTAACATTACCAACAGGCCTTCTCAACAAATAACCTGTCGTCATCATTGAGCGTGAAATTACATGTATTGATTACACATCAGCATCTCTACTTATTGACAGCTCTGCCGGCATCGCTTCGTGAAAGTACTTTCAGCGAGGGACTTCAGCAGCAACCGTAAGTCAACGACCTTATCTTATTTACATTTTGTTTTGATGAAAAGGGAGTACAAAAAGGTTATCATAAAAAGCACATGTTCTGTTATAACATTCAAAGTAACTTAATTTTTATGAAGCTTGTTGAATAATGCAATTTCACTATAAATATATGGTTCATGTTTATTATAAGAAATAAGAAAATAAATTTAACGATAACGGATGTTTGAGAAGAACAAAATATTTTTTATAAGGACTTCAGCACCTCGTACAAATTATATTTAAACATTAACTTAAATCTATCGACAGTTTTCTTATGGATCTAATAAGACTAAAAATTTAATTTATCTGTATTCAAGCGGCTGGAGAACTTCATTTAACTTACTCATAGTTATCTTGGGTAATGCTCTAAATCGCTTTTCATTACTAAATCTTATTCTTTCTTCTTTATCATAACTTTAACAGTTAACAAAATCAATTTTCAATTGAAAACAATTATTTATATACCAATGAAAATATCGCTCAAAACTAGTAACATCCATTATTTTTAAGGCATGCTCATCAATACCTATTTATTTATTCCATGATTTTTTTCATTTATAGTAAAGATACTAAAGTCTCTGAGATTAGTTCTTTTTTCTAATGTTTTTTAAGATCTAGTTTAAGCATTCTACTCTTGAAAAATTATGAAGGTTGTTTGTGAATTCTTAGTTAATAAAGAAAAAATGAATTTCGAGTGAATTTAACCACTTATCTGTTTGTGCGCTCTTGTATGTAGACATGGGTAGGTTGTATACAGGTTTTTGCTTTCCAACGCCACGTTTAACATAGTAACCGGAAACAAAATGTTGCAACCTAGGTTGGATGGGCTCTTGTGGCAACGAACCATCTCGTTGCCTGGCATCATTTGGCTTCTTTCCTGTTTCTGCCGCCATGTTGTATCATGTCATCAATACCTATTTATTTATTCCATGATTTTTTTCATTTATAGTAAAGATACTATAGTCTCTGAGATTAGTTCTTTTTTCTAATGTTTTTAAGATATAGTTTAAGAATTCTACTTTAAAAAAATTATGAAGGTTGTTTGTGAATTCTTAGTTAATAAAGAAAAAATGAATTTCGAGTGAATTTAACCACTTATCTGTTTGTGCGCTCTTGTATGTAGACATGGGTAGGTTGTATACAGGTTTTTGCTTTCCAACGCCACGTTTTACATAGTAACCGGAAACAAAATGTTGCAACCTAGGTTGGATAGGCTCTTGTGGCAACAGATCATCTCTTTGCCTGGCATCATTTGGCTTCTTTCCTGTTTCTGCCGCCATGTTGTATATTTCCCTAGCAACTTGTTGGTGTATTTTCATTTTCCTCTTATACTATTTTTATTCTTTGACTTCCGCTTTCTTTTGAAACTTGTACATCCTTAATTGGTTCAATTAAAAAATGTACAGAAATCATTTATATTCATTAATGATCAAGTGGGAAGGGAGCCAAGAAGTTATTCGAACCCCCCATCCGACGAGCAAAAAGGCCGAAATAAGCAGTACATTTTCTTCGTAGGTACTCCAAACAACATCAGCCACAAATTCGTATACGTTACATGCTACATACTTTAACTTTACAAAATGTTATGTTTCTCAACATCAGAGGAGTCCGCTAGGACATTCTAGTACAAAAAGGTGGCACTTTACCTAGAAAAATCCTTAAAAAAGCACAAATGTAGTGTCTTAAAGTGTTCGAATATGCATTTTGCATCGACTCTGAACGCCATCTAACCTTAAATGATGGAACTAGTTGAAATACATTATTGTTTCATGTAGATTATTCTTAAATATTTTCTATCCAATAAATTATTGCACGTTTTTGCTTATTTATGTATATTTATTTACAAATTTATTTAATTCAATATAAAGAGGTCCCGCGTCAAGGCATAATTGGGACTAGTTGGCTAATTACTATTTAGTCATAAATAAAAAAATAAAATAATAATACATTACAATGTACGTAATTTCAAATATACACAAATAACATAAGAATGCAAATATTTCATTCATTAATCAATACTAGAGATGGGAAATGGGTAAATACCCATTAAAATGGGTAAATTGGGTACAAATGGGTAAATACCCAAGTATTTACCCAATATTTGGG
The DNA here is from genome assembly GCF_047663935.1 of Musca autumnalis. NCBI lineage: Eukaryota > Metazoa > Arthropoda > Insecta > Diptera > Muscidae > Musca > Musca autumnalis. Next base: position 130,205,511 of record NW_027411644.1, read on the forward strand.
TATAAACTACAGAAGCTAAAATCATCCAATTAGATGCGAAAACGCAGTGTTTTAGCAAGTTTTAACAGACTATGAATAAACTCACTTTTTTGTTTGAATACGGGCTATGTTAAAATATTTGGTGCATGTTTTGGTAAATCTCTCATATATTGTTACATTATAATTTTGATATTTGAGAGCCTTTAGAGCGGTTTGTTGTCCTCTTTGAATCCAAACATACCTTCCTGAACATAAATAACAAAAATTATAGACTCCCTTTAATAAAAAATTAAGAAACAAAAAAAATACTTTTGGATGGCTAATTTCTTGGCAAATAACTGTGCCTCTTTTTGTCAAGAAGAACGGAGAAATGTGAAGATCAACCCTAGGATTGGAATTAGGATCTCCAGATGTTAGTGGATGTCCAAGCCTCTGTACCCTCCCAGCCATGGTCTCAAGGCTATAAATTTTTGGAGAGACCCCAAATGTACCTTCTTCTTACCCATCTTAGCCTACCTCACCGCAGTAAGAAATTAACAGAACTAGCACGTCATGTTGTTATCAAAAATGTATTTAAGATAGTAATTCATCAAACGAATAATGAAAACAATATATATATGTATTCAAGAAAAGAGACTATATAGATGAAAGCAAATAGGGTATAAGGATTTCATAATGTGATTATATATGTACCTACGAATCTGAGATTTTTGGTATGTACTAAATTCAATGGTATTTAAGGAATGAGTATTCAGGGGAAGTACAACACTTAATTTATAGTATAAAAATGTTCAATATTTCACAACTTCCTATATCCACATAGTGGGTGAAATTTAGGTTATACAATTTGTTATCTCAACTGAGCACTTTGGCTAATTGATTGGAATATTAAAATATTTTAAAATTGGTTGTTTAAATTACTCATGACTCACTGTTTTTGCTGGTTTTATAACGCTCTAGAAAGTAGAGGTCATTCTTACAAATCCTTTAGAATTCACTGTTCCAGATCCTCGAGGCCTCGACGAACGTTGTTAGGAAGAAGTGGCGAAGGATGTGTGTACACATTGATGTACGGTTTTGCTGTAGGGCTTGAATAGAGAGTTATTAGAATTTATAAATGTTTGCATATTTTAAGGATTTTATGTAATTAATAAATTAATTGATGGTTTTTGTTTTGTACTTAGAAAATTTAGCGATGTAATTTTAAATTATAAATTATCTTTGCTGCTCCTGGCGGGATTCGAACCCAAGTCTCTGATAATGCTGATGCTTATACTGTGCTCGCTCGCCAACTAGGCTATTGGGCGATCTTCATGTTGGTGGCTTGTGAGATGGTTTTGGTGGCTGATGATTGAACTATGTGATACACAACGTCGGTGTACGACTGCAGTCAGACGGGCTGTCTTATTCTATTTTTAGCACACCCCCAATGAGGAAGAGTCTTTTAGGAAGCCAGTCACAAGCTGTTTGGTTATTATCTCTCTTTGTTGTTTTAGCACAGTAGAATATTGTTGTGTTAATGTTCCGGTTGGCCCATTGGTTTAGTGATATACTAAGTATAATCCAAGAAATCCAATTTGAATAATATTCTCCGGAAACAATACGTGGGTGAGGGGATTTATAAATTTGGTCAATAAAAAAATCCCAATGCAGCAACTAGTATTAAATATCGTAATTAGAAAAAAAGTTATCCAACGAGAAAAATTAGATTCCGCATTCACGGCTCACAATGGGGTTACCGCAAATGAGGAATATAGGAGGAATCTATCAAGAGAAAAGAAATAACACCATTCTTAATTCTGACATTATTTAGTCACAAAATTGCCGTTCTTACCTTGGCTTTCTTTAGCTTTAAACTTGGTTTCGATGGTGCGTCAAGGTATGAGGGCAAAGGCTACTATTGTTAAATCCGATTAGGAAATTCAGATGGTTACTAGATGCTTAACCTTTTTGATCATGAAAAATAACTTCAAATAAATACCTTTTAAGTTGATAAAGTTATTGGTTTGAAAGAATGTTATGGTCGAATTCACTTGTTTATTGCCACGGATTGAAATGATAATTGTTGATAAAATTTTCCGTTTACTATTCTGTTTAATTATTACTTAGTAACCACTTCAAAAATTCCGTGTTAAATGCTACTGCCGTTTATATTTTCGTGTTGTTCGCTTCTTTGTGGTAGGAATGCAAAAGATCGATGTGCTTGAAAGCAAATGTAATGTGAGCACGATTTACAGACAAGTGGGATTTTTACCACCTACAAGGTACACAGAGCCATGAGAGCACTAAACGGGAAAAAAATATAAACCCAAAATTATTCTCAGCCTGAAGCACTCTGCACTTTAACTCAAGTCTCACTACCACATATACAATGTTAGCATTTTCAAGCCAAGTCTCCAAAATTAACGGGACTACTAAAGCAAAAATTAAAGAAAAATAAAAAAATAAAAAAAAATGGTCTTAGCCGGATTCGAACCTAGGACTCCAGGTTCCGATAGCAGGCGTTCTACCACCACGCTATTTCGGAAGTTGTTGGTGGTTTGTCTGAAGATCCACATAAGTATGTTTGGGAGGATGTATCCAAAAGTTTGTCACATGCGATAAAACTTTTTAACGACAGAATTACAGGAAATATATCTTTGAAATATAATCAGATTTCCCAACACACAACTTTGCCGAAGAATTGAAAAAGCCTACTAATTTTGTTTTTTCTACAACCATAATTCACCACAAAACCGAGTAATATCGATCCTGTGGATGGCGATATTAATCGGAATATGTCAAGAATTATGGTCGGATATCCTTAGCGTGGTAAGTTCCAAGGAGCTTACCATCAAGGTCTTCCAACTCATAATAGACGTTGCCAATTTTTTTCTAAATTTTGCTGGAAGAAATATCGGTGCCAGCTTAACATTGAAATTTTTCTCCGCATTGCTTTGTGCAAGATTGCGTCGAAAAATGAGTTGACTTGGCATATACGAAATAGGTCGTGTACGTAAATTGTACTGGTCCCTATGGGTGTTGTGCGCTTCCATAATATTCTTTTTTAGCTCTTTTCGAATTATTTGTAGGTGATCTTTTCTTTCCATCACTTCTGTGGGTTCGTCCAACATATTGATGTTCTTTAATAACGAGTATGTCTCCGCGTGGGTAACCATATTGAACCCAAAAGTTGCGATGTAGGGCGAACATTTGATAGACTGGTGTATTGAGTTCCTCAATGCACAGCTAATATATGATAAGTTTTCATCCCACAATCTCTGGTCACTTTTCAAGTAAGCTCGTATACTGGCTATAATAGACCTGTTTACGCGTTCGGAAGCGTTAGCTTGCGGTGAGTATAGCACAGTATAAAAGTGTGTAATACCGAATTTTGTTAAGAAGCTATTAAAATCGTTAGATTTAAATTGGCTTCCGTTATCACTGACGACCTGCTCCGGAACTCCAAAGGCATGAAAAATATGCTTAAGTAAAAAGTCTTGTATGGGAGTGGAAGTGAATTTTTTCAAAGGACACAGCCAGTGATATTTTGTGAGGTGGTCCAGAACTATAAAAATACCAATGTATCCATTTTCGGACCTAAAATATCCACGTATAACCTCTGGAAAGGTCGTATAGTTTGGACTGCATTACCCATATGGGGCTTAAGGACAAAATTTGGATGTTTAGTGGTCTTGCAGGTAGCGCAGTTGCGAACGTATTCACGCACATCCGATACCATACCTGGCCAGAAAAAGTTACGACGTAGCAACTGTAAAGTTTTCCCCATCCCTCCGTGAGAAGCAACTAGAGAATTGTGGAAACGGACTATTAATGATGGTCTCATTTTTTCTGGAATCCACAGTTTCCATGCGGAATTATCCTGAGCTGTATCATCAGTGTAATGTTCTGTTCGTATATATATGAATTTTTCCAGAATTTTTAAGTCTGGATATTTAGAAGGGTTATCCAGAATCTTTTTCTTTAAATCTGGGTTGCAATTGAAAACCCAACGGGACAACCTACCCGTTAAGTCTGGTTGTTTCATGAGCCATAAGAGGGAGGAGTGGTCAGTAACGACCTCCAAATCTTGCAATTCAAGATAACACCTAAATTTCGTTATGGCTTCAATGGCAGCTAGGCATTCCCGCTCCGTCACACTGTAATTGCGCTGGGCGGTGTTCAATTTCTTGGACATGAATGCAATCGGCTTTTCATGTCCGTGTTCATCAAGCTGGACCAACACTGCCCCTATGCCATAATCCGACGCATCGCAATGTAAGTAAAACTTCTTTGTAAAGTCGGGATTAGACAATACGGGTGCAGTGGTCAACAGAGTCTTGATGGTCTCAAAAGATTTTTGGGCATCAGAGGTCCATTTGAATTTCTGCTTTGTCGATAGGGTTTCTGAAATTGGGAAGCTGATAGACGAAAAGTTCTCCATGAACCTTCGATACCAACCGGCGAGGCCCAGAAACCCACGAACTTGTCGCTAGCTCTTTGGCACCGGCCAGTTAACGATGGATTCTATTTTTTCAGGATCCGTTTGGATACCTCCATGACCAATCACGTATCCAAGGCATTTTGTCTGGGTTACACAAAATTGACTCTTGTCCACATTAAGTGTTAGATTGGCATTCCTAAGTTCTTGGGCTATTCGCACGAGTACTGATAGGTGACTATTGACGTCCTCTGACACTATTACGATATCGTCAAGATATCCGAAAACACAGTATCGAAGGTCTGGAGGTATAATTCTATCGACCAATCGACACATGGTCTGAGGCGCCGTGCAGAGCCCGAAAGGCATCACCACAAACTGATACAGGGGCCTTCCGGGCACTGTAAAAGCTGGTAGAGCCTTCGACTCCTTAGATAAGCCGATTTGCCAGTAGGCGTCTTTTAGGTCGAGCTTTGTTATAATGTTTGCCTTAGGCAATCTGGCGAATATACCCTCGATACTTGGTAACGGATATGCATCCTTTTTCGTCATCAGGTTCAATTTCCGTGCATCTAGACATAGGCGTACTTTGTTGGGTTTGACAACAAGTCGCATTGGAGATGACCAAGCCGACACAGAGGGTTCGATTACCCCTATTGTGAGCATCCGATCGATCTCCTGGTACATTAAATTCTCTACGGCAGGAGACACCGGGTAAAAACGTTGTTTTACCGGCTTCGCATTGCCTATATCTATGTGGTGCGTCAAGTAGGAAGTTCTACCAAGACCTTGCTTAGAGAAGTTTGGGAAGAGGTCTATAATAGTTTTTAGTTGAGAGAATTCTTTGGTAGAATTCTTTGGTAGCCAAATCCGAACCTATGCATGAAACATTGGCTCCAGTATCTAGGAGACCATATTCGGTTAAGTTTAAAAAAGTTATCTTAGCATAGAAACGTTTGTCCTTAGGACTAGAAATTATGGTGGAGATTACAAATCTAGAGGCTTGTTTTCTTCTCTTGTGATACCCTCTAAGTCTGCTAGTAGACCTCTTTGGACCCTTATGCGGTTTTATTGAAATTTCAGAGATTTGATTTCTCTTTTCCATATAGGCTTGATAACGCTCATGGAACGGCCGTACAGGGTGTAACATTTTATGTTCACATTTAGTAGTTGGTAGGTCTGGTTTAAGTATGGTTATGTTTTCCGAAGATTCGGCTATGGATTCATTCGGATTTGGTACTGAAATGGCTATGGACGGTTCGGATGTTGACTCGGGCTTATCAAGTTTTTTGAACTGGTACCAATTTTCCTGTTTGCACATCTTACGCACTGTGGCTTATAAGTGTTTTTAATGCCACAACCGTAGCAAAACACAGTGCGGTCTTGGAGGCAATCGTCCCAAAAATGGCCGAACTCATCACAATTCCAGCATTTTACGTTGGAAGATTCTTTCCTGATAGCATCAACACATACATTGCTATCAGTATTTTCCAAATCTTGACCGTCGTACTGAAGTTCAGCCACGTTTCTGCGTAGATTTATGTTACCACTGGAAAATTGAGACTTTTGTGGCAACTGTTTTCGGAATGACTCATCATTCATGAGATCTACCGTTTTGTGGTATCTCCAAAACCAATCTTTTGCTTTGCCGGTTAACAAAATCGGAATATTCTTACAAATATAAGTAAAATTACCATTTAGGTGCTCATTTGTCAAGGTTCGAATACGATATTAAAATTCATCTACTGATAGTCCGCTGTTGGAAACATCAAACTGGATGTTCCAGTTGTGAATTATACAAGTAACACGATCTGGTCGCACAATCTGGGAGAATTCTCCCGACCTTTGCAGTTCATTTGAAGATATTGGGTTACCGGATTGTGAAGTTTGTGACTGAGGTATGTTTTGAGAAGAATTACTAGGTCTGGGTTCAGTAATAGCTGGTATATTTTGGTTCTGATTCTGGGATTGGGATTCTAAATTTAGATTTTTAAGTATTTTAACGATACTTATCTCGATCATTTGATCAATGCGAGATACCTTTGCTTATACTCTGGATATGACTTTGAAACTTTCTTACTATTATGACTGGGCTGTTGATTATGAACTGGTAGGTCATAATCTGTAAATCTATTTGTATGATTGTAAGCAGGCTGGGAAGATAATTCTTCTCCTATCTGACTACTATTTTGGGGCAAATCCAGGTCCATACTGGCATTTAAATTTTCGGAAAATAGAGTTTTCGAAAGATTTCGGGTAATTGGGCGATTTGTAAAACAACCTCGACACTTCCCGCGATAAGACGATTTTTTTGGGATAGCGCCCGTTTGAGTGGAAATATCGGTCGATTCGACACTTATTATTGGAAATTTTTTAAGTTTTGAAAGTTCGCATGTTGCTTTACAGCAAGGACATTGAGTAGAATTGGACAATGCTTGTTCAATACAAGTTCGATGAAAAATGTGCTGACAAGTTTGCAGGATGCAACAATCCTGTTCCTCAACCTGCATTATTTCTTTACATGAAGGGCATTTAAATTCTTCATCTTCCGTAATTCCATAATCCGTATTTGGATTTGGTATTGGACTACGTGCCACTGCCATTGTCGTAAGAGAATAATATATATGAGCGATAATTAAAAAAAAATGATAAATCAAATAAGATAGGAAAAAAATAGTTGTTTGAATTCGAGTTGAGATCTGTGTTTTCACAGAAAATATAATTTTAGGCTCGAAAGGTATAAAATAGAGACTTTTCTTACTTTTTGGTTGAGGTAAGAATTTGGGGTAAAAGGGAATAATTATAATAAATTCTAAGGGTTGATTAGGACTAGTAAAAATGCTGAACTATGGAATCTATACTTAGTCAATAGAATGATTTCTGAATGCCCAACCATCATGCTTCTTGTACTAAACACTGCTCTTTTCGGACGCCATTTCGCATCAAGCAAAATAACGTAAATCCTAAAAACAACAGGATGATGATAACCTCGGTCAATACTTGAAATCAGACCTATAGACCACGTATAAACTATTTATGAGTTTGTAAAATTAATTTGTCGACTTTCTTTTGAATCAGAAATTCTTGTTAAAGGACATCTCGGTCAGATTATCCGAAACCATCAGAGAACTGAATATCCTGAGTGCCTACAACAAGTATTCTGAATTCATTTCCAGGACGACTAAAGGAACTTTATAATCTCACTATCGAAATGGAATTTTTATTTGTTTAAACGGTAGTTTGGGGAATCAACTCCTAAAGGACATTACCAACATATAATTGTAAATCCCGCAATATTGCTATTAATGGATAGCACTATTCCAGAATTTAAAACTAGCTGCTGTAGATGAACTGAAGTGCTCTTGTTTTAGAAAATATAACTTGTATACCGGAAAGGACATAACTTTGTCTTTAAGGACTCGACTGTTTCGCCCCACGCTGGGCGCCATTCTATCTATGTACTGTTCAAGCTAGATGTAACACCTATTTAAGGTTACGTTACTCAACCTACCTTAGGCCATGTTTCACCTGAATTGAGGAAGATACTAGGAGGTTTAAATAGTTATAAAAATATGTAATTCAATTCGGACTGTGGGAGCCACTGAATACGCTAACAAGCAGTCGGGTGTGGGGGGGGGGGGGGGGGGGTTCGTGTCCTCTTTGAATCCAAACATACTTTCCTGAACATAAATAAAAAAAATTATAAACTCCCTTTAATAAAAAGTTAAGAAAAAAAACTACTTTTGGATGGCTAATTTCTTGGCAAATAACTGTGCCCCTTTTTGTCAAGAAGAACGGAGAAATGTGAAAATCAACCCTAGGATTGGAATTAGGATCTCCAGATGTTAGTGGAAGTCCAAGCCTCTGTACCATCCCAGTCATGGTCTCAAGGCTAAAAATTTTTGGAGAGACCCCAAATGTACCTTCTTCTTACCCCTCTTAGCCTACCTCACCGCAGTAAGAAATTAACAGAACTAGCACGTCATGTTGTTATCAAAAATGTATTTAAGATAGTAATTCATCAAACGAATAATGAAAACAATATATATATGTATTCAAGAAAAGAGACTATATAGATGAAAGCAAATAGGGTATAAGGATTTCATAATGTGATTATATACCTACGAATCTGAGATTTTTGGTATGTACTAAATTCAATGGTATTTAAGGAATGAGTATTCAGGGGAAGTACAACACTTAATTTATAGTATAAAAATGTTCAATATTTCACAACTTCCTTTTTTTCAATATGTAGTGATAATAACAAACATAATCCACATATTGGGTGAAATTTAGGTTATACAATTTGTTATCTCAACTGAGCACTTTGGCTAATTGGTTGAATTAAAGATTTTACAATTACATTACACATAGTATCCGAAGGATCTATTCTCAATTTAAAATTCATATTTTGGAAAATAGATTAATTATCTTTGAATATTAAATAACACAATTGGAATTTACGGATTTATATGGTTTAGTTTTACTTTAGTAAATAAACTAAACAGCATAGACTAACAAGCATAGGTCATTTTTGAGTCGTAAACAGGCACAGATTCAAGGACTATCATTTTCCGCAAGGACCGAGGAATCGGAAGCATATTGAATTAAAGAATTAATCCTTTCGTTTATTTTGACTTGATAGGTTTGTCCTATCAGATTATATCCTTTTTTTATGCAAATATTTTAAAATTGGTTGTTTCAATTACTCATGACTCACTGTTTTTGCTGGTTTTATAACGCTCTAGAAAGTAGAGGTCATTCTTACAAATCCTTTAGAATTCACTGTTCCAGATCCTCAAGGCCTCGACGAACGTTGTTAGGAAGAAGTGGCGAAGGATGTGTATACACATTGGTGTACGGTTTTGCTGTAGGGCTTGAATAGAGAGTTATTAGAATTTTAAAATTTTTGCATATTTTAAGGATTTTATGTAATTAATAAATTAATTGATGGTTTTTGTTTTGTACTTAGAAAATTTAGCGATGTAATTTTAAATTATAAATTATCTTTGCTGCTCCTGGCGGGATTCGAACGCAAGTCTCTGATAATGCTGATGCTTATACTGTGCTCGCTCGCCAACTAGGCTATTGTGCGATCTTCATGTTGGTGGCTTGTGAGATGGTTTTGGCGGCTGATGATTGAACTATGTGCTACACAACGTCGGTGTACGACTGCAGTCAGACGGGCTGTCTTATTCTATTTTTAGCACACCCCCAATGAGGAAGAGTCTTTTAGGAAGCGAGTCACAAGCTGTTTGGTTATTATCTCTCTTTGCTGTTTTAGCACAGTAGAATATTGTTGCTTAGGGGGACAAGTGTTAATGTTCCGGTTGGCACATTGGTTTAATGATATACTAAGTATAACCCAAGAAATCCAATTTGAATAATACTCTCCGGAAACAATACGGTGGTGAGGGGATTTATAAATTTGGTCAATAAAAAAAATCCCAATGCAGCAACTAGTATTAAATATCGTAATTAGAACGACAAGTTATCCAACGAAAAAAATTAGATTCCTCATTCACAGCTCACAATGGGGTTACCGCAAATGAGGAATATAGGAGGAATCTATCAAGGGAAAAGAAATAACACCATTCTTAATTCTGACATTATTTAGTCACAAAATTGCCGTTCTTACCTTGGCTTTCTTTAGCTTTAAACTTGGTTTCGATGGTGCGTCAAGGTATGAGGGCAAAGGCCACTATTGTTAAATCTGATTAGAAAATTCAGATGGTTACTAGATGCTTAACCTTTTTGATCATGAAAAATAACTTCAAATAAATACCTTTTAAGTTGATAAAGTTATTGGTTTGAAAGAATGTTAGGGTCGAATTCACTTGTATATTGCCACTGATTGAAATGATAATTGTTGATAAAATTTGCCGTTCACTATTCTGTTTAATTATTACTTAGTAACCACTTCAAAAATTCCGTGTTAAAAGCTACTGCCGTTTATATTTTCGTGTTGTTCGCTTCTTTATGGTAGGAATGCAAAAGATCGATGTGCGTGAAAGCAAATGTAATGTGTAATGGGATTTTCACCACCTACAAGGTACACAGAGCCATGAGAGCACTAAACGGGAAAAAATATAAACCCAAAATTATTCGCAGCCTTAAGCAATATGCACTTTAACTCAAGTCTCACTACCACATATACAATGTTAGCATTATCAAGCCAAGTCTCCAAAATTAACGGGACTACTAAAGCAAAAATTAAAGAAAAATCAAAAAATAAAAAAATCATGGTCTTAGCCGGATTCGAACCTAGGACTCCAGGTTCCGAAAGCAGGCGTTCTACCTCCACGCAATTTCGGAAGTTGTTGGTGGTTTGTCTAAAGATCCACATAAGTATGTTTTGGAGGATGTATCCATAAGTTTGTCACATGCGATAAAACTTTTTAATGACAGAATTACAGGAAATATATCTTTGAAATATAATCAGATTTCCCAAAACACAAGTTTGCCGAAGAATTGAAAAAGGCTACTGATTTTGTTTTTTGTTTTTCTACAACCATAATTCACCACAGATGTAAGTTTATAATCAAGTTGTTGTGTGTGGTGTCTGGTTTATACTGCAGTGATGTGCGGTGGTTGGTCTATTATAGAGATATTTATGTATTGTTGTTGAGGTTGTGATGATGATAGATTGTGATGATGATAGACGCTGGGTGAAGGTTTATAATAAAGACGAAACGGTGGTTGGTAAGTATCAGATTTGTTGATGCAGAGTGGTTTTGGTGGGATGGATGCTGATTTATAAGATGGGTGTTGAAAGTGGTGACTGGTATATTCTGAAGTAATATACTGTGTTTGGTCTATTGCAGGTTTTGTTGATGTAGAGTGGTTTGGTGTGATGGATGCGATGAGTAATGGATATGAGTGCGCGGCTGCTGTGGTTGTGGCAAAGATGTTGATGTAGTGGATGTGATGTGGGTGTGGGTGTGTTGCCGCTGAGGGTGTTGTTCAGAGTTGAGCCGATTTCTATCCCCCTGTGTGAAGGAGAAAGAAAAACAGAGATTAATTAGTTTTGTTTGCCAAGCCATGTGAGATTTTTGGCAAATTGGTGTAAGTAGATAGGGTCTATGTCGGAGAAGAAAGTCAGTAACGAGGGGCACCTACATAGTAGATGTTCGACCGTCTCTGTTTCTTCTGGATCTTGACATAGCCTACAGTAGTCTACACTACTGTTGTCCCATCTAGAAGTTAGGGACCTGACCATGTTATGACCGGTAATGAGACCTACAGTGGTCTTTATCCCTAACTTATTTAGTGAAAAAAGAGAGTTGGTTCTATGTTGAGAATAGCTGGGCCAGATTGCCTTGGGTACCTTACAGCCAGTTTCCATTTGCCATCCTTGCCCCGCCTTCTCAAGGAAGTAGCCGCGAAGTTTTCGGAAGTAGCAGCACTTTGGTGGTCTGATAGATGACTCAAATGGTAAGTCAGTCGACTGAGAGCCACCCCGTGCTATTTCATCCGCCTCTTCGTTTCCCTTTATACCGCTGTGTCATGGAGCCCAGCAAAGACCAACGAAGTCGCGTACTTCAAGCAGAGCGTTTTTCCAGTCGAGGATAGCTTTTGAGTTTATGGTCCATGACTTGAGAGCCTTAAGGGTCGCTTGACTATCGACAAAAATAGTCACCGGTCCTTTAAGGATACTCCCAAGTTCATTGACCATCTCCACTGCTTTCCTTATTGCAAAAATCTCTGCCTGAAAAACGCTGCAGTTATCGTTGAGATTGAAGGATTGCTTAATTTGTGGGTTATCGCAGAAGACCCCGGCACCTCTGCCATCCTCCATCTTTGAACCGTCTGTGTAGATGGCCAGACCGCCAAGAGGAGGGCTACCACTAGACCAGGCATCCCTGCTTGGGATTGTGACGTTGATTTGGTTGAAGTTGAGTACAGTGGGTATATAATCACTGATGTGATCGGATCCACTGAACTCAAGTAAATCGGTGAAGGGGGAGAGGACCTTTGCATGTCCACATCGTGATCACTGCCACATACCTGCCTCTCTAAGCCTGAAAGCCGTCCTTGCCGCCTGAAAGTTGATAGTGATGTCCAGAGGGTGGAGATCAAGTATCATATTCAGGGCGGCTTGAGGTGTACTTCTAATGGTACCAGAGATTAGCAGAGATGCGGCTCCACCAGACAAGCCCACCATAGGTAAGAATTGGGAGAACCACGTTATCATACAACCGGTGTATGATCTTTGGTCTGAGACCCCAACTTTTACCAATGGAGTTCTTGCAGGAATAGAGTGCCATAAAACCCCTCTTAACCCTCTCCTCAGTATTCCTTTTCCAATTTAAGCGTTGGTCCAGGATAACACCGAGGTATTTGGCTTCCGATGAGAGTTTTAGGGCAACACTGTCCAGCTTTGGTAGCGGGAAATCAGGAATTTTGCGCTTCTTCATGAAGAGTACGAGCTCAGTCTTCGTTGGATTCATACCAAGTCCATTGGTGCGAGCCCAGCGAGACAGCTGCACTAAAGCACGCAGCATAAGGTCTGATATGGTCGACAAGAATTTGCCGCTTATGAGGATAACAACATCGTCAGCTACCACCTTCGTCCTTAGTTGGTTGAATTTCACAAGAATTTCGTTTATTACAAGGAGCCAGAGGAGGAGTGATTAAACTCCTCCTTGAGGCGTACCCTGCAAACATTTTCCCTTATGGAACTCTCTCCCAGATGGGAGTTGATGATTCTGCTCTTCAGCATTTCATCAACCCAACTAACAAGGATAGAGGAAACTCCTGCGTTAGTGAGCGAATTTTGAATGGATTCCAGCTTCACATTGTTGAAGTCTCGCTCTATATCGAGGAAGGCTGCAAGTGTGAAGCACGAACCCTCCATAATCCTCTCAATATATCCAGACACCTTGTGTAAGGCAGTATCCACCGACTTGCCTTTAATATAGGCGTGCTACGAGTTGCTTATAGTATTGGAATCTAGATGAGACCGGATGTCGTGGTCTAGTAGTCTCTCTAGAGTTTTAAGGAGGAAGGAAGAAAGACTAATAGGTCTATAGTCCTTAGGTAGTGTGTGACTAGGCTTCCCAGCTTTGGGAATGTAAGTCACCGTTACCTCCTTCTATGGGTTAGGTATGTACGACAGACGCAGGCAGGCCCTGTAAATTTCCTTTATGTTTGCCAGTACCGATACAGTATTTTGCAACATAGCCGGTATAATGCCATCCGGTCCAGGTGATTTATAGTGTTGGAAGCTGTTTATCGCCCATTTTATTCTTGGGATGCTAGTTAAGCTGTCAATCAGTTGCTCGCCCTGTGCCGTACAGCCCTGATTGTGATCCGTTTGCTGCGAGTCACTCTCTAGGTCTGTACAGCCTAGAAAATGCACTTCAGACAGCAGATTTAGAGTCTCTAGACCAGAGTTAGTCCACGTGACGTTTTCTCGTTTGATGCTACCCATGGGTTTGGGATCCTTGGATAGAATCTTACGAAACCTGACAGCTTCGAACACTTTTTAGATACCTTCCAGTCCATAACCTCGGAGACTTCCATATTGGTTAGGGTGATATCTATGACCTCGCCTCTAACTCTGTTTTGGAAAGGAGGTGTGGTACCCCTATTACAAATTCTTAAATTATTTTGCAAAATGAATTTGAAAATGGACTCACCCCTAGTGTTGGTATCACTTTTTCCACAATTGAAGTGATGAGCATTTCCATCACATCCAAGGATTATGTGGCCTGTGCTCCCCATTTCGTTCATCAGAGTATTTACGATGCCACCGGGTGGGTCGGGGTCTTCATAAGGCATGTAGACAGAGGCCATTATAAAAGGTTTCCTATGCCCTCTCTCCATCCTTATGGAGGTGATGTCTCCCCTGCTGAAATTGGAGAGAAGCTTTAGTTTTAGATTCTTTTTTGCAACTACACATGTTTTCACCCTGTCTCCATTCGAGGCAGCGAGGACAGTGTAGTTGTTATTGCTCAGTCCAGCAACCTTATTATTATATAAATAAGGCTCCTGGACCAGAGCAATATCAATATTGGAAGTCGAGAGAGTAAGTAGGAGCTCGGTAGCAGCAGCCCTGCAATGGTGCAGGTTAATCTGCACCACACTGAGCTGCTGCCGCTTATTTCCTACTGGTGCTTTGGTGGGATTTTGAAGCATAACCTTTCTAATCCGAAGTTAAGCACGCCCTCTAGACTGCGCAGGTAGGATTCCCCGCTTACATCCGTTGCAATGCGAATGACAAGACCGCCGTTCTTCGGATAGGAACCAAGAATTCTCCAGTTTTCCATCCGAAGACCGTCGTTCTGCTTTTCGACTAGCTTCATTATTTTGTCTAGCTCCATAGATGGAGGGGGGACCCATGCTGAAGTCACCATCCCACACGGAATCTCAGCAATGCTGACTGCCGCCAGATCGCTCCCTTCCCAAATAGGATCAAGATTATTAACTGTGGATTTAAGGAAATCGACAGACTCCTTATTCTCACAGTTAATAACCATGACCCCCTTATAGGGGGCAGACTGACCGAGTCTAACTTTGCTGCGATCCTCCTCGTCTGAGATGAGAACGTGTCTAGGATGACCCTCGATTTGCAATCAGTGACTTGTGCTGATCCTTCCATTAGGAACAGCCCTTTCAATGATGGCCACTCTCAGGTCATCCGGAACTGTCCGTCGCACAGCAATGTCACCCTGCTTGGGTGTTCAGGGTTTCTCTAGAGACCCGCTAGCTGGTTCACAAGGGTTTTGTGAAGGAACAGCGAGGAACACTATCCTTGATCATCTTCGGCTCACAAGGTTTCTGCAAGGTGGCGGTCGCTGTGGAGTTTATAGCCCCACAGTTACTGGCTCCTGCACTAACCTTGATTGCCGGTCTAGCAGAGGTCTGCGAGACGATCGGCCGTGATAGCGATGATTTCTTCGCAGCTGGTGGTTGCTCCTCAGAGGACCTCATCCTCTTCACCACTACGGGTTCGGTGGAGTTGGTCTCTGAGGTACCGCTAGACTTTGAAGATGTCGCCACTATCACATGCTTATCATCCCGTTTTGCGAGCTTCCCCCTGCCCAATAGCTGACCCACCTCTATCACCTTGTTTATGGGCTTTGAAGAAGGGGCAACCGAGGGGTTTGGGGAGGCATCTGTTTTCCTGCGCCTGGTTTTTGACCTTACTGGCCTTTTCACAGGCTGTGTGGACTGTAATTTCTCCAGGTCACCGGCGGGTATGGTAGGAGGGCATTCTGTCGTCACTTCCATGTGGGTTACGACAGGATTCCCTCCCTCAAACGACGTATTCTAAGTCTATACTGACCCGCCCCAGAGCCACTTAATGCCCTTGCAGTAAACTATAAGGACTGTAGGGTCAATAGAGGAGAATTAAGAAAGAGATTCAATCACACGTGGACCAAATAGTCTATGTCTTTCGACCATCAGTCTAGGACATCTACGTATAAGGTGCTCGATTGTCTCCGTTTCCTCCTCATCCTCACATAACCTACAGTACTCAACGTTATTTTCACCCACTTGCATGTCATAGATATTATTCCGCAGTGGCCAGTTATGACCCCTACAGCGATTCTGATATCTGACTTGCACAGTGAGAGGAAGGACGCAGTTCTACGTCCTGAGATTGCCGGCCAGATTGACTTAGATACCTTACAACCAGGTACGTCCTGCCAAACTTTAACGGTTTTCTCTGCGTAGGACTTACTGAGCTTGTCGAGGAAAAAGCAGAGAGGTGGCTCGACACAATTCTCCACCCTGAGGTCCGAGGATTGGGAGCCTCGTCTTGCTAATTCTTCAACTATCTCGTTTCCTTCAAGATTGCAATGTTCTGGAACCCAGCAAAACTTAACAACTATGTTACATGTTTTAAAGATAGACCTAGATTTAATAGTGTATGACCTTAACGCTTTTAGATCATCATGACTGTCCACGTAAACAGTGACTACCTTATCTACAAAGTCCGTCATTCCTACTAGTAGCTCCAAGGCTTTCCAAATCGGAAAAACTTCTGCTTGAAAAACACTACAATTGTCATTAAGCTTATACGAGTTCCTAATATTTATTTCTCCACAAAACACACAATATCCCGTGCCTTCTTCCATCTGCGACCCATCGGTAAAGATTGATAGGCTATCGGGAAATGGTCTGCCTTGTTCCCATTCACTCCTGTCAGGGATTATTACTTCAGCTATGTCAAAGTCCAGGCTTGGTGAGATGTAGTCAGTCTTATCTCCCCTGTCGCTTAGTCCAATCTGGCCACATATCCGCTGTAGAACACTTGTATGTCCAAGATGTGAATGGAATGTGGCCGTGTTTCCTCTATTACATACTAGTAGATCATTAATTAAAATGAAATCAAATATGGACTCACCTCTCGTATTGCTGTCGCTGCTCCCCTAGTGGAAGTGGCGGGCATTTGCATCACAGCCCATTATTATGTTGCAACTGCCCGAAAAGTCATCCACCAGCTTACGCACCAATCTACTTGGTGGATCAGGTACTCCATTCGGCATGTAGACCGAGGCTAGCACCAATGCTCTCTTTCAGGGCGTACTTCCAGCCTCACTACTGTCGTATCGCCATCACTGTAATTACAGAGTTGAATAAGATTTAAACTTTTCTTCGCTATAATACAAGTCCTTACTTTCTCCCCATTCGAGGTATAGAAAAGGGAGTAACATCCATCGTTTAGTGTAGAGACCCTATTTTTAAATTAATAGGGTTCCTGGACCAAAGCGATGTCTATTTCAGATTTTTTAAAGGAGAGAAGGAGTTCTGCAGCCGCCGCTTTGCAATGATTCAGGTTGATCTGCACCACGCAAAGGCCCTGCTGCCCGAACTCTTTACTGAGTTTGCGAAAAGCGTAACCGAAGCCAACCCAACCCGAAGTTCTGCTCTCCCTTACAATTCCTAATAAACTCGGCGCTCGAACTATCCATGGTGAACTTCATCACCGTACCTTCTCCTTCTGGGAAGGATTTTACCAATTTCCAGCTGTCGGTCTGGATGGGCCTGTTTTGCTTCCTGATCAGCTTCAACGCCTGTGCCACATCCGAATCAGGAGGTGGCACCCATGTTGTCGCCATGATTCTGGATGGGAACTCGGTGATGGAAATCGCAGCCAGCCTGCAACCGTCCCACAGAGCATCAGAGCCATTCACTGTTTGAGTGAGGAAATCACGCGATTCCTCATCCTTACAGTTAATAACTTTGACGCCCTTGTATACGGCTGCCCTGCCAAAGCCGGTCTTTCTCTCATCCACATCATCGGAAGTAATGACCTTCCTCAGAAGGCCATCTACCAGCAACCAATGATCGTCACTGATCCTGCCTTCAGCATCAGTTCTATCTATAATTGCTACCAGAAGGTCATCTGGGGCTGTTATTCTCGCAGGCCTGTGCGGCTCACCTGGCTTCTCTCCAGCAGATTTAGGGAGTTTTTGCCCCGGCCTGCCTGTGCCGGCCCTCCCTGGTTGAGCTCCCTTAACGGGCTGTCGAGCGCCCATTTTCGCGTACGATGCCGGTCGACTATCAGACTGGCGATCACCCAACCACTTAGCATTTGGATGCCGGTCTTCAGAAGACCTCACTCTCTTCATACTCGAGTTTGAGATTGGTCAATCTCTTCACCAGTAGCCTCCTCCATCAAGACGTCCTGCCTGGGAAGAAGGGCCTGTTGGTACCGACCGACATTCCATCCCTTGAGGGAGGTACTTTATGCTCATCCTGTTTAGCACTCCTCGCAGCAACCATCCTTTTTCGTCTGGGATGGGATAACCGTGGTATCCATCTCATCATCCGACAGGGGAATATCCTCCCAGTTGCTAACAGGAGAGCTTTCCCGGCTCAGATAAAGGGTCGCACTTTCCCTCAAGAGATTGGGTAATTCCCTACTCTGTGTGTTATTGGTTTCGCTAACTTCGTCCAGAGTCGGAGTGGAACAGTCGTCCCCGCCCATATTTTCGTTAGTTGCACGGGGTGCAGCGATGTCCGTGGTCGTAGCAGTGATCGTTATCGAATTTGTAAATTTTTGTTCATCCATAAGAAGATTTGGGACTGGGGGAGCTGAGGACAATCATGGCGTAGCCCTCCACTACCATGATTAGGGCTTGACAACTAAGCCTGCCACTCGTTGAGGCACCCTGGTATCAACGAGGCTCCGTTATAAAACAGTCGGTACCTGATTGCATACCTAAAACACCAATAGACACGAGGTCGCTTAATACCCCGGTGTTAGGGGATCTCAAATTATATTGGTAGTCGATGGTCAGACTAGCACGATTTCAACATGGCGACGTCAAGTTTATAGGCGAGGGGTATGAAGTAGTGAAACCCATGTACATGGTTTTCTGTGTTTGTTGTGTTGCCTCTTCTTGTTCTTCGTTGCAAGATTTTTTCTTCAATTTTCTTTCATTTGTATTTTCTCAAGCAAACGTTAACAACAAAACAAACATAAATATATTTAATAAAAACATTTAATTAATGAAATAGTGAAAATTTAACTATTAATATTAATTTAATTGTTAATGTTAATTATTTTGTGTTGTTTTTTGGTTTATTTATGTCTTTTTTTGTTTTTATTGGTATGAGAAACACAACAAACGAGAATGGTAAAATAAAGAGGACACGCAAAGGTCTTAAATTTCACGTTAAAGTGTGGACATTAACGAAATTTGAAAAGAAACTTTAACGAAATTGGTTTCATGAAACCTTGATAGTCTGACCATCGACGTAGAAGATCACTACCAAATCTATGTCGCTTGACCAAGAATACCCTGTAAGGTTTCAGTGCATTATGTCGGTTCGCGATAAGAAAAAGTGGATAAACTTTGGTCGGTCACAACCCCCCAATATAACACTAAAAGAAATTGAATGATCAGATTGTGGCTTCAAGCCCCCGCATCGCGCCATAATTGTTATCCCTGCGGAGGAGATACAAACTTTATCATATATCATATGGATTAACCCACGATTTCAGTGTATAATCTTGAGATTTAAGTCCTCCCCGATAAAGCTAAATTTTTTGCATTCTTCGTTAAATTTTTCGCACAAGCAACTGCAACGAACGATTCGACATATAAAAAGTTTAGTCCGAAAAGCGTTTAAACGGCTTTTCAGTTTTTCTTTTTTATGTTCTGTCTGACAGAAAAAGAAAATTTTGATTTCAAAACAAAACTATATTTACCCAAATAAACACCCAAAAAAATTAATCGTTTATTCTATATAATCATCTATAGACATCGGATTTCTTATCCGATTGGACTCAAATTTTGGATCTAGGCGTTTTACGGGTCAATTATTCGATATTTGGGGTCATATCAAAAACATGCAAAATATATGCAATAAATATGCCAAAAAATATGCAGAGTATGCAAAAAATACGCGAAATAGGCTAACAGTTTTTGGCAGAAAATCGTCATAAAAGTCGTGAAATTGTCAATTAATGTTGGAAAAATCATCAAAAATTTTCAAAGTGTTCTAAATTAAGATAGTTGGCCGTTTAACGTTGATTTTTTAGCAGATTATTGTGGATTAGAATTTTTTCTTAAACAATATTGAGTTATGTTTTATTATGGATTGTTCGTGGAACAATAACTTTTTTACCAGAATGTAATGGTTGTAGTGCTTATAGGACGATATCCAATGAGTGAGTGATTTTAGAAAAGCTAGGATGTAACAAAGCGGAGCTTAGAAAAAAGTTACTCGTTAGATATTGTTACTATCCTTGTATTAGTGTACGAGATACACAAAGTTGTTTACAAAGGTAGGGGACAAAATCTAACGCAGGGGTGGAAAACCCATATAGAGTATAAAATCATTTAAATTAATTAAACCAAGTTTGAAATTATAAATTGCCGCCCGCGTTGCAACAGCCTGCTATGTTGCAAAATTAATAATAAATTTTTAAATTAAAATAAAAAATATATTTACAAGTTTTTTCATATTCTTTTTTTTAATTCTCCTTTTTTCATTTTTTCAAAAAACATTATAAATATATAAAATGTTATTTGCTTGTGGAGCAGGACCATTGTGTGACTCGTGAAGCCACGATCCTATAACCTTTTATAAAAACAAAATCGACTCGTGGAGTCGTGTGACAAGGACTCGTGGGGCCAAGGCAATTGAAGATTGCCCCTCATGTTTAACTTAAATACTACATGGACCCGAGATTACCCAACCAAAGATGGTGAGTTGGGCCCATGGGAAACCAGGTCTCGAATAGGACTGCAGCTTCAGGACCCAGAACAAGACTGACTGCAGCAGATTGATAAAACCGAGGATCGGCTAACTGCAGTCCAGCGAAGTGCTCCTTATAGTCCTCGGACACAGACTCCGAAGGAGCCATGAGGTGACCGAAATCTGTCACTCGCGCCGACACTCTTACTTGCTGCGATTGATCGTAGCAGGATGCGACGAGCACCTGACAGAACCGCTCTGGACCCACCAGAACAGGACACAGGCCAAGGCTGTCAGCCAATGATCGGCAAATTACGCTGTGTCCTGCACAGGGATCCAGAAGAGCCCTGACCGCTATCCGACGATCGGGTAATAAGACCTGTACCACCAATGTAGGTCCGAGCGTAGCTACAGACTGAAAGGCAGAGACAGGCCGATACGTAGCCGAAGGCAGAGTGTTATGTCGGGGAGCAACAGAGGGAGCTGGCAGTGGAGGTTGGTCGGTTTTGGTAGACGGACGTTTCGAAGATCTACCTTTGCGTAATTTGGATTTGGTATGAGTTTGGTTGGCAGGGGCACAGTCGTTGGTAGAAGGCTGGTGAAGCAACGTATGATGCTCCTTGTTACAAATTTTGCAATGATACCGACTGGTACATTGGGAGATATGGTTCGAGGTGGACATACAGTTGCCACAGCACTTGTGAAGTGCCACCATACGCAACCTTCTCTCAACTCTTTGCAATCACGAAGAAGGTGATTGTCTTCGCAAACTACGCAAGGCTTTTTCGAAGCCTGGTTCTTTCGGCCTAGTGCCGAAAGTCGTGTCGTGACCACAGGTTCTCCTGAATGAGCTTCAGGGACCGTCGTAGACGGATTTTTAGCGGAGCGGCCTGAGGAAACTCAGAATCCGCAAGAAGGACTGCCGAGGCATCAAGCTCCCGTTCCTCATCAGACATGGGGACGTTGTCCTCAATCTCAGGGAGAGTTGCAGCCATCTTGCCTAAATCTTCCATCTTCTGTGAAAAATAGAGAGGATGCAACAATACAATGACGAGGAACACATTATTATTATTTGGCCAGAATGACCAATGTGACAAACCGTAGGTCGTTTTGCAATTGCCATAGCCCGATTATTCGCTACCATCAATAGTCATTTTTCATTTCGCGAAAAAGTATAGAGGACGCGAAAGCCGACACGAGATATTTACTATAATAATTACGGATGCGCTATTAATTTGACAATTGACGGTCGAATAGTACCGTTTTCCGTATGGATGTCTGCGACACGTACTCGACTATCAGTACCCGGGTGCACCGAAGTGGGAGGCAGATTTTCGTGCCGTACTACTACCAAGTCACCCGTTTGTAAATTGCGTTGCGGAAACTTCCATTTATATATTTTATGCAAACTTTTTAAATACTCTTCTTTCCACCGAAGGCAAAATTGTTGAGTAAGAGCTTTCATTTTCCGGAAGCGGTTTACTAGGTGAAGAGGCGATTCATCTATTAAGGGCTCCGGAGGAGCTAGGATCGGAGATCCAATAAGGAAATGGCCGGGTGTGAGTGCTACCGTATGTTGAGGATTGTCATTCATGGGACACAAAGGACGTGAATTTAAACAAGCTTCTATTCTGGAAAGAATCTTAGAAAGTTCCTCAAATGTAAATTTGAAGTTTTTAGCTTGCTTACTGAAATGTAATTTAAAACTTTTTACTGCGGCTTCCCAAAGACCACCCATGTGGGGAGCGCCGGCAGGTATGAACTCCCACGAAAGTTCTTGATAGTGCAGTGTGGAACACAGACTATTTCGACTTTCGCGGACTACGGCTTTGAAGTCCTGCTCTAATTCCCTAGAAGCTCCTACGAAGTTGGTGCCGTTGTCAGAAAATATAGTTTTTAGAGAACGCGTCGCCTTGAAATGAAGCGTTGGAAGGCTGCTATAAATGTTGCCGTGGACAAATCTGAACAAATCAGCACCAGTTGTGGTAAAAGGCCTTGAACAAGTTACTCTTTCCGGTGGATGAGCAGCCATAATTTGGGTACACGCACGACTTTTAAATAAATGGCAAGTTTTGCATTTATTAATCGTTGTCCTAATTAATGAAGTGAGTCTTGGGATGCAATAATCAATTCTGAGGATGCGTAAAATCAATTGATTTCCACCGTGGATGGAAAGTATATGAATAAACTTTTCTAAAAGCTGGGCAAAAAGGCTGTGGTAAGGAAGAAGAATGGGATGTCTTTCTGAATAAGAAAGAGTGGGTGAACGTGATAATCGTCCGTTAAGTCTCATAACACCTGACTCATCCAGAAATTGATTTAATTGGAGAATATAGCTTTTTGGATTCAAGGGAACCTTATCTAACAAAGACTGATACTCATCCGCGAAGTGTGTTTTTTGAGCTAGAACAGCTAGACGTAATCTAGATGGTTTAAGCTCCGAACTTGAGAGGGTGTCATCATTGTAAATGTAACGACCTCCATATGCACGGTGAGTGTTATGGATAAACCTATACATATAAGATAGGACTCGTAAAGCCCTATCTAAAGATGAAATCTCGATAAAAAGTCCTCAGAGTTTGTAAAAAAGGAAGCATGCCCCTTGACAGCACGTATTTCCATATCGGTGTCAAGGGAGGCTGAGTTGGATATATCCCACTGAGAACTGTCTTGACGAAGCCAAGTTGGTCCATGGCACCAAAGTTGGGATGAGGCGAGCTCAGAGGGCGAGACCCCCCGACTGCCTAAATCAGCTGGATTATCTTTAGAGCGCACGTGATGCCAAATACCTCTATCCGTAATCTCCTGAATCTTACTAACACGGTTAGCAACAAACGTAGTCCATGTAGATGGAGGTTTGTTGAGCTATGATAGGACGATCGTAGAATTGTTCCAGCAATATATTTTTAAAAGAAATGTCAATTTCATTGTGAATATTTTTTAATAATTCGGAGGCCAGAAACGGCGGAACAATCTGGCGTATAATGAACCCACCGAGGAATATGAATGGAATTCACATCCTGGTAACAGTTCACGAAATTTTGCCAGTCACGTTCTGTCGTAGACAGAAGTGCATCATCCCATCCGATTTTATCTGTCCATATCTTCTGCATAACTATTTTTGCAGTAACTATAATTGGGCCTAACCAACCTAAAGGATCAAATAGTTTAGCAATAGTTGACAATGTTTCTCGTTTCGTGTAGTGATCTTTCGAGGGTAAAGCACTCACACTGAAATAAAACAAGTCAAGCTGAGCATTCCAACGTATTCCCAGAGGTTTGGAACTGCTAGCTTCAATAAAGGAGAGAACCTTAACATCGATTAAATCTTCCGTGGTAAGATTTTGCAAAATAGCTAGGTCATTTGCTGTCCACTTCCTCAATTCAAATTTTGCAGAGGAAAGAGCTGCTATTAATTGATCTCTAGAATCTAGGGCTGTACATATGTCATGATATCTGGTTAGTACGTCGTCGACGTACATGCACCTATGAAGTATGTGTGCAGCGAGAGAATATCGATCGTTAGTATTGTCCGCTAATGGTAAATGCGTCCGTATAGATGAACGATGTTCACCATTGCCGTGCCTAATTGGACATTCCTGTTTTGTGCAGTATGGAATACCTGTCTATTAGCAGAAGACGAAGAATCTGATCTAATACCTGTAGATGTAGAGGGTTGATCAGAAGAAGCTACACTTCTATTGTTGGACGTTGCTGTAGTCAAAGACGTCCCAGCAGTTTTATTGTCCCTGTGTAACAAAGTGTGATGTCTTTTATTACATTTACTGCAATTGTAGGGACTACTGCAGTGATTAACTACATGTTTAGGGGACAGAAAGCAAGAGTTATGTCGCCTAATTGTATTTATTCTTTCAGGAACTGAAAGTTTTAGAAAATTTTGGCATGCTCTGACGTGAGGCGTTTGTCGTAGACAAATAACACATGTTTTTATTTGAAGAGGCACTAGAGGACCTCGAAGAAGGGGGGAGGGGAATTCCGAGGAGAAAATGTGGGGGATCGGTTCGTGCCAGCATTCGTGAAATGCGAACGAACGTTTTTACTGGTGGATGGTTTGCCAGCATCTATACCCGTAATGTCACGTAGGCAGGTAAGAGTTTGAATTCGTTCTGTAAGAAACGAGTCCAAATCGTCCCAGGCAGACAAAGCACATTTGTCTTTAACGTTTTGTTCCCAAAGCGTGACACTATTTTTAGGAAGTCTCTGAAGAAATATGAACACTAGGATAGGGTCCCAGGCTTCAGTTGAGACGTCATAATTGGACATGGCAGAAATACATCCATTGATACCCCTCTGTAATTCCTTTAACCCTGAACTAGTCTCACTATCTAAAACAGGTAGGTCAAGTAAAAGTTTAAGTTGGTGGTTCACCAAAATACGTGGATTGTCGTAAGTCTTTTAAGAGCTTTCCACGCAGGACCAAAGTTTTTGTGGGTTAGTGAAAACTTTGCTACAATTTCATGGGCGTCGCCACTGGTCTTTTTATTTAAATGGCATTGACGCTCAATGTCAGTAATGCCATTATTATTAATATACACAGCCGAAAATAGGTCTCTAAATGTCGGCCAAGAATGGAAGTCACCGTTAAATACTTCAATGTCGCAGGGTGATAAATTTAACCTATGTCCAATATGTTCATCACCACAGGATGTGAATGATGTATTGGAGGAATGGTGAGAATAATGCGTGGCATCCAACATTAAAGTTGCACAGTCGGAACGATGTGATCTATTGCCTACACTAGCGTTAGGGGAAGATGTTGCTATTGATGACTTGGGCGGAGCCCGAAGTCGATCTAACCTCCTATTAATAGAGGCGAGAGCATTTAGATAAGATCTAAATGCAACCTCGTATTTGCCATCAACAGCAGTAACGTCGCTACCAGAACTTTTATCTTCTTTAAAGAAATTGAAACAATCGTCAAACGTAGTTTTTACCCTGTCCCATAATCTCTTGACCTCAGCTTCTTGTAGCTCTAATATGTAAATATCGAGCTCCTCGTACGGTGGGCACTAAAGCTGGCGTCAAATTTAAACAAAGCGTCAGTAGCTCTGATAAATTAATCTAGCCGCGTGACAGACATTTTAAGTCAAAAACTGAACGTAATTCAGAAAAATTTAAATTAGAAAATCAGAAGTAAAATTTTGTTGAAAACGATGTTGCACTTGCACCAAGAATTTCCAAGGTAATTGTTCGAAAAAAAAAATTATAAAAGAACGACTCTGTAAAACTGCACGAAAATGTACCAAAGTATTTTGGAAATCTATTATTTTGCACGAGATGCAATAAATTTGCAGAAAGTGACACGTGATGTCAAAAAATTGTATGTGAAAATCCAATAAAAAATTTAAAATTTTCACCAAAAATATTAGCAAAATTTATTTTAAAACACGTGATGCTTTAAAATAAAATAATTGTATCGGTTAGAATACACTGAATTTATAAGTAGTCGTAGACAATTTCAATAATGTATCGTGAATACGGCAATATATTTGAGGTTTAACGTGATTAAACCACCAAAAATTCTTTAAATTTTAAGAAAAAATTCAAAACTCACTCTAAATTTTTTTCAGTGTATTCAAATTTTCGCAAATTTGGCAATGTATCGAAGATAGCACTTGCCGAAAATAAATTTCCAAAAATATTAAAGAAAAATCGAAAATTCGCAAAAAATTTCACTGAGACTGACTGTAGGGTGAACGGACTATAAAATGCACGTTAGTAGTCGGTAACGAACAATAACAAATTATTCAAAAAATCAATTTAATTCAAAATATTTAAGTAGAAGATTTGAAATAAATGTATATGTAATATAATATATAAAAATAATAATTATTTATATAAATGTGGCCGAATATAGGATGCACGGTGTCGAAAACACGAATAAAATTTATTTTTAGTTAATATCAGAAGGATTTAACTCAAAAAATCCGAGAAACGGCACTAAAATGTTTTTATAAAAATAAATGTAATTTTTAACACACGGTAATACCCCTAATACAATCGATCGTAATATAAATGGTATATAAGTGCCAAATCTGCCAAACGTATTAATTAAAGGTGGAAACAATCAGCAGTAATGACAAATGAATGACATTTATTCTTTTATATTGGAATTTTTATTGTTGTGATGATTTTGGTGTTTTGGCGAACAAAAAGAAGCAAAATAAATGAAAAAATCACAATAACAATGAATTTATATTTAATATAAATGAAATGTTCGAAAACACTGACAAAACTGAATGTGGAAATAAATAAAAATTAAGGAAAATCACTGTGATTATTGTTGTTTCTTCTGTGAGGAGGTAGTGGACGATTTGACACTTAGTTTTGTTGGTATTTTTAAATGAATTTTACCGACGGCAAATGGACGGACACTTATGCGCGTTTGTAAAACGACCGACGGCTTCTTTAATTGTTTATCACAACACGGAATTCACTGTACGATACTTTTATTTGTAAAAATAAATTAGGCAGTGTACATACCTGTGTTGTTGATGAAATATTAGCTTCGTTCCAGTACTTTTTTAGTGGTAAAAGTTGCAAAAGAGAGAACTCTAAAAAATTGCTATTATGTGCAACTTTTCCCAAAATGTACGGGAACGGAAAAGTGGTAAAAAATTGAAAAAATGTCGTCACTTTGTGCCAAAATTGGACTAGGGAAACCTACATAGCTAAAAAGGACGTCAACAAAAATTAAACATTCCTACAATAAATGATAAAACAGCTTCTCCATATCTATTCATCATGTTTTTTATCACAATTTTTAATACTTTTTATTATTTCCTTTCCGACATGTTTTTGTTTTTATTTCTTTTCCGACTTCTTTTTGTTTTTTCTTTTTTGTGTATTCATCATTGAATCTTTTTCCTAGCTAGTTATCCCTGGCAATTAAATGTCAAATTTATAATTTGCTAGATTTGCAAGTTTCTACACAGCCAAATTTGTGTAGCAGAAAATTGCAGAAGAGAGCGCAATTCAGCGCCATATTTGTCCAAAGAGAACTGCACGTTTTGCTACTTTTTGGTGTACAGGAACGCATTTCTAGCACAATCTTGGAAAAATAGTACTAAATAGTACTAATTTGCAGGTTCTGGAACATAACTATTATTTGTGTGAAATAAATAAAAATGAGATGTGGGGATGATCGTGGATCACTGCAAGTTGTTGTTGTTCTCGACGTAGTCGAATTGCCTTGTAAAGGAAGAAAAGAGAGCGTTAGTTTTCGTTGAAAACAATCCGGCTCGATTGGACCAATGAAAATAAATAAAAACACAAAGGATTAGAATTTTTTCTCAAACAATATTGAGTTATGTTTTATAATGGATTGTTCGTGGAACAATCACCTATTTACCCTTTACAGAGTGTAACGTTTGTAGTGCTTATAGGACGATATCCAATGAGCGAGTGATTTTAGAAAAGCTAAACGTAGCTTAGAAAAAAGTTACTCGTTAGATCTTGCTACTATCCTTGTATTAATGTTCGAGATACACAAAGTTGTATACAAAGGTAGGGGACAAAATCTAACGCATGGGTGGAAAACCCATATAGAATATAAAATCATTTAAATTAATTAAACCAAGTTTGAAATTATACAAGTATGGTATTGTAATACCATTTTTTTATTATTAAACTATGCAAAAATATAAAATTTGATAAAATATCAAAACGTTTTATGTAAAATTCAATATTTTCTTTGTCATAATTTGTAGCAGTTCTATGTAAAATTCAATATTTTCTTTGCCATAATTGGTAGCAGTGTGTTGGTTTTTGTTCAAAGGGAACAAGTCGATGTCGATTTTTTTAGGCGGCACCCGCATAAAGTTATTAGCTTGGTCAGATTTTAAGACTGTCAAAGTGTGAGCACAATTGAAATATGTTAACACGTACCACTAGGGCCTCGAATTTATGAAAATCCGATTTTTGGCTATTTAGCGATTTGGGGATCCCATTTCTCTGGAATGGTTAAAGCTTTTTTTCCATATTAAGCATTAAATTGAAGGCCATTCTGTTCTTAACATTTCTTGCTGAACAACAAAATACGTAAGTATTACTGAATTCGAGATAATACAGCCAATGTCCCGAAAAACGTGACGAAGTAATCCTTAGAGCGATCTAAAAATCTTTCTATGGATGATAATATTAAAAACAAAACAACAAAAACCCAAACCCCTTTGATAACTACCCCTGCTATGACTACGGACACTGCTGCACATAGTGCAATTAACCTAAATTTGGGCGGGGACGACTGTTCCACACCGACCCTGGACAGAATTAGCGACTCAATAAACTCGCAGAGCAGGGAATTGCTCAACCTCCTGAGGGAAAGTGCGTCCCTTCACCTGAGTCGGGAAAGTTCTCCCATAAGCAACTGGGAGGACATCCCCCTGTCTGATGATGAGATGGATACTACGGTGATCCCATCTCAGAAGGACATGGAGATGTCCCCCTCGGTTGCTTCTGGGAGCACAAAACCGGAGGGGAAGGGAGTAACTCCGTCGGGGGATGTTACGTCGGTCGCGACCGATAGACCCACTCTTCCCAGGCAGGACGCCTTGGTGGATGAGGCTATGGATGAGGAGAATGGAAATTCTCTCACCTCCCCATCCATCAAGAGTAGTAAGGCCCGGGAGAGAAAGGATAAGCATGGCTACAAAAGAACAGTTAACTACTGCTCTAGATTTGTAGACAAGTCTCCAGGTGAGGTCTCCCCGGCGGAATTCCGGGAGATTAGGTTGAAGCTCCGCTTCTTGAGGCGTATTGAGAGGAAGTACCCTCATTTTGAGAAGCTTCCACTACCAATCGACCGGATTCCGAGGCCGGATCCGGAGGTAGGCGCCAGCCCAACGACTGGCTTGACTTCCCCGGAACCAGCCACAGTACAAAAACCAGTAGTGCCGGCCTGTTCGAACCCTTTGCGGACCCCTAATGTGTCTGCGGTAGGGGAAGACACCCGGACCACACTGGCCCCACCGACACGGTCCTCGAAATCGGAGAAGCAAGTTTGGAATTCACGGGAGGAGTTGCCACATCAGCCACCAGCTACTGTGACAACCCGCCGGTGAATGCCACAAGAGCTGCTGGGGATAATATAGGCGGGAAATGTTTCAAGGCCGCTGATTTGCGGAAGCCTGTTAAACAGGCATCTGCGGTATCAGTGACGAGGAACAAATCAAGCCCCTCGGGGAACAACAAAATTGGCCCGAATAGGAATTTCGGCTCTGCTGGAGGTCGGGCGATTGATGGGACTGACGGCCCTTCAACCTCAAAGCTGGCTAGCGGTCAGAAGACTACTGCTTCACTACAACCAGGTATGAAGAGAATGAGGTCTTCTGAGGATCCGCATCCAGATGCTAAGAGGCTGGGTGGCCGCCCGACAGACGGTTAAGGGAGATCAACCAGGGAGGCCTGTAAAGGCAGCCCGGGCCAAAAACTTCCTAAACCTGCTGGAGAGAAGCCATATGAGCCACACAGGCCTGCAAGAATGACGGCCCAGATGACCTTCTGGTGGCAATCATTGATAGAACTGACCCTGAAGGTAGGATCAGTGACGATCACTGGTTGCTGGTAGAGGGTCTTCTGAGGAATGTCATTACTTCCGATGATGTTGATGAGAGGAAGACCGGCTTCGGCAGGGCATCCGTATACAAGGGTGTCAAAGTTATCAACTGCAAGGATGAGGAATCGCGTGATTTCCTCACCCAAACAGTAAATAACTCTGGCGCTCTGTGGGACGGCTGCAGGCTGGCTGCGATTCCCATCGCCGAGATCCCATCAAGAGTAGCGGCTACAACATGGGTGCCACCTCCAGCTTCGGATGTGGCACAGGTGTTGAAGCTGATCCGGAAGCAAAACAGGCCCATCCAGACTGATAGCTGGAAACTGGTGAGATCCTACCCCAGAAGGCGAAGGCACGGTGATGAAGTTCACCATGGACAGTGCAAGCGCAGAGTTCATCAAGAATTGTAAGGGAGAGCTGGACTTCGGGTTGGGTTGGCTTCGGTTCCGCTTCTCGCAGCCTCAGTAAGGAGTTCGGGCAGCAGGGCCTTCGCGTGGTGCAGATCAATCTGCATCACTGCAAGGCGGCGGCTGCAGAACTCCTTCTCTCCCTTACAAATTCGGTAATTGACATCGCTTTGGTCCAGGAACCCTATCTCTACAAAAATAGGGTTTCTGGACTAAACGATGGGCGGTACTCCCTGTTCTATTCGTCGAATGGGGAGAAGGTAAGATCTTGAAATATAGTGAAGAAAAGTTTAAATCCTATTCATCTCTATAATTACAGTGATGGCGACACGGCGGTAGTGAGGCTGGAAGTAGGCTCCGGAAGGGCCTTGGTGCTAGCCTCGGTCTACATGCCGTACGAGGTACCTGACCCACCTAGTCGATTGGTGCGCAAGCTAGTGGATGAGATCTCGGGCAGTTGTATTCTCATAATGGGCTGCGAAGCAAATGCCCATCACTTCCACTGGGGCAGCAGTGACACTAATACGAGAGGTGAGTCCATATTCGATTTTATTTTAATTAATAATCTACGAGTGTGTAATAGGGGAAATACGGCCACCTTCCAGAATAGGGTAAGGGAGGAGGTAATAGACCTCACCCTTACAAATATGGAGGATACTTCCATAACGGACTGGAGAGTATCGGAGGAATGTTCCTTCTCGGACCACAGGACGATACACTTTCGAGTCCCGAGTGGAAGTAAACGGCAACAACCTCTTAGGAATCCCAGGAGAACTAATTGGAGAAATTCAACTCCATGGCCTCTTCAAGACTGTGTGAAATATCTGAACCTCACACAGAGAGGGAAGTGGACAGACGGGTTAAGGATCTCACAAATGTCCTCAGGGATTGCTATGAAAAGACATGCCCATTAACTTACCCAGGTAGGAGAACACAGCCCGCTTGGTGGAACAAAGATCTAGCTAACCTCAGGAAGGTTAGCAGGAGAGCATACAACAAAGCGAACAGGACCAAACTTAGTACGGATTGGGATCTGTATAAGAACAGTTTCAATAAGTACAAAAGTGAGGTCAGGAAAGCTAAGAGAAACTCCTGGATTAACTTTAGTGAGTCGATAGAGGGAGTAAACGAGGCGGCAAGATTTCGTAAGGTAATCTCAAAGGACCCAAACCTATTGGGAGCATCAAACGAAATGATGGCACGTGGACGAACTCTGCTCTAGAGACTCTTGATCTATTGGCAGAGACTCATTTCCCGGGATGCAAGGACGCTGTTTCGTATCCGAGCTCGGAAACGAACGGAACCTATACACCCGATGAGAGGTTCTTCGTCAATAGGTTGATAAGTGACTCAAGGATCTCTTGGGCGATCGGCACTTTTCAACCCTACAAATCTCCTGGCCCAGATGGTGTCATTCCGGCGATGCTTCAGAACGCACCACCGGTATTGATTACCATACTGAAGTTATTTTTAGGGCTTGTCTATTGCTGTCGCACGTACCGGCACTGTAGAAAGAGGTAACAGTGACTTATATCCCCAAGGCTGGGAAGCCAAGCCACGCGTTTCCGAAGGACTACAGACCGATAAGTCTTTCCTCCTTTCTATTAAAAACCTTAGAAAGGCTGCTCGACTTGGAGATCAGATCGTACATAAATTGTGACCTTATAAGCAGCTCTCAGCATGCTTATATGAAAGGGAAATCGACGGAAACAGCGCTACATGAGGTAGTGAGTTATATAGAGAAGAACATGGATAACTTGGATCACACATTGGCCGCTTTTCTAGACATAGAGGGAGCGTTCAATAATGTGAAGCTTGAATCCATTCATTCTTCTCTAGAGCTTCTGAGTGTCCCCTCTATCTTAATCAACTGGATTGACAGAATGCTGGAAAGCAGACTGATCAATTCCAGTATTGGAGAGAGTTCCGTAAGGAAGTCAGTCACTAGGGGCACCCAACAAGGTGGAGTCTTATCTCCACTGCTGTGGCTTCTAGTGGTGAATGGGATACTCAAGGAGTTTGATAGACTAGGGACTAAAAGTTGTAGCATACGCTGACGACGTTGTCCTTCTAATCAGTGGAAAATTCTTGTCGACGCTGTCGGAACTGATGCAGGGTGCGCTGGTTAAGCTCTCTCGCTGGGCTCACCACAATGGTCTTGGGGTGAACCCTGCGAAGACTGAGCTGGTACTATTCACCAGAAAAAGAAATATTGCCGAATTTGTGCCGCCAACGCTGGATGGAGTGCGATTGGATCTCTCTACGGAGGCGAAATACCTGGGAGTGATCCTGGACCATCGGCTAAGATGGAATAGGAACACGGAGGAGCGCATCAAGAGGGGTTTAAATGCGCTTTATTCCTGCAAGAACTCCATAGGCAAGAGCTGGGGCCTCAGACCACATGTAATACATTGGCTGTATAGGACAGTGGTCAGTCCCATCTGACCTATGGTTGTCTCGTTTGGTGGCATGCCCTAGGCAATAATTCCAATCTGTCCAAATTAGCTACTGTGCAAAGAGCTGCGTCAGTACTCGATACTGGAGCAGCAAGAAGCACCCCTCAGGCCGCATTGAATGTCATACTGAACGTCCAACCTTTGGACATACTTGTACAGTATCGAGCTTCACGATCTGCCTTGAGGCTTAAAGAGCTAAATCTGTGGCGTGGTTCACATCTTGGACATGCTAGTGTTCTACAGCGGATTTGTAGCCAGATTGGACTAAGAGCCAGGGGAGATGAGACTGACTACATCTCATCAAGCCTGGACTTTGACACAGCTGACGTATTAATCCCCGACAGGAGTGAGTGGACACGAGGCAGACCACTTCCCGACAGCCTGTCGATCTTCACTGATGGGTCGAAGATGGAGGAAGGCACGGGATCTGGTGTGTTCTGTGAAGAATTAGACGTCAGGAACTCATATAAGCTTAATGACAACTGTAGTGTTTTTCAGGCAGAAGTTTTTGCGGTTTTGAAAGCCTTGGAATTAATAGAGGGAATGACGGACCTTATAGATAAGGCAGTCACTGTTTACGTGGACAGTCAGGCTGCCCTAAAAGCGTTAGGGTCATACAGTATTAAATCCAGGATTTTTCAAAGATGCAGGTCTCTCTTAAAACATGTAACATAGTTGTTAGGTTTTGTTGGGTTCCAGGTCATTGCAATGTTGAGGGAAACGAGATAGTTGATGAACTGGCTAGAAGAGGATCCAATCCTCGGACCTCACGGTAGAGGATAGTGTCAAGCCACCTCTCTGCTTCTTCCTCGACAAACTCAGTAAGCTCTACGCAGAGAAAACCGTTAAAGTTTGGCAGGATGTGCCTGGTTGTAAGTATCTAAGTCAATCTGGCCGGTTATCTCACGGCGTAGAACTTCGTCCCTCCTCTCGCTGTGCAAATCAGAAATCAGAACCGCTGTGGGGGTAATAACCGGTCACTGCGGAATAAGATCCATGACTTGCAAGTGGGATGGCAATAACATTGAGTACTGTAGGTTATGTGAGGATGAGGAGGAAACGGAGACAATCGAGCACCTTCTATGTAGATGTCCTAGACTGATGGTCAAAAGACATAGACTATTTGGTGAACATGTGATTGAATCTCTTTCCTACTTCGCCTCTATTGACCCCACAGTGTTGGTGGTTTACTGCAAGAGCCTTAAGATGCTCTGGGGCAGGCCAACACAGACCTAAAACCATTAGTAATTAAATCGTAGTTAGCTACTAACCATCTTCCTCTTTAAATAACCTGACTTCTCTAATACAGTCACTAATCATTCTAATTATTCTTACTCTTCTCTCTTGTCAAACCAACTTCCGCTTCCCTTCCTGTCCAACCTTTCCAACCTAACCACTTTCCTCCCACACAGCACATCACATCAACAGACATACATCATCATCCACAGGCACACAGCTTCACACAGCTCTATCCACAACAGGCACCACATCACTTGTCCTCCACATCACCAATACCTTCACATACACTATCATCATCTAAATAGCCACGTATCATCATCTACAAGATATATATATATAAACATATCTCCTTGTCATCACCTGAAGGCACAAAATCACCATATAGCCAACAGTTACACATCATCACCATCTAGAAGCACAGCACATCAACAGACTTATATCATCACCCACAGTCACACAGCACCACATAGCTCTATCCACAACAGGCACCACATCACTTGTCCTTCCACACCACCATTATCTTCACATCAGTTACATATCATCACCATCTACAACTCAACCAACATCAACACACATAGCCATATCCAGCATCTACAATCAAATAGCCCAAACCACACATCAATACAACATCTTTCACCTCTACAACACACATAATTTAATAGTTTGGATGATCACAATGGACCTCAAGGTCTCCGAGTGGAGTAGCTGCCAACATGGCAGCTGCGCATCCTGAACCTAACCTAATCCTTAGGGCGAAAATGGAGTCTATTAAAAAAATTAATTAATAAAAAAGTTTCTTCCCTTTTATCAATTTTTGGAATAAAAAAAATGTGTTTTAAATTTTTTTCTAATTTAAATTTATTCAAGCGTCAGACATCATGTGCTTTTGGAGCTATCTGGGTACAGCTGACTACTTGAAGAACGGTCTACCATGTTGTTCGCAACTTTCAAGTTGATTACCATCCTTTGCGCCTCATGGAAATTCGGAGTTAATGTTTAAATTTAATTAATGTTTAAGCTCTTGAACAACAAAGTGTCCCACATTTAATTATGCAAGAACTTTTTTAGGAATTTTGGCAGTTGCTTTTTGGACGTCTAGATGGCATATTTCTGAAGAAATTTTCATCTTAGCTTTGCTAAGATTTTTGTCGCCTTTTGGCTCTAAACGGTGAGTTGCGCCGTCGGATTAAAAATGCCAGGTCAACAAGTTCAGGACTAAGATACCACAGATTATTAATCATGTTGCTATTCCCTTTTTCTGATATTTGTGTGTCAATGTTTTCATATTTCAATAGATTTTCAATGAGGTCTAGGTCTTCTTTTGATGCTAAACGTATCGTAGAATCTGAAGAACCATCTGTCCGAAGAGAGTCAAGCGTGGCTTCAAGAAAATCGTAACTATGAAATTGTCATTGGTGCTGGACCCCTGTAAGGTGTCTTATAGGAACGTTACTAGTATCATTTTGGCTACAGTAGAAGCTATCGGAGGGGATCCCTACAAATATAAGATCTGTAGAAGCTTTATCCGTGAACAGGGGAAAATAAACCGTGAAAAATACACGCAACAACTCTAAGGAACGGAGCTGTTTGCGTGCACTGTCATGGAAAACTATTACCAGGTATTCTCAAAAAAAGCAGAAAGAACGAGTTGCTGTTCTGGTATCACATGGGGGTAAAGAACAACTCCTAGGCGTTCCTGAAACTGGCAGTAGCTCAGGGAAGAAACAAGACCTAGCAGTGTACAAATGCCCAGAATAATGGGGCCTCACCAGTTCGAGCAGATATCGACGCCTCCAAACAATAGTATGCTATGTCGACTTAGCATGTTTTCAAGTTCTTTACATTTTTATATTTAACGTCCTTTAACTTAAATTCTGTCAAATTTTGGTAATAATCGGACAATCCGAACAAAAGTTATAAACTAATATTTACTTAGCATAGTATTGAAGGTCAAAGAAATTTCCAAACTTTTAGAGCTTGTCCAGCAAAACTCACTGTTCAGAATTAGAAAACTATTATTTGGAGGTGTCGAACTTCCTTTAACTTAAATTCTGCCAAATTTTGGTAATGATCGGTCAACCCGAACAGAAGTTTTAAACAAATATTGACTTAGCATAGTACTGAAGTTCAAAAATTTCCACAATTTGAGGGCTTCTCCTGCAAAACTCACTTTTTAGACTTAGCATACTATTATTTGGAGGTGTCGATATTAGGTCGAGAGCTTCTGTTCCACCGTACAGACTTATTAGAAAAGTTGTTGAGAGGGATTTTTGACTGCAAGTTTGGAAGAACATCCGGACATCAACCAAACATATTCAAGCGATTTCTATATGAATAGTCTGCGATTGACAAGTCTAAGTTCGAAGTAGGCGAGAATATTTTAAAACTACTGCACAGCTCACATCCCAAGAACAAAAGGCCGTAGAAGCAACTTGCGTTTAAATCGTTCGAGACTGGTTTAACGCCCCCAGAATGTTTTTTTTTCTATTTTATTAATTTATTTGGTATCCCATACGACAACAACTGAGTGTTAAAAGTGAGAGTTTGGGTTATTGATTTTTACAAAACGTATAATGAACAAGATAATGTTTATATAGGTATAATATAGGATATATTGGGTAAACATTATCAATAGGTTGAAAAGAAATAGAGACAATAGATTGAGTTTAATACAAAAAATAGTAAAAACTATATTCAGAAATATTTTTTAGGTCCAAAACAAGACCCAAACCGCATTGAAGATTTACTTAATACGAAAGGCATTCACAAACAAATATCTGATAAAGGAAATAACAGAATGGTAAATCATATTTGGTACATTAGTCCTGAATAAAATGTATTTTTAGTTAATATCCGAAGCATTTAACACAAAAAATCCGAGAAAACGGCACTAAAATGTTTTTATAAAAATAAATGTAATTTTTAGTACACGGGAATACCCCTAATACAATCGATCGTAATGTAAATGGTATATAAGTGCCAAATCTGCCACCCGTATTAATTAAAGGTGGAAACAATCAGCAGTAATGACAAATAAATGACATTTATTCTTTTATATTGAATTTTTATTGTTGTGATGATTTTGGTGTTTTGGCGAACAAAAAGAAGCAAAATAAATGAAAAACACCACAATAACAATGAATTTATATTTAATATAAATGAAATGTGAGAAAACACTGATAAACTGAATGTGGAAATAAATAAAAATTAAGGAAAATCACTGTGATTGTTTGTTGTTTCTTCTGTGAGGAGGTAGTGGACGATTTGACACTTAGTTTTACCGAAGGCAAATGGACGAAGGCATTATGCGCGTTTGTAAAACGACCGACAGCTTTTTAATTGTTTTTCACAACACGGAATTCACTGTACGACACTTTTATTTGTAAAAATAAATTAGGCAGTGTACATACCTGTGTTGTTGATGAAATATTATTTGTGTGAAATAAATAAAAATGAGATGTAGGGATGATCGTGGATCACTGCAGGTTGTTGTTGTTGTTCTCGACGTAGTCGAATTGCCTTGTAAAGGAAGAAAAGAGAGCGTTAGTTTTCGTTGAAAACAATCCGGCTCGATTGGAACAATGTTTGCGTAGCAAGGAAATTAAAAGAAAATAATTAAAAACACAAAGGATTAGAATTTTTTCTCAAACAATATTGAGTTATGTTTTATAATAGATTGTTCGTGGAACAATCACTTATTGACCTTTTGCAGAGTGTAATGGTTGTAGTGCTTATAGGACGATATCCAATGAGCGAGTGATTTTAGAAAAGCTAGGATGTAACAAAGCGGAGCTTAGAAAAAAGTTACTCGTTAGGTCTTGCTACTATCCTTATATTAGTGTACGAGATACACAAAGTAATATAAAAAGGTAGGGGACAAAATCTAACGCAGGGTTGATAAACCCATATAGAATATAAAATCATTTAAATTAATTAAACAAGTTTGAAATTATACAAGTATGGTATTGTTATATCCATTTTTTTTTTATTATTAAACTATGCAAAAATATAAAATTTGATAAAATATCAAACGTTCTATGTAAAATTCAATATTTTCTTTGACATAATTTGTAGCAGTTCTATGTAAAATTCAATATTTTATTTGCCATAATTGGTAGCAGTGTGTTGGTTTTTGTTCAAAGGGAACAAATCGATGTCGGATTTTTTAGGCGGCACCCGCATAAAGTTATTAGCTTGGTCAGATTTTAAGACTGTCAAAGTGTGAGCACAATTGAAATATGTTAACACGTACCACTAGGGCCTCGAATTTATGAAAATGCCAGGTCAACAAGTTCAGGACTAAGATACCGCAGATTATTAACCATGTTGTTATTTCCTTTTTCTGATATTTGTGTGTCAATGTTTTCATATTTCAATAGATTTTCAATGAGGTCTAGGTCTTCTTTTGATGCTAAACGTATCGTAGAATCTGAAGAACCATCTGTCCCGAAGAGAGTCAAGCGTGGCTTCAAGAAAATCGTAACTATGAAATTGTCATTGGTGCTGGACCCCTGTAAGGTGTCTTATAGGAACGTTACTAGTATCATTTTGGCTACAGTAAAAGCTATCGGAGGGGATCCCTACAAATATAAGATCTGTAGAAGCTTTATCCGTGAACAGTGGAAAATAAACCGTGAAAAATACACTCAACAACTCCAAGGAACGGGGCTGTTTGCGTGCACTGGCATGGAAAACTATTACCAGGTATTCTCAAAACAGAGCAGAAAGAACGAGTTGCTGTTCTGGTATCACATGGGGGTAAAGAACAACTCCGAAGGGGTTCCTGAAACTGGCAGTAGCTCAGGGGAGAAACAAGACCTAGCAGTGTACAAATGCCTAGAGTAATGGGGTCTCACCCGTTCGAGCACATATTAGGTCCAGAACTTCTGTTCCACCGTACAGACTTCTTAGAAAAGTTGTTGAGAGGGATTTTTGACTGCAAGTTTGGAAGAACATCCGGACATCAACCAAACATATTCAGGCGATTTCTATAAGAATAGTCTACTGCCCAGCTCACATCCCAAGAACAAAAGGCCGTAGAAACAACTTGCGTTTAAATCGTTCGAGACCGGTTTAACGCCCCCAGAATGTTTTTTTTCTATTTTAT
Source organism: Musca autumnalis (assembly GCF_047663935.1). Classification (NCBI taxonomy): domain Eukaryota; kingdom Metazoa; phylum Arthropoda; class Insecta; order Diptera; family Muscidae; genus Musca; species Musca autumnalis. Next base: position 130,244,857 of record NW_027411644.1, read on the forward strand.
TAATTTATTTGGTATCCCACATGACAACAAACGAGTGTTAAAAGTGAGAGTTTGGGTTATTGATTTTACAAAACGTATAATGAAAAAGATAATGTTTATATAGGTATAATATAAGATATATTGGGTAAACATTATCAATAGGTTGAAAAGAAATAGAGACAACATAAAAAAAAACATTGTTCCACAACATCCCATACGGGACAAGGGGGACTTCTCTCATATCAATGAGTGCACCCCGATTCATATTTAGCTCAATGATATGGGACCTACTGTTTATCGCCGAGTCCGAACGGCGTGTCTTAAGACACCACTTGTGGAGAAGTTTTTCAAGGCTGAAATACTCAGGAAATGTCGCCAATATTACTGAGGGGTATTTTGCCACCGTTGAAAAATGTTGATGTTGCTTGGCCGGGGAATCGAATCCCCGACCTTCTGCGTGCAAGGCGGGCGTGCATACCATTGCACCACGGTGGCACCCGAAATAGAGACAATAGATGGAGTTTTATACAAAAAATAATGAAAACGATATTCAGAAATATTTTTTAGGTCCAAAACAAGACCCAAACCGCATCGAAGATTTACTTAATACGAAAGGCATTCACAAACAAATATCAGATAAAGGAAATAAGAGAATGGTAAATCATATGTGGTACCTTAGTCCTGAACGTATTGGCCTGGCATTGTTTGATCTGATAGTGCAAAACACCGTAAAGAACAAAAAAAAACGACAAAAATCTTAACAAAGCAAAGATAGAAATTTCTCCAGAAATATTCGATGCAAACTTACAGAAAATCAACTGCAGAAATTTCTAGAAAAAGGTTTACCAGGCATAACTACATGTCTGTTTGTGCGCTCTTGTATGTAGACATGGGTAGGTTGTAGACAGGTTTTGGGTTTGCAACGCCACGTTTTACATAGTAACCGGAAACAAAATGTTGCAACCTAGGTTGGATGGGCTCTTGTGGCAACAAACCATCTCGTTGCCTGGCATCATTTGGCTTCTTTTCTGTTTCTGCCGCCATGTTGTATATTTCTCTAGCAACTTGTTGGTGTATTTTCATTTTCCTCTTATACTATTTTTATTCTTTGACTTCCGCTTTCTTTTGAAACTTGTACATCCTTAATTGGTTCAATTAAAAAATGTACAGAAATCATTTATATTCATTAATGATCAAGTGGAAAGGGAGCCAAGAAGTTATTCGAACCCCCCATCCGACGAGCAACAAAGCCGAAATAAGTGCAGTGCATTTTCTTCGTAGGTACTCCAAACAATATCAGCCACAAATTCGTATACGTTACATGCTACATACTTTAACTTTACAAAATGTTATGTTTCGCAACATCAGAGGAGTCCGCTAGGACATTCAAGTACAAAAAGGTGCACTTTACATAGAAAAATCCTTAAAAAATCACAAATGTAGTGTCTTAAAGTGTTCGAATATGAATTTTGCATCGACTCTGAACGCCATCTAACCTTAAATGATGGATCTAGTTAAAATATATTTTTGTTTCATGTAGATTATTCTTATATATTTTCTATCCAATAAATTATTGCAGTTTTTTGCTTATTTATGTTTTTTTTATTTACAAATTTATTTAATTCAATATAAAGAGGTCCCGCGCCATAACAAGGCATAATTGGGGCTAGTTGGCTAATTACTATTTAGTCATAAATAAAAAAATAAAATAATAATATATTACAATGTACGTAATTTAAAATATACACAAATAACATAAGAATGCAAATATTTCATTCATTAACCAATACTAGAGATGGGAAATGGGTAAATACACAAATGGTAAAATGGGTAAATTGGGTACAAATGGGTAAATATCCAAGTATTTACCCAATATGTGGGTATAAACTACAGAAGCTAAATCATCCAATTAGATGGGAAAACGCAGTGTTTTAGCAAATTTTAACAGACTATGAATAAACTCACTTTTTTGTTTGAATACGGGCTAAGTTAAAATATTTGGTGCATGTTCTGGTAAATCTCTCATATATTGTGACATCATAATTTTGATATTTGAGAGCCTTTAGAGCGGTTTGTTGTTGTTCTCTATGCAGGAAAACATAAATGATGCCGTGCTGGCAGCCACTCCACTCGCAGACCTTGAGGTCCATTGTGATCATCCTGACTATTGAATTATGTGTATTGTAGAGATGATGATGTCGTTGTGATGTGATGGTTGTTGTTGTAACAGTGTTTTATTATTATGTTTGTATGTTCGTTCTCCTGTTCAATCTGGCTCTGGGTCTATCTCCAGTTCCAGGAAGTTGGCTACTTCGATGGGATGTAACCACTGGAGTCAGATGAGTAGGCTTGGCGGGGCAGTTGAATAGGTGCTTAGTATCGTGCGGGCCCATGCCGCATACTATGCAGATGTCTTGCACGGCGCGATCGATTCCCGCCCAATAGGAATTTAGGCGACTGCAATATCCTGAGCGTAATTGAGCCAAAACTACTCTGGTTTGTCGTGGCAGCTGACGCTCTTCAGCTGCGATAGATGGAGGATGTGCTCCGATGACTGCATTCACACAATAATTGCTTATGGTCTTAGCAACTGTGTCCGTGTGAATGCTGTTCAAACCTGCCTGATATGCCTGTTGATCTAGAGGTTCTCCCCTACATTGTTGGACCGTCGTCTTTAGAGCATGAGTATCCTTCTTGATATGCCTGGGTGTATCGGTGGCCAGCAGATGCTGATTGGGATGGCTCTCACGGTAACACCCGAGCAAGTACTGCAACGATAGCATCTCATTATGTTGTCGTACTGGAAGAATCTTTCCTCCTCATGTAGATGGTCCACTGTAGATTTGAGGAGGCACCCTGTTGCTGTTCTCTGGGAGGCGTTCTGACAAATTTGAATCTTATCCCACTGCGTGTCACATAAATTCGGGGACCAAACTGGCGCCGCATAGCTTATACGTGGTCAACAAGGTATCTTTATCTGCACCCCAAGTGCTGCCGGCCAGGGACTTGAGGACCTTTTTCCAACATTTCAGTTTATCGCAGATAGCTGTGGCATGCGCGGACGACGTGAAAGTGGTTTCGAATGTGACCCCTAGAATTTTGGGGCAGTTTGTGGTCGGAATTCTGTTACCATCGACCCTGATATTCAACTCTCATCTATACTGCGCCGTCCATGTGGTGAACAGAGTGGCCGTCGATTTAGTGGCGGATATCTGCATATTCCTCGCGTGGAAAAAGGTGGTAAGGTCTGTTAAATAGGAGTTCAGTGTCTGACAGATGTCATCAGGGTAGGTACCTGACGCCAGGATTGTACAACCATCCGCATACGTTACGATCTCAATGCCGTCTAGAGGGGCGGAATACAGGAAAGGTAGAGGTTAAACAGTTCCGGAGATATCACCCCTCCTTGGGGAACTCCCTGTTTCACTCTACGGGGCTTGGATTTCTTGTTCCTGAATTCCACATACGACTGGCGACCACACATATAGTTGATTATCCAACGTTTTAGACTTGGCCGGAGGGTTGTCTGCTCGATGTCCTCGATCAGCGTGGAGTGCTTGACAGTATCAAAGGCTTTTGATAAGTCAAGCGCCACCATCACTGTTCTATCACACGGCCGTTCCTGGTTGAGTCCTCGACAAATATGAGTGGAGATGGCGTGCAGCGCTGTTGTCGTGCTGTGCTGCTTACGGAATCCATGCTGATGATCGGCAACTTGATAGCTATTTCTAATGCTGGGGAGTACTAAGGCCTCAAGAGTCTTCGCTACAGGGGACAAAAGCGAAATCGGCCTATACGATTCACCTTTGCTGGCATCCTTGCCTGGCTTCAGTAGCGGGACCACCCTGCTCATTTTCCACACTTCGGGAACAATAAGGGTGGCTAGCGACAGGTTGAGAACTTTAGTGAGATACTCCACTCCCGGCTCATCCAGCTGTTTCAACATTACCATGGAAATTCCGTCAGGGCCCAACGCTTTGGATGATTTAGCGTTCCTGTTGGCATTCGCAACATCATCCATTGTAAACTGTGGTGGTTCATCCTCTGCAGGAAGAGATCTAATGCGACGTAACACTCTTCTCTTCGCCCTGTCACTCTCGGGGTGCTCGACAAACAGTCGATTGAAGTAACTTGCACACCTCTTCGGGTCAGTCAACGTAACGTCGCCAAACGTGACTGAGGTCCTGTCATCCCTCCTTCCGGGGTTCGAGAGTGACTTAACCGTTGTCCACAATTTGCTTATACCGGCTCCAATGTTGCAACTCTTCAGATGATTTAACCACTTGTTCCGCTTATGTTCGCCGACCAGCCTGTTAACTTCCAGTGTCAGCTCCCTGACTCTGGGGTCGTCGGGGTTGGTTCGACGAAGCTCATAACGCTCATTTGCTAATCCCGTCGCCTCTGCTGGGAAATTTGGTGTTACTTCGGGTATTCGACCAGCAGGTATATGGCGAGATGGTCTGAACCAAGGGACGGGTTGCCAGGTGACGTCACTTGTCAGATCAGGTGACACGATGGTTATGTCTGGCGAACTGTGACACGCTCCTCTAATTCTGGTAGGGGCGTCCTCACCGAGCAAAACGTAGAGCTATCAATCTGCTCAGCCAGCGCTATACCTCTCTGGTCGTTTCCGAGGGCCGAATGCCACATCTCATGATGCGCATTAAAGTCTCCCAGGACCAGACGATTATGACCTTCCAAGAGCGGGCTAATGTCAGGCTTATAATCTGAGATACAGCTATTTCTCGGCGGGATGTATACGTTCAGCAACTCTATCTCGGCAGTTCCACACCTGACTGCTACCCCCATACATTCCATGTACGGGTCCCCCACCTCCACATATGGTGCGATCCTTCCTTATTACGTTGTAACCATCACAACGTACTGAGCTGTGGTCGTTCAGCATGGTTTCCTGCACCGCCGCGACCTTGATATTCTTCCGATTCATAAAGTCCACTATTTCATCGATCTTACCTCGGAGCCCATTGCAATTAAATTGCAAAAACGATGCATTTTCTGGGATTGGAACAACAACGGCTGGTGTTAAATGCTGCGCGTGCGGCTGCTGTTGGGGGACTGCGGGGGAGTTTCGTAATACGACGACGAAGGAGTTTCGTAATCTGACGACGACTCACTGGGGGCTGTGTTCGCGCAGCATGCAGCAACATAGTCCCTATCGTAATCCCACGCGTGGGCAAGTCCAGAGCAACCCCTTAAATGCACCCACTCCTGACATCTATTGCATCTCACCGAAGATTGGATATGGGTGAAGATGCGGATGTGACAAACCGAGCACAAATATATTGGTCCTGGGTTTTCCTCCGTACCGGCACGGACCAAAAGAATCCGGAGCAGACATTCCGGGATATGCCGCTCCCAGCACAGAAAAACGAAACAAATACAAACACATGGACAGCCGCTGGCCGGAACGCTGATGTTGTGTGGTCCCGGGTCAATGCGGTACAGAGAACCCACTGGGTTATTTGTTTGTAGATGAAGAATGTGGTTATGTGTGTTGTTGAAAAGGTGTTCCGGTTATGGATTCGGCGATGTAAGATGTGATGTCGGTTATGTATGGGGTGATTGTAGTGCGACTATATGGTGATGTGTGACTGCAGATCATGATGATGTGTGGCTGGTGACTATATGGTGATGTGCATTACAGATGATGATGGTGTGAAGAAACGCATGATGAGAAGTATGTTATGGGTGAGACTATATGTTGTGTGACTGCAGATGATGATGTATGGCTGTTGATGTTGATGAAGTGTGCTATGTGGGAGGAGATGGTGGATTAAATTGGAAATGTGGGAAAGGAGGGAAGTGGGAAGTGATAAGACAAGAGAGAAGAATAAGTAACTATAGAGGAGAAATCAAATTGCTTTAAGAAGAAAGATTGATTAAGAAATTTCTTTCTACACTGTTCTAAGTCTATACTGACCCACCCCAGAGTCACTTAATGCTCTTGCAGTAACCTATAAGGACTGAAGGGTCAATAGAGAAGAAGTAAGAAAGGGATTCAATCACATGTGCACCAAATAGTCTATGTCTTTTGACCATCAGTCTAGGACATCTACGTAGAAGGTGCTCGATTGTCTCCGTTTCCTCCTCATCCTCACATAACCTACAGTACTCAACGTTATTGTCATCCCACTTTCATGTCATAGATATTATTCCGCAGTGGCCAGTTATGACCCCTACAGCGATTCTGATTTCTGACTTGCACAGTGAGAGGAGGGACGCAGTTCTACGCCCTGAGATTGCCGGCCAGATTGACTTAGATACCTTACAACCAGGTACGTCCTGTCACACACATGGGGGTAAAGAACAACTCCTAGGCGTTCCTGAAACTGGCAGTAGCTCAGGGGAGAAACAAGACCTAGCAGTGTACAAATGCCTAGAATAATGGGGCCTCACCAGTTCGAGCAGGTAATATCTAATATTATTAGGTCGAGAGCTTCTGTTCCACCGTACAGACTTCTTAGAAAAGTTGTTGAGAGGGATTTTTGACTGCAAGTTTGGAAGCACATCCGGACATCAACCAAACATATTCAAGCGATTTCTATATGAATTGTCTGCGATTGACAAGTCTAAGTTCGAAGTAGGCGAGAATATTTTAAAACTACTGCACAGCTCACATCCCAAGAACAAAAGGCCGTAGAAGCAACTTGCGTTTAAATCGTTCGTGACTGGTTTAACGCCCCCAGAATGTTTTTTTTTTTTCTATTTTATTAATTTATTTGGTATCCCATACGACAACAACTGAGTGTTAAAAGTGAGAGTTTGGGTTATTGATTTTACAAAACGTATAATGAACAAGATAATGTTTATATAGGTATAATATAGGATATATTGGGTAAACATTATAAATAGGTTGAAAAGAAATAGAGACAATAGATTGAGTTTAATACAAAAACAAGTAGGCAAAGGCTATAGTCGGACAGGGCCGACCATACGATACCCTACACCACTACCCTGCGAGTTAGCTTGAAGCAAATGAAAGTTTCTTTTGGACAAATAAGCTTATTATAAGAAATAACTTTTTGGAGTCTGCAACCTTATCACATTAAGTTTAAATAACTATATAATAATTGTTCCAAAAAACATCACAGAAGGGACAGGGCGTTCACCACGATTCATATTACAGCAATAGTATTGGGCCTACTGTTTATCGCCGATAAACAGACATTTAGTCTGGACCTAATTTTTTGCATATTTTGACATATTTGCTAAACCATATGGAAGACTTTGTGTCCTAAATATCCCATCGAATTGGCTGAAAGTTTGTATTAAGTATTTATTCATCACAATTTTTGACCTCAAATTTATCGGTATAGGTCCATGTCTTCATATAGCTCCCATAGAACCGTACCTCCCTATATCCGGTATTTTGAAGGTTGTGGCCTCAATATCAAACTGAAATGGCTGACATTTTGTATTCAGTCTTCGTTGGAGGTAAAAAAACTTTCCACCTGAAATTTGTCGTTATATGTCCACGTCTTCATATAGCTCCCATAGCCTAAACCTACCGATTTTCTGTACTTTGAAGGTTATGGTCTCAATATCCCCCCGAATTGGCTAAAATTTGGTATTAAGTCCTCATTGGGGGTATTAAACTTTCCATCTGAAATTTGTCGGTATAGGTCTAGGCGTTCATATAGCTCCCATACAACGAAAGCTCCCCATTTTCGACATTTTGAAGATTGTGGCTCTGGTTACAGATTTCTCTATTTTATTGACTTGTCTGAAGTGAATTTCAAACAGAAAAATGTACACATAAACATTTTAGAAGATATTATTGAAATATATGTAGCATACGAAAATATGTGAAATACAGAAATTTTCCATATGCAAAAATAATATTTGCATATGGATAATTTATACATTTCGCATATTTTTGCATATGTGATATATTACGATTGGAATTTAATTAGAAGCTAAAATTATGCATATTTTACAAAAATAGGTGTTGCATAAAATTCCGCTGTCTACATATCATTGAGCTGATTTTAATCGGGGTGCTCTCATTGATATGGGAGAAGGCTCCCTTGTCCCAACTGGGATGTTTGTGGAACAATTATATAATGTACATTTTTTATCTGCACCCCAAGTGCTGCCGGCCAGGGACTTGAGGACCTTTTTCCAACATTTCAGTTTATCGCAGATAGCTGTGGCATGCGCGGACGACGTGAAAGTGGTTTCGAATGTGACCCCTAGAATTTTGGGGCAGTTTGTGGTCGGAATTCTGTTACCATCGACCCTGATATTCAACTCTCATCTATACTGCGCCGTCCATGTGGTGAACAGAGTGGCCGTCGATTTAGTGGCGGATATCTGCATATTCCTCGCGTGGAAAAAGGTGGTAAGGTCTGTTAAATAGGAGTTCAGTGTCTGACAGATGTCATCAGGGTAGGTACCTGACGCCAGGATCGTACAACCATCCGCATACGTTACGATCTCAATGCCGTCTAGAGGGGCGGAATACAGGAAAGGTAGAGGTTAAACAGTTCCGGAGATATCACCCCTCCTTGGGGAACTCCCTGTTTCACTCTACGGGGCTTGGATTTCTTGTTCCTGAATTCCACATACGACTGGCGACCACACATATAGTTGATTATCCAACGTTTTAGACTTGGCCGGAGGGTTGTCTGCTCGATGTCCTCGATCAGCGTGGAGTGCTTGACAGTATCAAAGGCTTTTGATAAGTCAAGCGCCACCATCACTGTTCTATCACACGGCCGTTCCTGGTTGAGTCCTCGACAAATATGAGTGGAGATGGCGTGCAGCGCTGTTGTCGTGCTGTGCTGCTTACGGAATCCATGCTGATGATCGGCAACTTGATAGCTATTTCTAATGCTGGGGAGTACTAAGGCCTCAAGAGTCTTCGCTACAGGGGACAAAAGCGAAATCGGCCTATACGATTCACCTTTGCTGGCATCCTTGCCTGGCTTCAGTAGCGGGACCACCCTGCTCATTTTCCACACTTCGGGAACAATAAGGGTGGCTAGCGACAGGTTGAGAACTTTAGTGAGATACTCCACTCCCGGCTCATCCAGCTGTTTCAACATTACCATGGAAATTCCGTCAGGGCCCAACGCTTTGGATGATTTAGCGTTCCTGTTGGCATTCGCAACATCATCCATTGTAAACTGTGGTGGTTCATCCTCTGCAGGAATAGATCTAATGCGACGTAACACTCTTCTCTTCGCCCTGTCACTCTCGGGGTGCTCGACAAACAGTCGATTGAAGTAACTTGCACACCTCTTCGGGTCAGTCAACGTAACGTCGCCAAACGTGACTGAGGTCCTGTCATCCCTCCTTCCGGGGTTCGAGAGTGACTTAACCGTTGTCCACAATTTGCTTATACCGGCTCCAATGTTGCAACTCTTCAGATGATTTAACCACTTGTTCCGCTTATGTTCGCCGACCAGCCTGTTAACTTCCAGTGTCAGCTCCCTGACTCTGGGGTCGTCGGGGTTGGTTCGACGAAGCTCATAACGCTCATTTGCTAATCCCGTCGCCTCTGCTGGGAAATTTGGTGTTACTTCGGGTATTCGACCAGCAGGTATATGGCGAGATGGTCTGAACCAAGGGACGGGTTGCCAGGTGACGTCACTTGTCAGATCAGGTGACACGATGGTTATGTCTGGCGAACTGTGACACGCTCCTCTAATTCTGGTAGGGGCGTCCTCACCGAGCAAAACGTAGAGCTATCAATCTGCTCAGCCAGCGCTATACCTCTCTGGTCGTTTCCGAGGGCCGAATGCCACATCTCATGATGCGCATTAAAGTCTCCCAGGACCAGACGATTATGACCTTCCAAGAGCGGGCTAATGTCAGGCTTATAATCTGAGATACAGCTATTTCTCGGCGGGATGTATACGTTCAGCAACTCTATCTCGGCAGTTCCACACCTGACTGCTACCCCCATACATTCCATGTACGGGTCCCCCACCTCCACATATGGTGCGATCCTTCCTTATTACGTTGTAACCATCACAACGTACTGAGCTGTGGTCGTTCAGCATGGTTTCCTGCACCGCCGCGACCTTGATATTCTTCCGATTCATAAAGTCCACTATTTCATCGATCTTACCTCGGAGCCCATTGCAATTAAATTGCAAAAACGATGCATTTTCTGGGATTGGAACAACAACGGCTGGTGTTAAATGCTGCGCGTGCGGCTGCTGTTGGGGGACTGCGGGGGAGTTTCGTAATACGACGACGAAGGAGTTTCGTAATCTGACGACGACTCACTGGGGGCTGTGTTCGCGCAGCATGCAGCAACATAGTCCCTATCGTAATCCCACGCGTGGGCAAGTCCAGAGCAACCCCTTAAATGCACCCACTCCTGACATCTATTGCATCTCACCGAAGATTGGATATGGGTGAAGATGCGGATGTGACAAACCGAGCACAAATATATTGGTCCTGGGTTTTCCTCCGTACCGGCACGGACCAAAAGAATCCGGAGCAGACATTCCGGGATATGCCGCTCCCAGCACAGAAAAACGAAACAAATACAAACACATGGACAGCCGCTGGCCGGAACGCTGATGTTGTGTGGTCCCGGGTCAATGCGGTACAGAGAACCCACTGGGTTATTTGTTTGTAGATGAAGAATGTGGTTATGTGTGTTGTTGAAAAGGTGTTCCGGTTATGGATTCGGCGATGTAAGATGTGATGTCGGTTATGTATGGGGTGATTGTAGTGCGACTATATGGTGATGTGTGACTGCAGATCATGATGATGTGTGGCTGGTGACTATATGGTGATGTGCATTACAGATGATGATGGTGTGAAGAAACGCATGATGAGAAGTATGTTATGGGTGAGACTATATGTTGTGTGACTGCAGATGATGATGTATGGCTGTTGATGTTGATGAAGTGTGCTATGTGGGAGGAGATGGTGGATTAAATTGGAAATGTGGGAAAGGAGGGAAGTGGGAAGTGATAAGACAAGAGAGAAGAATAAGTAACTATAGAGGAGAAATCAAATTGCTTTAAGAAGAAAGATTGATTAAGAAATTTCTTTCTACACTGTTCTAAGTCTATACTGACCCACCCCAGAGTCACTTAATGCTCTTGCAGTAACCTATAAGGACTGAAGGGTCAATAGAGAAGAAGTAAGAAAGGGATTCAATCACATGTGCACCAAATAGTCTATGTCTTTTGACCATCAGTCTAGGACATCTACGTAGAAGGTGCTCGATTGTCTCCGTTTCCTCCTCATCCTCACATAACCTACAGTACTCAACGTTATTGTCATCCCACTTTCATGTCATAGATATTATTCCGCAGTGGCCAGTTATGACCCCTACAGCGATTCTGATTTCTGACTTGCACAGTGAGAGGAGGGACGCAGTTCTACGCCCTGAGATTGCCGGCCAGATTGACTTAGATACCTTACAACCAGGTACGTCCTGTCACACACATGGGGGTAAAGAACAACTCCTAGGCGTTCCTGAAACTGGCAGTAGCTCAGGGGAGAAACAAGACCTAGCAGTGTACAAATGCCTAGAATAATGGGGCCTCACCAGTTCGAGCAGGTAATATCTAATATTATTAGGTCGAGAGCTTCTGTTCCACCGTACAGACTTCTTAGAAAAGTTGTTGAGAGGGATTTTTGACTGCAAGTTTGGAAGCACATCCGGACATCAACCAAACATATTCAAGCGATTTCTATATGAATTGTCTGCGATTGACAAGTCTAAGTTCGAAGTAGGCGAGAATATTTTAAAACTACTGCACAGCTCACATCCCAAGAACAAAAGGCCGTAGAAGCAACTTGCGTTTAAATCGTTCGTGACTGGTTTAACGCCCCCAGAATGTTTTTTTTTTTCTATTTTATTAATTTATTTGGTATCCCATACGACAACAACTGAGTGTTAAAAGTGAGAGTTTGGGTTATTGATTTTACAAAACGTATAATGAACAAGATAATGTTTATATAGGTATAATATAGGATATATTGGGTAAACATTATAAATAGGTTGAAAAGAAATAGAGACAATAGATTGAGTTTAATACAAAAACAAGTAGGCAAAGGCTATAGTCGGACAGGGCCGACCATACGATACCCTACACCACTACCCTGCGAGTTAGCTTGAAGCAAATGAAAGTTTCTTTTGGACAAATAAGCTTATTATAAGAAATAACTTTTTGGAGTCTGCAACCTTATCACATTAAGTTTAAATAACTATATAATAATTGTTCCAAAAAACATCACAGAAGGGACAGGGCGTTCACCACGATTCATATTACAGCAATAGTATTGGGCCTACTGTTTATCGCCGATAAACAGACATTTAGTCTGGACCTAATTTTTTGCATATTTTGACATATTTGCTAAACCATATGGAAGACTTTGTGTCCTAAATATCCCATCGAATTGGCTGAAAGTTTGTATTAAGTATTTATTCATCACAATTTTTGACCTCAAATTTATCGGTATAGGTCCATGTCTTCATATAGCTCCCATAGAACCGTACCTCCCTATATCCGGTATTTTGAAGGTTGTGGCCTCAATATCAAACTGAAATGGCTGACATTTTGTATTCAGTCTTCGTTGGAGGTAAAAAAACTTTCCACCTGAAATTTGTCGTTATATGTCCACGTCTTCATATAGCTCCCATAGCCTAAACCTACCGATTTTCTGTACTTTGAAGGTTATGGTCTCAATATCCCCCCGAATTGGCTAAAATTTGGTATTAAGTCCTCATTGGGGGTATTAAACTTTCCATCTGAAATTTGTCGGTATAGGTCTAGGCGTTCATATAGCTCCCATACAACGAAAGCTCCCCATTTTCGACATTTTGAAGATTGTGGCTCTGGTTACAGATTTCTCTATTTTATTGACTTGTCTGAAGTGAATTTCAAACAGAAAAATGTACACATAAACATTTTAGAAGATATTATTGAAATATATGTAGCATACGAAAATATGTGAAATACAGAAATTTTCCATATGCAAAAATAATATTTGCATATGGATAATTTATACATTTCGCATATTTTTGCATATGTGATATATTACGATTGGAATTTAATTAGAAGCTAAAATTATGCATATTTTACAAAAATAGGTGTTGCATAAAATTCCGCTGTCTACATATCATTGAGCTGATTTTAATCGGGGTGCTCTCATTGATATGGGAGAAGGCTCCCTTGTCCCAACTGGGATGTTTGTGGAACAATTATATAATGTACATTTTTTATCTGCACCCCAAGTGCTGCCGGCCAGGGACTTGAGGACCTTTTTCCAACATTTCAGTTTATCGCAGATAGCTGTGGCATGCGCGGACGACGTGAAAGTGGTTTCGAATGTGACCCCTAGAATTTTGGGGCAGTTTGTGGTCGGAATTCTGTTACCATCGACCCTGATATTCAACTCTCATCTATACTGCGCCGTCCATGTGGTGAACAGAGTGGCCGTCGATTTAGTGGCGGATATCTGCATATTCCTCGCGTGGAAAAAGGTGGTAAGGTCTGTTAAATAGGAGTTCAGTGTCTGACAGATGTCATCAGGGTAGGTACCTGACGCCAGGATCGTACAACCATCCGCATACGTTACGATCTCAATGCCGTCTAGAGGGGCGGAATACAGGAAAGGTAGAGGTTAAACAGTTCCGGAGATATCACCCCTCCTTGGGGAACTCCCTGTTTCACTCTACGGGGCTTGGATTTCTTGTTCCTGAATTCCACATACGACTGGCGACCACACATATAGTTGATTATCCAACGTTTTAGACTTGGCCGGAGGGTTGTCTGCTCGATGTCCTCGATCAGCGTGGAGTGCTTGACAGTATCAAAGGCTTTTGATAAGTCAAGCGCCACCATCACTGTTCTATCACACGGCCGTTCCTGGTTGAGTCCTCGACAAATATGAGTGGAGATGGCGTGCAGCGCTGTTGTCGTGCTGTGCTGCTTACGGAATCCATGCTGATGATCGGCAACTTGATAGCTATTTCTAATGCTGGGGAGTACTAAGGCCTCAAGAGTCTTCGCTACAGGGGACAAAAGCGAAATCGGCCTATACGATTCACCTTTGCTGGCATCCTTGCCTGGCTTCAGTAGCGGGACCACCCTGCTCATTTTCCACACTTCGGGAACAATAAGGGTGGCTAGCGACAGGTTGAGAACTTTAGTGAGATACTCCACTCCCGGCTCATCCAGCTGTTTCAACATTACCATGGAAATTCCGTCAGGGCCCAACGCTTTGGATGATTTAGCGTTCCTGTTGGCATTCGCAACATCATCCATTGTAAACTGTGGTGGTTCATCCTCTGCAGGAAGAGATCTAATGCGACGTAACACTCTTCTCTTCGCCCTGTCACTCTCGGGGTGCTCGACAAACAGTCGATTGAAGTAACTTGCACACCTCTTCGGGTCAGTCAACGTAACGTCGCCAAACGTGACTGAGGTCCTGTCATCCCTCCTTCCGGGGTTCGAGAGTGACTTAACCGTTGTCCACAATTTGCTTATACCGGCTCCAATGTTGCAACTCTTCAGATGATTTAACCACTTGTTCCGCTTATGTTCGCCGACCAGCCTGTTAACTTCCAGTGTCAGCTCCCTGACTCTGGGGTCGTCGGGGTTGGTTCGACGAAGCTCATAACGCTCATTTGCTAATCCCGTCGCCTCTGCTGGGAAATTTGGTGTTACTTCGGGTATTCGACCAGCAGGTATATGGCGAGATGGTCTGAACCAAGGGACGGGTTGCCAGGTGACGTCACTTGTCAGATCAGGTGACACGATGGTTATGTCTGGCGAACTGTGACACGCTCCTCTAATTCTGGTAGGGGCGTCCTCACCGAGCAAAACGTAGAGCTATCAATCTGCTCAGCCAGCGCTATACCTCTCTGGTCGTTTCCGAGGGCCGAATGCCACATCTCATGATGCGCATTAAAGTCTCCCAGGACCAGACGATTATGACCTTCCAAGAGCGGGCTAATGTCAGGCTTATAATCTGAGATACAGCTATTTCTCGGCGGGATGTATACGTTCAGCAACTCTATCTCGGCAGTTCCACACCTGACTGCTACCCCCATACATTCCATGTACGGGTCCCCCACCTCCACATATGGTGCGATCCTTCCTTATTACGTTGTAACCATCACAACGTACTGAGCTGTGGTCGTTCAGCATGGTTTCCTGCACCGCCGCGACCTTGATATTCTTCCGATTCATAAAGTCCACTATTTCATCGATCTTACCTCGGAGCCCATTGCAATTAAATTGCAAAAACGATGCATTTTCTGGGATTGGAACAACAACGGCTGGTGTTAAATGCTGCGCGTGCGGCTGCTGTTGGGGGACTGCGGGGGAGTTTCGTAATACGACGACGAAGGAGTTTCGTAATCTGACGACGACTCACTGGGGGCTGTGTTCGCGCAGCATGCAGCAACATAGTCCCTATCGTAATCCCACGCGTGGGCAAGTCCAGAGCAACCCCTTAAATGCACCCACTCCTGACATCTATTGCATCTCACCGAAGATTGGATATGGGTGAAGATGCGGATGTGACAAACCGAGCACAAATATATTGGTCCTGGGTTTTCCTCCGTACCGGCACGGACCAAAAGAATCCGGAGCAGACATTCCGGGATATGCCGCTCCCAGCACAGAAAAACGAAACAAATACAAACACATGGACAGCCGCTGGCCGGAACGCTGATGTTGTGTGGTCCCGGGTCAATGCGGTACAGAGAACCCACTGGGTTATTTGTTTGTAGATGAAGAATGTGGTTATGTGTGTTGTTGAAAAGGTGTTCCGGTTATGGATTCGGCGATGTAAGATGTGATGTCGGTTATGTATGGGGTGATTGTAGTGCGACTATATGGTGATGTGTGACTGCAGATCATGATGATGTGTGGCTGGTGACTATATGGTGATGTGCATTACAGATGATGATGGTGTGAAGAAACGCATGATGAGAAGTATGTTATGGGTGAGACTATATGTTGTGTGACTGCAGATGATGATGTATGGCTGTTGATGTTGATGAAGTGTGCTATGTGGGAGGAGATGGTGGATTAAATTGGAAATGTGGGAAAGGAGGGAAGTGGGAAGTGATAAGACAAGAGAGAAGAATAAGTAACTATAGAGGAGAAATCAAATTGCTTTAAGAAGAAAGATTGATTAAGAAATTTCTTTCTACACTGTTCTAAGTCTATACTGACCCACCCCAGAGTCACTTAATGCTCTTGCAGTAACCTATAAGGACTGAAGGGTCAATAGAGAAGAAGTAAGAAAGGGATTCAATCACATGTGCACCAAATAGTCTATGTCTTTTGACCATCAGTCTAGGACATCTACGTAGAAGGTGCTCGATTGTCTCCGTTTCCTCCTCATCCTCACATAACCTACAGTACTCAACGTTATTGTCATCCCACTTTCATGTCATAGATATTATTCCGCAGTGGCCAGTTATGACCCCTACAGCGATTCTGATTTCTGACTTGCACAGTGAGAGGAGGGACGCAGTTCTACGCCCTGAGATTGCCGGCCAGATTGACTTAGATACCTTACAACCAGGTACGTCCTGTCACACACATGGGGGTAAAGAACAACTCCTAGGCGTTCCTGAAACTGGCAGTAGCTCAGGGGAGAAACAAGACCTAGCAGTGTACAAATGCATAGAATAATGGGGCCTCACCAGTTCGAGCAGGTAATATCTAATATTATTAGGTCGAGAGCTTCTGTTCCACCGTACAGACTTCTTAGAAAAGTTGTTGAGAGGGATTTTTGACTGCAAGTTTGGAAGCACATCCGGACATCAACCAAACATATTCAAGCGATTTCTATATGAATTGTCTGCGATTGACAAGTCTAAGTTCGAAGTAGGCGAGAATATTTTAAAACTACTGCACAGCTCACATCCCAAGAACAAAAGGCCGTAGAAGCAACTTGCGTTTAAATCGTTCGTGACTGGTTTAACGCCCCCAGAATGTTTTTTTTTTCTATTTTATTAATTTATTTGGTATCCCATACGACAACAACTGAGTGTTAAAAGTGAGAGTTTGGGTTATTGATTTTACAAAACGTATAATGAACAAGATAATGTTTATATAGGTATAATATAGGATATATTGGGTAAACATTATAAATAGGTTGAAAAGAAATAGAGACAATAGATTGAGTTTAATACAAAAACAAGTAGGCAAAGGCTATAGTCGGACAGGGCCGACCATACGATACCCTACACCACTACCCTGCGAGTTAGCTTGAAGCAAATGAAAGTTTCTTTTGGACAAATAAGCTTATTATAAGAAATAACTTTTTGGAGTCTGCAACCTTATCACATTAAGTTTAAATAACTATATAATAATTGTTCCAAAAAACATCACAGAAGGGACAGGGCGTTCACCACGATTCATATTACAGCAATAGTATTGGGCCTACTGTTTATCGCCGATAAACAGACATTTAGTCTGGACCTAATTTTTTGCATATTTTGACATATTTGCTAAACCATATGGAAGACTTTGTGTCCTAAATATCCCATCGAATTGGCTGAAAGTTTGTATTAAGTATTTATTCATCACAATTTTTGACCTCAAATTTATCGGTATAGGTCCATGTCTTCATATAGCTCCCATAGAACCGTACCTCCCGATATCCGGTATTTTGAAGGTTGTGGCCTCAATATCAAACTGAAATGGCTGACATTTTGTATTCAGTCTTCGTTGGAGGTAAAAAAACTTTCCACCTGAAATTTGTCGTTATATGTCCACGTCTTCATATAGCTCCCATAGCCTAAACCTACCGATTTTCTGTACTTTGAAGGTTATGGTCTCAATATCCCCCCGAATTGGCTAAAATTTGGTATTAAGTCCTCATTGGGGGTATTAAACTTTCCATCTGAAATTTGTCGGTATAGGTCTAGGCGTTCATATAGCTCCCATACAACGAAAGCTCCCCATTTTCGACATTTTGAAGATTGTGGCTCTGGTTACAGATTTCTCTATTTTATTGACTTGTCTGAAGTGAATTTCAAACAGAAAAATGTACACATAAACATTTTAGAAGATATTATTGAAATATATGTAGCATACGAAAATATGTGAAATACAGAAATTTTCCATATGCAAAAATAATATTTGCATATGGATAATTTATACATTTCGCATATTTTTGCATATGTGATATATTACGATTGGAATTTAATTAGAAGCTAAAATTATGCATATTTTACAAAAATAGGTGTTGCATAAAATTCCGCTGTCTACATATCATTGAGCTGATTTTAATCGGGGTGCTCTCATTGATATGGGAGAAGGCTCCCTTGTCCCAACTGGGATGTTTGTGGAACAATTATATACTGTACATTTTAAGAAATATTCTTAAATTTGAAAATTGGCGTTGTTTAGCAATTTCTGTTACATCTTTACAATTGGACAATTGGACAGGTAATACGATAGGAAGAAGTGGGAATTTGTCTGTCATGATAGAGACAATTTGTAGCATGGGAGGAAAACTCATTATATCTTAGGTAGTAGGTCCGTTATCAAGCACACATATTATTGCAATTTTCATCAGAGGAAAGATCGGTAGTTAATTTTTCATATATAGGCGACTTTGCCGGTACATGCCCTCCAGGGATTCAAATATGGACCAAAAATAAAATGTTTTTATTTAGCATACAAAAGTAATCTTCCATTGCACCCGCTAAATATTAGGTTGTAACTCTGTTATCTGATCACATAAATCAACATAATTGGCATCAATGGAAAGGGCAAGAGTTGTCCTTCCAAATATTATTTACGTGGGCGAAATGTGTGGTCCAGGAATAAAGATATTACCGGTATATTAAAAATTATTATTCCTCTGTGGGACCCCCAATAACACCCAAAATTTCGTGACGATCCAATTAAAATTGCGACCTGTAGCGTGATTTCCAAAAAAGTGGAAAAATGGGATGTATTACCGACTATTGCGATATCTCCGTTATTTGGATACCTACGCCAACCTGCTTTACATCATTGTAATGATGGGATTTTTTACTTTCATTGTCAGACTTTGCTTTTGGAAGGTCCCGAACCAAAGCTGTGATATTCGTCATTATTATTAAAATCGCAAAAATGAAAAGTTGTGTTCTATTAGCGGCTTTTGCGATATCTTCGTTGTTTGACCATCTACGAGAACCTACTTTACATCATTAGAAAGGTGAAATTTTCTACTTTTATTGTCAGGTATTGCTTTTGGTATACCCCGTATAGAAGCTGAGATATTCGCTTTGGAAAAAAACGTTGTCTTTTTATCCACATAAGTTTTTTGCCCATTCCGACCCCTAAATATTATCCGACCATCACCAAAATCAATAGGCTTCCTCCCCTCCGGGACCACCATCAACATCCAAAATTTCGTGACGATCCGATCAAAATTGTGACCTGTAGCGTGATTACAAGTTTTAGATGGACAGACGGACAGACGGACGGACGGACGGACTGACGGACGGACACACATAGCCAGATCGACTCAGCTCGTCGAGACATTCATTTTGGTATATATAAGTATGGGTCTACGACCATTATTTCGATGCGTTACAAACTTTTTGGCCAAAACCAACTTATAATACCCTCCCCACATAGTGGTGTAGGGTATAAATAGTGAAAACTATATTCAGAAATATTTTTTAGGTCCAAAAAAAGACCCAAACCGCATTGAAGATTTACTTAATATGAAAGGCATTCACAAACAAATATCAGATAAAGGAAATAACAGAATGGTAAATCATATTTGGTACATTAGTCCTGAATAAAATGTATTTTTAGTTAATATCCGAAGCATTTAACACAAAAAATCCGAGAAAACGGCACTAAAATGTTTTTATAAAAATAAATGTAATTTTTAGTACACGGGAATACCCCTAATACAATCGATCGTAATGTAAATGGTATATAAGTGCCAAATCTGCCACCCGTATTAATTAAAGGTGGAAACAATCAGCAGTAATGACAAATAAATGACATTTATTCTTTTATATTGGAATTTTTATTGTTGTGATGATTTTGGTGTTTTGGCGAACAAAAAGAAGCAAAATAAATGAAAAACACCACAATAACAATGAATTTATATTTAATATAAATGAAATGTGAGAAAACACTGATAAACTGAATGTGGAAATAAATAAAAATTAAGGAAAATCACTGTGATTGTTGTTGTTTCTTCTGTGAGGAGGTAGTGGACGATTTGACACTTAGTTTTACCGAAGGCAAATGGACGAAGGCATTATGCGCGTTTGTAAAACGACCGACAGCTTTTTTAATTGTTTTTCACAACACGGAATTCACTGTACGACACTTTTATTTGTAAAAATAAATTAGGCAGTGTACATACCTGTGTTGTTGATGAAATATTATTTGTGTGAAATAAATAAAAATGAGATGTGGGGATGATCGTGGATCACTGCAGGTTGTTGTTGTTGTTCTCGACGTAGTCGAATTGCCTTGTAAAGGAAGAAAAGAGAGCGTTAGTTTTCGTTGAAAACAATCCGGCTCGATTGGACCAATGTTTGCGTAGCAAGGAAATTAAAAGAAAATAATTAAAAACACAAAGGATTAAAATTTTTTCTCAAACAATATTGAGTTATGTTTTGTAATGGATTGTTCGTGGAACAATCACTTATTGACCTTTTGCAGAGTGTAATGGTTGTAGTGCTTATAGGATGATATCCAATGAGCGAGTGATTTTAGAAAAGCTAGGATGTAACAAAGCGGAGCTTAGAAAAAAGTTACTCGTTAGATCTTGCTACTATCCTTGTATTAGTGTACGAGATACACAAAGTTGTATAAAAAGGTAGGGGACAAAATCTAACGCAGGGTTGATAAACCCATATAGAATATAAAATCATTTAAATTAATAAAACCAAGTTTGAAATTATACAAGTATGGTATTGTTATACCATTTTTTTTATTATTAAACTATGCAAAAATATAAAATTTGATAAAATATCAAACGTTCTATGTAAAATTCAATATTTTCTTTGACATAATTTGTAGCAGTTCTATGTAAAATTCAATATTTTTTTTGCCATAATTGGTAGCAGTGTGTTGGTTTTTGTTCAAAGGGAACAAATCGATGTCGGATTTTTTAGGCGGCACCCGCATAAAGTTATTAGCTTGGTCAGATTTTAAGACTGTCAAAGTGTGAGCACAATTGAAATATGTTAACACGTACCACTAGGGCCTCGAATTTATGAAAATGCCAGGTCAACAAGTTCAGGACTAAGATACCGCAGATTATTAATCATGTTGTTATTTCCTTTTTCTGATATTTGTGTGTCAATGTTTTCATATTTCAATAGATTTTCAATGAGGTCTAGGTCTTCTTTTGATGCTAAACGTATCGTAGAATCTGAATAACCATCTGTCCCGAAGAGAGTCAAGCGTGGCTTCAAGAAAATCGTAACTATGAAATTGTCATTGGTGCTGGACCCCTGTAAGGTGTCTTATAGGAACGTTACTGGTATCATTTTGGCTACAGTAAAAGCTATCGGAGGGGATCCCTACAAATATAAGATCTGTAGAAGCTTTATCCGTGAACAGGGGAAAATAAACCGTGAAAAATACACGCAACAGAGCAGAAAGAATGAGTTGCTGTTCTGGTATCACATGGGGGTAAAGAACAACTCCGAGGCGTTCCTGAAACTGGCAGTAGCTCAGGGGAGAAACAAGACCTAGCAGTGTACAAATGCCTAGCATAATGGGGTCTCACCAGTTCGAGCACATATTAGGTCCAGAACTTCTGTTCGTTCGAGACCGGTTTAACGCCCCCAGAATGTTTTTTTTTTTCTATTTTATTAATTTATTTGGTATCCCACATGACAACAACCGAGTGTTAAAAGTGAGAGTTTGGGTTATAGATTTTACAAAACGTATAATGAAAAAGATAATGTTTATATAGGTATAATATAAGATATATTGGGTAAACATTATCAATAGGTTGAAAAGAAATAGAGACAATAGATTGAGTTTAATACAAAAAATAATGAAAACGATATTCAGAAATATTTTTTAGGTCCAAAACAAGACCCAAACCGCATCGAAGATTTACTTAATACGAAAGGCATTCACAAACAAATATCAGATAAAGGAAATAACAGAATGGTAAATCATATGTGGTACCTTAGTCCTGAACGTATTGGCCTGTCATTGTTTGATCTGATAGTGCAAAACACCGTAAAGAACAAAAAAACGACAAAAATCTTAACAAAGCAAAGAAAGAAATTTCTCCAGAAATATTCGATGCAAACTTACAGAAAATCAACTGCAGAAATTTCTAGAAAAAGGTTTACCAGGCATAACTACATGTCTGTTTGTGCGCTCTTGTATGTAGACATGGGTAGGTTGTAGACAAGTTTTGGGTTTGCAACGCCACGTTTTACATAGTAACCGGAAACAAAATGTTGCAACCTAGGTCATCATTTGGCTTCTTTCCTGTTTCTGCCGCCATGTTGTATATTTCTCTAGCAACTTGTTGGTGTATTTTCATTTTCCTCTTATACTATTTTTATTCTTTGACTTCCGCTTTCTTTTGAAACTTGTACATCCTTAATTGGTTCAATTAAAAAATGTACAGAAATCATTTATATACATTAATGATGAAGTGGAAAGGGAGCCAAGAAGTTATTCGAACCCCCCATCCGACGAGCAACAAAGCCGAAATAAGTGCAGTGCATTTTCTTCATAGGTACTCCAAACAATATCAGCCACAAATTCGTATACGTTACATGCTACATACTTTAACTTTACAAAATGTTATGTTTCGCAGCATCAGAGGAGTCCGCTAGGACATTCAAGTACAAAAAGGTGCACTTTACATAGAAAAATCCTTAAAAAATCACAAATGTAGTGTCTTAAAGTGTTCGAATATGAATTTTGCATCGACTCTGAACGCAATCTAACCTTAAATGATGGAACTAGTTAATATATTTTTGTTTCATGTAGATTATTCTTATATATTTTTCTATCCAATAAATTATTGCAGTTTTTTGCTTATTTATGTTTTTTTTATTTACAAATTTATTTAATTCAATATAAAGAGGTCCCGCGCCATAACAAGGCATAATTGGGGCTAGTTGGCTAATTACTATTTAGTCATAAATAAAGAAATAAAATAATTAGAAGTGGTTTTTTTGAGCTTGAGGTCATTAGTTTGATTTTTATTTTTCCATTTTTATTTTCCAATATTTCGGAATTCTTTGAATTCCATCTTCAGGGAGTTTAATTTTATCTACAAAATGAAAAACAAAAGTAATAATAATATGGTTGTATGATATGAACTATGTGCTATTGTGTATTTATTTTTGTCATATATATCAGACTTTTCAAATCTTTCTGATATATTTGGTACATATATCAGTGATTTATAAATCTTGTCCGGTTTTATATCTGTTGATTCTGGTGTTCTAGGTTTGTAATTGTTAATTAAGGATTTTATCATATGCTTAGGAAAGTTATTCATGTCTAATATGTTTTCAATTTTTGTTTTATTTTCGTCGTGGAATTTCTTGTCACTTATATTTAGAACTCTGTTTATAAGATTTTTAGCTGTATTGATGATTGTTCGTTTTGTGTGCTTCGAGTAGAAGTTAATTAATCTCCCAGATGCCGTGGGCTTCTGGTACCAGTTTAAATCGATACCATTGTCTTTATTTCTGATTACTAAGACATCCAGATAAGGGATTTTTTCATCATTTTCTTTCTCCAGAGTGAATTTTATGTTTCTGTTGAAGTTATTTAATACCTTTAGTGTTTCCTCTATTGAATCTTTCCTAATAATCGCGAATAAGTCATCAACATATTTAGTAATTATTTTTGGCTTATGTAATAATAAGTTCAGTGAATCATTTAGCAAAGTTTCCATCACCAAGTCTGCAATAATAGGGGAGGCTGGTGACCCCATCGGTAATCCCACTTTCTGCTTGTAATATTTATCTTCGTATTTGAAATATCTATTTTCTTTGATGCAGAACTTCACGATATTTATAAACATATTTTTAGGTATTTCTGTGTATTGTTGTATTTCCTCCCATCTGTCTTCTATTATTTTAAGTCCTAAATCTACAGGTATACTAGGAAACAGCGAAACCACGTCAAAGGAAACCATTATTTCGTTATTATCAATCGTCAAGTTTTTTTACCTTATTTCTAAATTGCAACGAATCCCTTACATTGTAAATCGAGTTTTTGGTCAAGTTTTTGAGAATATTTACAATGTATTTGCACAAATTGATGGAGGGTGAGTTAATTGAGGAGCAAATAGGTCTGAGAGGATATCCTTCTTTGTGGATCTTTGGTAGTCCATAAATCCTAGGCGCGATGGCCACGTCAGTTTTCATTCGCTTTTTCTCTATTGCTGATATTATCTTATTTTTGAATAGTTCTTCCACTAATTCATTGTTCCTTTTCTGTAAATTACTTGTGGGATCCTTATTAATGCGTTGATATGTCATTATATCTGATAGTAACGTTGACATTCTTTCCACATAATCTTTTTTCTCTATTGCTACTGTTACGTTTCCTTTGTCAGCATTTACTATTAATATATCGTCGTTTTGTTTTAGGTATCGACGAGTTCGTTCCACTGTGACTGTCATATATTTGTCTCTGGCTGTTGCTCTCATTTTGTTCATGTGTGTTTCTAGCATTGTTGTTAGTTTTGTTCTCCCCATTTCTTGTTGTTCTCTGTCGTTGTTCGTTTGTATTAATTCTTCAGCATCAGCAATGTATTTGAAAAGCGGGAATTCTTTTCGGTTTGTTGGTAGACAATGTTTGTCTCCCAATGAAAGTAGCCACTTTACATCGTTGGGGAATGTCTTGTTGGTTTTGTTTACGAACCAATTGTTGTTGTGTTTTATGTTCATTTCAGTAATTAGTGATTCTTCAAGTTTTTGGTATTTCTTATTGTGTGTTTCGTCTTGCTGTTTCTGCGTGCCTGTTACAATTACATCTTCGTTAAACTGAATATTATTTCTTTCTTCTTCCGAAAGATATCCGTTTAACTCATTATCAAGTTTATTTAATATTATATTGCTGTTTTTTAATTCTTCGTGTTTTTGTTTTATGATTAGATTTAGTAACTTGCCTTGAAATGTTTCCATTATTGATTTCAATGTTGATAGAATGTGGTGGTTGTTGTAATTGGTTTTGAATATTTGTTGTACCTGTTTCATGGAGTTTTTGATGAAATTTGGGATGATTCCATTGTTACGGCAACGAATGAGGAAAGTTATAGATGATTTTATTTTTGTTATTTTGACTCGTAAGTTCTTGTGTCTGTTTAAGTTTCGTCGTACTTTGGTGTTTTGTTTAAAATTTTTGTAGATCATTTTTACTCGTCGTTTAATTAATCGGCGGGCTCTCCGTTAATAATAACTATTTTTATTGTTTTCTTCGAAACACACAATAAGAAATACCAAAAACTTGAAGAATCACTAATTACTGAAATGAACATAAAACACAACAACAATTGGTTCGTAAACAAAACCAACAAGACATTCCCCAACGATGTAAAGTGGCTACTTTCATTGGGAGACAAACATTGTCTACCAACAAACCGAAAAGAATTCCCGCTTTTCAAATACATTGCTGATGCTGAAGAATTAATACAAACGAACAACGACAGAGAACAACAAGAAATGGGGAGAACAAAACTAACAACAATGCTAGAAACACACATGAACAAAATGAGAGCAACAGCCAGAGACAAATATATGACAGTCACAGTGGAACGAACTCGTCGATACCTAAAACAAAACGACGATATATTAATAGTAAATGCTGACAAAGGAAACGTAACAGTAGCAATAGAGAAAAAAGATTATGTGGAAAGAATGTCAACGTTACTATCAGATATAATGACATATCAACGCATTAATAAGGATCCCACAAGTAATTTACAGAAAAGGAACAATGAATTAGTGGAAGAACTATTCAAAAATAAGATAATATCAGCAATAGAGAAAAAGCGAATGAAAACTGACGTGGCCATCGCGCCTAGGATTTATGGACTACCAAAGATCCACAAAGAAGGATATCCTCTCAGACCTATTTGCTCCTCAATTAACTCACCCTCCATCAATTTGTGCAAATACATTGTAAATATTCTCAAAAACTTGACCAAAAACTCGATTTACAATGTAAGGGATTCGTTGCAATTTAGAAATAAGGTAAAAAACTTGACGATTGATAATAACGAAATAATGGTTTCCTTTGACGTGGTTTCGCTGTTTCCTAGTATACCTGTAGATTTAGGACTTAAAATAATAGAAGACAGATGGGAGGAAATACAACAATACACAGAAATACCTAAAAATATGTTTATAAATATCGTGAAGTTCTGCATCAAAGAAAATAGATATTTCAAATACGAAGATAAATATTACAAGCAGAAAGTGGGATTACCGATGGGGTCACCAGCCTCCCCTATTATTGCAGACTTGGTGATGGAAACTTTGGTAAATGATTCACTGAACTTATTATTACATAAGCCAAAAATAATTACTAAATATGTTGATGACTTATTCGCGATTATTAGGAAAGATTCAATAGAGGAAACACTAAAGGTATTAAATAACTTCAACAGAAACATAAAATTCACTCTGGAGAAAGAAAATGATGAAAAAATCCCTTATCTGGATGTCTTAGTAATCAGAAATAAAGGCAATGGTATCGATTTAAACTGGTACCAGAAGCCCACGGCGTCTGGGAGATTAATTAACTTCTACTCGAAGCACACAAAACGAACAATCATCAATACAGCTAAAAATCTTATAAACAGAGTTCTAAATATAAGTGACAAGAAATTCCACGACGAAAATAAAACAAAAATTGAAAACATATTAGACATGAATAACTTTCCTAAGCATATGATAAAATCCTTAATTAACAATTACAAACCTAGAACACCAGAATCAACAGATATAAAACCGGACAAGATTTATAAATCACTGATATATGTACCAAATATATCAGAAAGATTTGAAAAGTCTGATATATATGACAAAAATAAATACACAATAGCACATAGTTCATATCATACAACCAAATCAATGTTCAGTAACTTAAAAAGCAAAATTCCAAAGATGGACAAAAACAATGTTATTTATAAAATCGAATGTGGTGGCAACGATGAGGAAACATGTGGCAAACTCTATGTCGGCACGACAAAAAACAAATTAAAAACTCGCATGTCGGCACACAAATCAGACATAAAATTGAGGAATACAAATATAACACAGAAGACAGCGCTTGCAGAACACTGTAAGCATAATAACCACTCACCAAACATCGACGAAGTGAGAATATTGCAAACAGAAAACAATTACAACAAAAGACTCACACTAGAGATGCTACACATAAATAGCTTAACAACAACAAAAAGAATAAACCACAAAACAGATACGGACAACACAGCTTATTGTTACAGGCAGCTTACACAGAGAAGAGATCGAATAATTAGTAAATAACATCCAGTGCAATAATAACTCTTGACGACGGTAGACATGCTACGCTAGTTTTAAGTTTTATTGTTAATGATATTTACACGTAAGCGATCTTTTATTCTCCTGTGATTATACAAACAACAATTATTTATTTATTTATACATTTTATTTAGTTTGTAACAATTCTGTGATATAGATTATAAGTCGTACTTTATTATTATTACTTTTGTTTTTCATTTTGTAGATAAAATTAAACTCCCTGAAGATGGAATTCAAAGAATTCCGAAATATTGGAAAATAAAAATGGAAAAATAAAAATCAAACTAATGACCTCAAGCTCAAAAAAACCACTTCTATTTATTTAAAAACAGAAAGGTCGAAGAAAACAATAAAAATAGTTATGAAATAAAATAATAATATATTACAATGTACGTAATTTAAAATATACACAAATAACATAAGAATGCAAATATTTCATTCATTAACCAATACTAGAAATGGGAAATGGGTAAATACACAAATGGTAAAATGGGTAAATTGGGTACAAATGGGTAAATATCCAAGTATTTACCCAATATGTGGGTATAAACTACAGAAGCTAAAATCATCCAATTAGATGGGAAAACGCAGTGTTTTAGCAAATTTTAACAGATTATGAATAAACTCACTTTTTTGTTTGAATACGGGCTAAGTTAAAATATTTGGTGCATGTTTTGGTAAATCTCTCATATATTGTGACATCATAATTTTGATATTTGAGAGCCCTTAGAGCGGTTTGTTGTTGTTCTCCATGCAGGAAAACATATATGATGGATCGAGATACAAGGTTAGGTTAGGTTTAGAATGCGTAGCTGCCGTGCTGGCAGCCACTCCACTCGGAGACCTTGAGGTCCATTGTGATCATCCTGACTATTGAATTATGTGTATTGTAGAGATGATGATGTCGTTGTGATGTGATGGTTGTTGTTGTAACAGTGTTTTATTATTATGTTTGTATGTTCGTTCTCCTGTTCAATCTGGCTCTGGGTCTATCTCCAGTTCCAGGAAGTTGGCTACTTCGATGGGATGTAACCACTGGAGTCAGATGAGTAGGCTTGGCGGGGCAGTTGAATAGGTGCTTAGTATCGTGCGGGCCCATGCCGCATACTATGCAGATGTCTTGCATGGCGCGATCGATTCCCGCCCAATAGGAATTTAGGCGACTGCAATATCCTGAGCGTAATTGAGCCAAAACTACTCTGGTTTGTCGTGGCAGCTGACGCTCTGCGATAGATGGAGGATGTGCTCCGATGACTGCATTCACACAATAATTGCTTATGGTCTTAGCAACTGTGTCCGTGTGAATGCTGTTCAAACCTGCCTGATATGCCTGTTGATCTAGAGGTTCTCCCCTACATTGTTGGACCGTCGTCTTTAGAGCATGAATATCCTTCTTGATATGCCTGGGTGTATCGGTGGCCAGCAGATGGTGATTGGGATGGCTCTCACGGTAACACCCGAGCAAGTACTGCAACGATAGCATCTCATTATGTTGTCATACTGGAAGAATCTTTGCCTCCTCATGTAGATGGTCCACTGTAGATTTGAGGAGGCACCCTGTAGCTGTTCTCTGGGAGGCGTTCTGACAAATTTGAATCTTATCCCACTGCGTGTCACATAAATTCGGGGACCAAACTGGCGCCGCATAGCTTACCACAGACCGAGCTATCGCTTTATACGTGGTCAACAAGGTATCTTTATCTGCACCCTAAGTGCTGCCGGCCAGGGACTTGAGGACCTTTTTCCAACATTTCAGTTTATCGCAGATAGCTGTGGCATGCGCGGACGACGTGAAAGTGGTTTCGAATGTGACCCCTAGAATTTTGGGGCAGTTTGTGGTCGGAATTCTGTTACCATCGACCCTGATATTCAACTCTCATCTATACTGCGCCGTCGATTTAGTGGCGGATATCTGCATATTCCTCGCGTGGAAAAAGGTGGTAAGGTCTGTTAAATAGGAGTTCAGTGTCTGACAGATGTCATCAGGGTAGGTACCTGACGCCAGGATCGTACAATCATCCGCATACGTTACGATCTCAATGCCGTCTAGAGGGGGCGGAATACAGGAAAGGTAGAGGTTAAACAGTTCCGGAGATATCACCCCTCCTTGGGGAACTCCCTGTTTCACTCTACGGGGCTTGGATTTCTTGTTCCTGAATTCCACATACGACTGGCGACCACACATTTAGTTGATTATTCAACGTTTCAGACTTGGCCGGAGGGTTGTCTGCTCGTTGTCCTCGATCAGCGTGGAGTGCTTGACAGTATCAAAGGCTTTTGATAAGTCAAGCGCCACCATCACTGTTCTATCACACGGCCGTTCCTGGTTGAGTCCTCGACAAATATGAGTGGAGATGGCGTGCAGCGCTGTTGTCGTGCTGTGCTGCTTACGGAATCCATGCTGATGATCGGCAACTTGATAGCTATTTCTAATGCTGGGGAGGACTAAGGCCTTAAGAGTCTTCGCTACAGGGGACAAAAGCGAAATCGGCCTGTACGATTCACCTTTGCTGGCATCCTTGCCTGGCTTCAGTAGCGGGACCACCCTGCTCATTTTCCACACTTCGGGAACAATAAGGGTGGCTAGCGACAGGTTGAGAACTTTAGTGAGATACTCCACTCCCGGCTCATCCAGCTGTTTCAACATTACCATGGAAATTCCGTCAGGGCCCAACGCTTTGGATGATTTAGCGTTCCTGTTGGCATTCGATGGCAATGGATGATGTTCATTGTAAACTGTGGTGGTTCATCCTCTGCAGGAAGAGATCTAATGCGACGTAACTCTCTTCTCTTCGCACTGTCACTCTCGGGGTGCTCGACAAACAGTCGATTGAAGTAACTTGCACACCTCTTCGGGTCAGTCAACGTAACGTCGCCAAACGTGACTGAGGTCCTGTCATCCCCCCTTCCGGGGTTCGAGAGTGACTTAACCGTTGTCCACAATTTGCTTATACCGGCTCCAATGTTGCAACTCTTCAGATGATTTAACCACTTGTTCCGCTTATGTTCGCCGACCAGCCTGTTAACTTCCAGTGTCAGCTCCCTGACTCTGGGGTCGTCGGGGTTGGTTCGACGAAGCTCATCACGCTCATTTGCTAATCCCGTCGCCTCTGCTGGGAAATTTGGTGTTACTTCGGGTATTCGACCAGCAGGTATATGGCGAGATGGTCTGAACCAAGGGACGGGTTGCCAGGTGACGTCACTTGTCAGATCAGGTGACACGATGGTTATGTCTGGCGAACTGTGACACGCTCCTCTAATTCTGGTAGGGGCGTCCTCACCGAGCAAAACGTAGAGCTATCAATCTGCTCAGCCAGCGCTATACCTCTCTGGTCGTTTCCGAGGGCCGAATGCCACATCTCATGATGCGCATTAAAGTCTCCCAGGACCAGACGATTATGACCTTCCAAGAGCGGGCTAATGTCAGGCTTATAATCTGAGATACAGCTATTTCTCGGCGGGATGTATACGTTCAGCAACTCTATCTCGGCAGTTCCACACCTGACTGCTACCCCCATACATTCCATGTACGGGTCCCCCACCTCCACATATGGTGCGATCCTTCCTTATTACGTTGTAACCATCACAACGTACTGAGCTGTGGTCGTTCAGCATGGTTTCCTGCACCGCCGCGACCTTGATATTCTTCCGATTCATAAAGTCCACTATTTCATCGATCTTACCTCGGAGCCCATTGCAATTAAATTGCAAAAACGATGCATTTTCTGGGATTGGAACAACAACGGCTGGTGTTAAATGCTGCGCGTGCGGCTGCTGTTGGGGGACTGCGGGGGAGTTTCGTAATACGACGACGAAGGAGTTTCGTAATCTGACGACGACTCACTGGGGGCTGTGTTCGCGCAGCATGCAGCAACATAGTCCCTATCGTAATCCCACGCGTGGGCAAGTCCAGAGCAACCCCTTAAATGCACCCACTCCTGACATCTATTGCATCTCACCGAAGATTGGATATGGGTGAAGATGCGGATGTGACAAACCGAGCACAAATATATTGGTCCTGGGTTTTCCTCCGTACCGGCACGGACCAAAAGAATCCGGAGCAGACATTCCGGGATATGCCGCTCCCAGCACAGAAAAACGAAACAAATACAAACACATGGACAGCCGCTGGCCGGAACGCTGATGTTGTGTGGTCCCGGGTCAATGCGGTACAGAGAACCCACTGGGTTATTTGTTTGTAGATGAAGAATGTGGTTATGTGTGTTGTTGAAAAGGTGTTCCGGTTATGGATTCGGCGATGTAAGATGTGATGTCGGTTATGTATGGGGTGATTGTAGTGCGACTATATGGTGATGTGTGACTGCAGATCATGATGATGTGTGGCTGGTGACTATATGGTGATGTGCATTACAGATGATGATGGTGTGAAGAAACGCATGATGAGAAGTATGTTATGGGTGAGACTATATGTTGTGTGACTGCAGATGATGATGTATGGCTGTTGATGTTGATGAAGTGTGCTATGTAGGAGGAGATGGTGGATTAAATTGGAAATGTGGGAAAGGAGGGAAGTGGGAAGTGATAAGACAAGAGAGAAGAATAAGTAACTATAGAGGAGAAATCAAATTGCTTTAAGAAGAAAGATTGATTAAGAAATTTCTTTCTACACTGTTCTAAGTCTATACTGACCCACCCCAGAGTCACTTAATGCTCTTGCAGTAACCTATAAGGACTGAAGGGTCAATAGAGGAGAAGTAAGAAAGGGATTCAATCACATGTGCACCAAATAGTCTATGTCTTTTGACCATCAGTCTAGGACATCTACGTAGAAGGTGCTCGATTGTCTCCGTTTCCTCCTCATCCTCACATAACCTACAGTACTCAACGTTATTTTCATCCCACTTGCATGTCATAGATATTATTCCGCAGTGGCCAGTTATGACCCCTACAGCGATTCTGATATCTGACTTGCCCAGTGAGAGGAGGGATGCAGTTCTACGCCCTGAGATTGCCGGCTAGATTGACTTAGATACCTTACAACCAGGTACGTCCTGCCAAACTTTAACGGTTTTCTCTGCGTAGGACTTACTGAGCTTGTCGAGGAAAAAGCAGAGAGGTGGCTTGACACAATTCTCCACCCTGAGGTCCGAGGATTGGGAGCCTCGTCTTGCTAATTCTTCAACTATCTCGTTTCCTTCAAGATTGCAATGTTCTGGAACCCAGCAAAACTTAACAACTATGTTACATGTTTTTAAGATAGACCTAGATTTAATAGTGTATGACCTTAACGCTTTTAGATGATCATGACTGTCCACGTAAACAGTGACTACCTTATCTACAAGGTCCGTCATTCCTACTAGTAGCTGCAAGGCTTTCCAAATCGCAAAAACTTCTGCTTGAAAAACACTACAATTGTCATTAAGCTTATACGAGTTCCTAATATTTATTTCTCCACAAAACACACAATATCCCGTGCCTTCTTCCATCTGCGACCCATCGGTAAAGATTGATAGGCTATCGGGAAATGGTCTGCCTTGTTCCCATTCACTCCTGTCAGGGATTATTACTTCAGCTATGTCAAAGTCCAGGCTTGGTGAGATGTAGTCAGTCTCATCTCCCCTGTCGCTTAGTCCAATCTGGCCACATATCCGCTGTAGAACACTAGTATGTCCAAGATGTGAACAACGCCACAGATTTAGGTCCTAAAGCCTCACGGCAGATCGTGATGCATGATACTGTTCAAGAATATCCATGGGCTAGACGTTCAGTATGGCATTCAATGCTGCCTGAAGGGTGCTTCTTGTTGTTCCAGTAATGAGAATTGACGCAGATCGTTGCACAGTAGCTAACTTCGAGAGATTGGAATTATAGACCCCAACTCTTGCCTATGGAGTTCTTACAGGAATAGAGCGCGATCAGACCCCTCTTAGTGCGCTCCCCCGCGTTATTTTTTCATCTTAGCCGATGGTCCAAGACAACTCCCAGGTATTTCGCCTCAGTAGAGAGATCCAACTGCACACCATCCAGCATTGTGGTGAGCCCAGCGAGAGAGCTTTACCAGCACACCCTGCATCAGTTCTGACAAGAATTTTCCACTAATTAAAATGACAACGTCGTTCTCATTTGCTACTACTTTAGTTCCTAAATTGTCGAATTCCTTGAGTATCCCGTTCACCACTAGAAGCCACAGTAGTTGTGATAAAACTCCACCCTGTGCGGTGTCCCTAGTGACTGACTTCCTTACGGAACTCTCTCCAATACTGGAATTGATCAGTCTGTTCTCCAGCATTCTATCAATCTAGTTAATTAGGATAGAATGTTGCATCCCGGAAAGCCGGTCTCTGCCAGCAGGTCAAGAGTCTCTAGAGCGGAGTTCGTCCACGTACCATCACTTCGCTTGATGCTCCCAATAGGCTTAGGGTCCTTCGAGATCACCTTGCGAAATCTAGCCGCTGGATTCACTCCCTCTATCGCCTCACTAAAGTTTATCCAGGAGCTCCTCTTGGCCTTCCTGACCTCGCTTTTGTACTTATTGAAGCTAGTTCTATACTGGTTCCAATCGGTACTAAGTTTGGTCCTGTTCGCTTTGTTATATGCCCTCCTGCTAGCCTTCCTGAGGCTAGCCAGATCTTTATTCCACAAAATGGCTGTGTTCTCCTACCTGGATAAGATAATGGGCAAGACTGTTCATAGCAATCCCTCAGAATCTTTGTTAGGCCCCGCAACTTCCCTCTCTGTGTGAAGTTCTGGAATTTCATACAGTCTTGAAGAGGACAAAGAGTTGAATTCCTCCCAATTGGTTCTCTTGGGATTCCTATGTGGTGGTTGCCTTTTACTTCCACACGAGACTCGAAAGTGTATCGTCCTATGATCGTCGTATGA
This sequence comes from Musca autumnalis, assembly GCF_047663935.1. Lineage (NCBI taxonomy): Eukaryota > Metazoa > Arthropoda > Insecta > Diptera > Muscidae > Musca > Musca autumnalis. The sequence continues at coordinate 130,279,169 of NW_027411644.1, forward strand.
AAAGGAACATTCCTCCGATACCCTCCAGTCGGTCATGGAAGCATCCTCCATATTTCTAAGAGTGAGGTCTATTACCTCCTCCCTTGCCCTATTCTGGAAGGTGGTCGTGTTTCCTTTATTACATAATAGTAGATCATTAATTAAAATGAAATCAACTATGGACTTACCTCTCGTATTGCTGTCGCTGCTCCCCTAGTGGAAGTGGTGGGCATTTTCATCACAGCCCATTATTATGTTGCAACTGCCCGAAAAGTCATCCACCAGCTTACGCACTAATCTACTTGGTGGGTCAGGTACCCCATACGGCATGTAGACCCAGGCTAGCACCAATGCTCTTTCAGGGCGTACTTCCAGCCTCACTACTGTCGTATCGGCATCACTGTAATAATAGAGTTGAATAAGATTTAAACTTTTCTTCGCTATAATACCAGTCCTTACCTTCTCCCCATTCTAGGTATAGAAAAGGGAGTAACATCCATCGTTTAGTCTAGAAACCCTATTTTTAAATTAATAGGGTTCCTGGCGATGTCTATTTCTGATTTTTGAAAGGAGAGAAGGAGTTCTGCAGCCGCCGCACAGTGTTGCCGCGTGGACAAAAATCAAAAAATGTGATGTTAACTTTTACATATGTTTATGTTTTTTTTCTTACAGTAAACACATCCAATACAACGAATCTGAAAGATTATAGCTCTTTAAAGTTATAGCTCTTTAAATATGAAAAATATTTCCCAGATAATCTAAATCGATAATCATATGAAAATTAGACGACATTTAAAATAACATTTTCTGAAAAGTTTGTTGATAATATTAAAAGTTTTGGATGGGGATTTGATGGATGGGCTATTAATAAAAAAATTTAGTACAAAAAGTTGACATCAACTGCACATGGGCAAATTACCGTTATCAAGAACTAAAAATTTAAATTTGATAAAAAGTATATAGTATAGTATAAGTATAAATTCTTAATATTTCGTAGAGTATATCTTTTGATTGCCACCTATTGCCACCTTGGCTCTTGCTTTCCGTTAATTGGACATCTCTTCCGAAGCGAAATGTGTAAAAACATTCTGCCCATCCCTGCAACCTTCTGAGATATATCGGTTCAGATTTTGTATAGCCTCCATATATATGTTTTCCCGATTTTGCTACAACTAGTTCAATTTTGATCCAATAGCCTTGAAATTTAATATGTGTTATTTTCTTAGGCCCCTGAATAGCTACACTGACTGTCACAAAAATCGTTTCAGATTTGGTTATAGCCTTCATATATATCTTTCCCCGATTTTGCTATAACTCGGTCAATTTTGATCGAATAGCCATATATATCTTTTCCCGATTTTGCTACAACTAGCTCAATTTTGATCCATAGCCTTGAAATTTAATATGTGTTATTTTCTTAGGCCCCTGAATAGCTACACCGACTTTCACAAAAATCGTTTCAGATTTGGTTATAGCCTTCATATATATCTTTCCCCGATTTTGCTATAACTCGGTCAATTTTGATCGAATAGCCTTCAAATTTAATACGTAATATTTTCTTAAGCCCCTGAGTAGCACTACCGATTTTCACAAATATCGGTTCAGATTTGGATATAGCCCCCATATATACATATCTTTCCCCGATTTTGCTATTACTCCGTCAATTTTAATCGAATAGCCTTCAAATGTGATATTTTCTTAGGTCCCTAAATAAGTTCACCGATTTTCGTAAAAATCTGTTCAGATTTGGATATAGCCCCCATATATGTCTTTCGCCGATTTTGCTACAATTCTCTTAATTTTTGATGAATGTCCCTCATATTTAACATGGGAAGTTCAATTACGGTTAATTACGTCATATTTTCCTAATTTAATCAATATCTCACATACATTGCGTGTTTAATGCATCGAATACATAAAATCGGGCGAAAATATATATGAGAGCTATATCCAAATCTAACCCGATTTTTATCAAAATCGGTGAAACTTAAAAAGGGCTTAAACATCCATTGTTAAATTTGAAGGCTATTTTCCACAAATTGACCGATTTATAGCAAAATCGGTGAAAGATATATGGAGGCTATATCCAAATCTGTACCGATTTTTGCGAAATCAAATCAAAATCGGTAAAACTGAACAGTGGCCTGAGGAAACATCCCATCTTAAATTTGAAGGCTATTCATCAAAAATTGAGCGATTTTATCAAAATCGGGGAAAGATATATAAGGGAGCTATATCCAAAACTGTACCGATATTTATGAAAATCGGTGAAACCACTCAGGGGCCTAAGAAAATACCACATATAAAATTTGAAGGATATTCAATTAAAATTTACCGATTTATAGCAAAATCGGGGAAAAATATATATGGGGGCTACATCGAAATCTGAACCGAATTTTATGAAATCGGGTTAATAGGGTTCCTGGCGATGTCTATTTCAGATTTTTTAAAGGAGAGAATGAGTTCTGCAGCCACCGCACAGCGTTGCCGCGTGGACAAAAATCAAAAAATGTGATGTGAACTTTTACATATGTTTATGTTTTTTCTTACAGTAAACACATCCAATACAACGAATCTGAAAGATTACAGCTCTTTAAAGTTATAGCTCTTTAAATATGAAAAATATTTCCCAGATAATCTAAATCGATAATCATATGAAAATTAGACGACATTTAAAATAACATTTTCTGAAAAGTTTGTTGCTATTCATAACTCTATCTCTTCTGAACTTGTTGATCCTCAAAGTAACTCAAACGATGAATTCATTTGCGTAAAAATAAAGCATCTCGGTAATTATATTCTTATAACCTGCTCCTATATTGCTCCTAATTCGGATATTGAAATTTATACTAGGCACGCTGATCTGATAGATAACGTCTCGAAAACAATCTCTGAATCTTGTACATTAATTTGCATGGGCGATTTTAATTTACCTAATGTTCATGGGTAGCGGGTGATAATAAATTAGATTTCATACCTGCATTAAGTAATACCGGATTTGATATTTTTTGGGATAAGATTTATGATAAATGCTTATATCAAATTAATAATATTGTAAATGTCAAAGAACGGATTTTGGATTTAGTTTTTTCAACCACTTTAAACATTTCGTTAAATAGATGTTCTCCACTTGTACTACCTGAGGACAAGTATCATCCTACACTTTCAATCGACCTTGAAGTAAAAAATTGTTCAAATGAACTAAAGCCTCTGATTAACTCGACTCCTACATACAACTTCGCTAAAGTCAATCTTACTCAACTGAAACCCATGCTACGTAATACTGTATGGGATTTTAGTGATGATTTAGACCTATGTGTGTCAAGATTCTATAGTCAACTTGACACTGCATTTTCCACTGCCGTTCCTTTAACAATGAAAGCATTTGACCGCTGTCCTGCCTGGTTTACACCGAAGTTAAGACGTTTACGTAACATTAAGAACAGACTCTTCAAGAAGTTTAAGAAATGCAACAGCTCAATCAATTACTCAAAATACTTAATTGCTAGAAATGAATATAATATTGAAAACTCAAAATCGTATTCGATTTATCTCACCAAAATCAAATATGATTTAGAAAAGAATCCTAAAAGTTTTTATAAATTTGTGAACTCTAAACGTAAAGTTCAAACGTTTCCCAGTTGCATGAGATATGGTTGTAGAGAATCTTCTGATAGTGTAGACATCTCAAATATGTTTGCTGATTTCTTTGAATCATCTTATTCCTCTATAGGATTTAATGGTCAATATAACTTTTCTATTGAAACATTTAATAATTTTCCCTGTATCACTTTAACTGAGAAAGAGGTTTTAGCGGCTTTAAATACATTACGTATTTCAAATAAACCTGGACCGGATGGGGTTCCCACATCCATTCTTAAATCTTGTGCGAATGAATTTTATTTACCACTTACTAGGATTTTTAACGAATCTTTACGCCAAGGATATTTTCCACTCCAGTGGCGGTCTAGCTATATTATTCCACTTCATAAGTCTGGAAATAGATCTTTGGTTGATAATTATAGATGCATAGCAAAATTAAGCGCCATTCCTAAATTATTGGAACTATTAATATCTCGCAGATTAAAACATTTCATGAAATCAATAATTTCACCTCTTCAACACGGTTTTATTCAAGGAAGATCAACAACCACAAATCTCTTAGAATTGGTTACGCATGTGCATAAGGCATTTAGTAGTAAGAATCAAATTGATGTTATTTATACTGACTTTAGTAAAGCCTTCGATACGGTTGTACATAAACTGTTGCTTTACAAACTTAACGTAATGGGGTTTCCTTGCGTTTTCTTAAACTGGATATCCACCTACTTAGAAGGTCGTACACAGAATGTGTTATTTAATAGTTGTTTATCGAAAAATGTTACTGTCTCGTCTGGTGTTCCACAAGGTAGTCACTTAGGACCTCTTCTGTTCGTACTATACCTTAATGATCTCCCTTCTGTTATACGTTTTTCTAAAATGTTGATGTACGCTGACGACGTTAAATTGTTCCATCAATTAAAAACTTCAAGCCATTCACTTCAATTACAATTTGATTTACATTCTTTAGCTAACTGGTGTGGCGTCAATGGAATGTCCTTAAATCTTAAAAAATGTAAAAAGCTTTCACTATTTAGGACTCAACATATCTGCACTGAATACCATGTTGGTTCATACAAATTAGAAAATGTTTTGTCATTCGTTGATCTTGGTGTAATATTGGATAATAAACTAAGATTTCATCTTCATATTGATTCCTGTGTTAATAAAGCCAAGTCATTATTGGGATTTATTAAGCGATGGTCCAAAGAATTTCAGGATCCTTACGTCACCAAACGTCTATTCGTTAGCTTGGTTCGTCCGGTCTTAGAATACGGCTGTATTATATGGAGTCCTTCTTATAAGTGTTATTCAGATAAAATTGAATCTGTTCAAAGTCAATTCCTTTTGTTTGCTCTCCGCGGCTTAAATTGGAATACATCTGTACCGCTCCCCCCTTATGAAAGTCGTCTTATGTTAATTGACCTGCCTACACTCGAGAGAAGACGTTTCATGTTGAAATCAATGTTTATTATAAAACTGACTCGTGGATTAATTGATTCTCCATTTTTATTAGGCGAAATAAATTTTAATTTCCCGTCTCGTTTAACTCGTAATTTTATCCCAATAAATTTGCCACTCGTTAGAACCAATTATGAAGCTAATAATCCCATGAGAGCTTTATGTGAATCCTTTAATAATATATATAATAGTATATCGTTTACTGACCCTTTAAACTTGATAAAAAATGCTATTATGCGTATGTAGTGAGTGCCAGACACGTATGCATGATTTGTGATTTAGTACTTCTTCATCTAACCTTATTATAATTAGTTTTAGTGTATTAATACTTGTTTACTTTTACTGTATGCCGGCTGATTTAATATGTAGCCGGTCATCCCATCATTCTACTAACCCTCCATAGTCCGGTCTATGGGGTGTACGCGTTCCCTACGATATAGGGAGGTGGCCCCCTCGGTCGGGTGGGGCGGGAAAGAGTGGCGTGGGACCGAACGAAAAAAAAAAAAAAAAATATTAAAAGTTTTAGATGGGGATTTGATGGATGGGCTATAAATAAAAAATTTTAGTACAAAAAGTTGACATCAACTGCACATGGGCAAATTACCGTTATCAAGAACTAAAAATTGAAATTTGATAAAAAGAAGTATAAATTCTTAATATTTCGTAGAGTGTATCTTTTGATTGCCATCTTGGCTCTTGCTTTCCGTTAATTGGACATCTCTTCCGAAGCGAAATGTGTAAAAACATTCTGCCCATCCCTGCAACCTTTTGAGATATATCGGTTCAGATTTTGTATAGCCTCCATATATATGTTTTCCCGATTTTGCTACAACTAGTTCAATTTTGATCCAATAGCCTTGAAATTTAATATGTGTTATTTTCTTAGGCCCCTGAATAGCTACACCGACTTTCACAAAAATCGTTTCAGATTTGGTTATAGCCTTCATATATATCTTTCCCCGATTTTGCTATAACTCGGTCAATTTTGATCGAATAGCCTTCAAGTTTAATACGTATTATTTTTTTATAAGCCCCTGAGTAGCACTACCGATTTTCACAAATATCGGTTCAGATTTGGATATAGCCCCCATATACATATACATATCTTTCCCCGATTTTGCTACTACTCCGTCAATTTTAATCGAATAGCCTTCAAATGTGATATGTGATATTTTCTTAGGTCCCTGAATAATTTCACCGATTTTCGTAAAAATCGGTTCAGATTTGGATATAGCCCCCATATATATCTTTCGCCGATTTTGCTACAATTCTTTTAATTTTTGATGAATATTCCTCATATTTAACATGGGAAGTTCAATTACGGGTAATTACGTCATATTTTCATTTATATGAGAGCTATATCCAAATCTAACCCGATAAAACTTAAAAAGGGCTTAAACATCCATTGTTAAATTTGAAGGCTATTTTCCACAAATTGACCGATTTATAGCAAAATCGGTGAAAGATATATGGAGGCTATATATATATTTTTGCGAAATCAAATCAAAATCGTAAAAACTGAACAGTGGCCTGAGGAAACATCCCATCTTAAATTTGAAGACTATTCATCAAAAATTGAGCGATTTTATCAAAATCGGGGGAAGATATATAAGGGAGCTATATCCAAAACTGTACCGATATTTATGAAAATCGGTGAAACTACTCAGGGGCCTAAGAAAATACCACATATAAAATTTGAAGGATATTCAATTAAAATTTACCGATTTATAGCAAAATCGGGGAAAAATATATATGGGGGCTATATCCAAATCTGAACCGATTTTTATGAAAATCGGTAGAGCTACTCAGGGGCTTAAGAAAATATTACATATTAAATTTGAAGGCTATTCGATCAAAATTGACCGAGTTATAGCAAAATCGGGGAAAGATATATATGGGGGCTATATCCAAATCTGAACCGATATGGACCAAAGTTGAAAATTTTCATTCCTATGCCCTTATAAGTACTTGTGCAAAAATTCATCAACCTAGGTCAACTCCTTCTATTTTTGTCCACTTTTGTATGGAAGCGGCAACACTGTGCGCCGCTTTGCAATGATGCAGGTTGATCTGCACCACGCAAAGGCCCTGCTGCCCGAACTCCTTACTGAGACTGCGAGATGCGGAACCGAAGCCAACCCAACCCGAAGTTCTGCTCTCCCTTACAATTCCTAATAAACTCGGCGCTCGAACTATCCATGGTGAACTTCATCACCGTACCTTCTCCTTCTGGGAAGGATTTTACCAATTTCCAGCTGTCGGCCTGGATGGGCCTTTTTTGCTTCCTGACCAGCTTCAACGCCTATGCCACATCCGAATCAGGAGATGGCACCCATGTTGTCGCCACGATTCTGGATGGGATCTCGGTGATGGAAATCTCAGCCAGCCTGCAACCACGCCATTCCTCATCCCAGGGACGTAGCCAGGATTTCATTTCGGGGGGGGGGCCACCTGACCAAAAATTTGAAAGCTCATGTTAGCGAAAATTTCTTATTTAGCAAAGATGTAAACCTTATTTTAGACTTATACTAGCTGACCCGGTCCGCGTTGCTGGCCCGTTTTTAGTTTTCCGTGTAAACATTTATAGCCCATCTACATATTAATATATCTACACCTTTTCAGATTCAATTCGAATCAGTTTAGTTGTAATTCGAGAATTCCATTTTTATACCCTACACGACTATGTGGAAAGGGTATTATAAGTTAGTTTTGGTAAAAATTCATGTAACACCGCGAAATATTCGTCGGAGACCCCCAATGTGGCATACCAATCTTCATATCTCGGTGAGATAAAGCGATTTTGAGATGTGTGTCCGTCGGTCGGTCCGTCCGTGTGTCCGTCTGTCCATTATAAATTGTAATCAAACTCCAGGCCGCAATTTTGGACCGATCGTCACGAAATTTGGTATGGAGGTTGGTTTCACGTCAGAATAGATCGATATTTTAATTGGTGATGATCGTGAAATATTTAGCGGGTGAAATGGATCAAAAACATAATTTTTATCCAATGTTGCATATGCTCTGTAGGTCGCAATAATAGTCAGATCGCCTCGAAATTTTAAATAAGGTAAGAGTATATGACAAAGAAGTAGCTTGCAATTTGAGATGGCGATCAGATAATATTTAGATGGTTAAATGGACCACAACTTTTGTGTGAAAATTGTGAAAAATTTTAGTAGACAGCTTATATCTTTATTCCTGGAAGAGACATTCCGGGCAAGTAAGCTATACTCGGAAGAGGAACGTTTGGCCTTTCTATTGATGTCAATTGTGTTGGTGTAAATGATAAGATAACAGAGTTACAGCCTAATATACCCTGTTATTTGTTTGTAGTGTAATGATAAACACGCTAGAGGCCGCAATTATGGTTCAATAATGGCGAAATTTCGCATGAGGTGAGAGTTTAGGTCGAAGAAGAGGCCTACAATTTTGGATGATGATCTGATATTATTTAGCGGGTGAAATGGACCATTACATTTGTATGAACAATACAAAAAAAAATATTTTTGGTCTATATTTTTTTACCTGGAGGGCATATACCGGCAAAGTAGACTACATATGAAAATAGAACTACTGATCTTCCCCCCGATGAAAATTGCAATAAACTGTCTGCTAGATAACGGGCCTACTGCTTAATATATAATGGGTTATGTGTACAGAACCACATTTTCCTATTCCCAGTTGTTGCATTGTTGCATATTACATGGTGCCCTAACGTTTTAATTGTCCAATTGGATTTTTATACATACATTGCAGCATGATTCGCTTTGCCACCTTCTTTCAAAACGATTCCCCAGCCAGGCAAAATCAAATTTTAAAACGGTTTTAATACGCGATGAGTTAATACATATATGTAGTGGTGTAGGGTATCACATGGTCGGCCCGTCCGACTATAGCCCTCTCTTACTTGTTAATTCGTAACATTTTATTTGTATTTCGAGAATTGCATTTGTAATTCGAAACATTTCAATTGAAATTCGAATTATTTCATTTGTTCCTTTTTGTTGCTTTCCGATTTATAAATGAAATAGTGGAATAATTTGAATTACAAATAGAATAGTCGAATTACAAATAGAATAATCGACTTACGAATGAAATGTTGCGATTTTCGAAACGAATTTACGTAACCATGCATTCTCCTTGAAACTTCATAAAACAAAATTGTGTCTCTAGATTAAAAATAGAAAACTCTTTTAATTATACCCTCCACCATAAGATGAAGGGTATAACCAACTTTTTGTTTCCGTTTGTAACACTTCGCATTTTTTTTTGATCAGAATAAAAATGAGTTAATGTAGCGATGTTCTTCAGCTGAAATCAAGATACAGCCCGCAATATTTAACATTGAACTTTGTAATTAATTTCTCCTAGGATGTTTGGTATTGGAAGTGGGTTATACCGGTCCACGTTTTGATATAAACCCCATGGAACTGTACCACCCGATTTTCGGCATTCGCCATTAAATGGGATTTAGTCTTCCTTGGGGTATAAGCATTCCCATTCTGTGTTCAGTTTTTGATAAAGCACCCGAGGTTGGGTATTTTCAAGATTTTAGCCAAATTATTAAACTGAAATGGCTATAATTTGGTTTGTTGGTGTCCGTTGGGGGTCGTAAATACCCCTGCAGAGTATTATCGCTACAGGTCCACTTTTTGATAAAGCTCCCATAGAACGGTACCTCTTGATTTTACATAGTAAAGAGGTTTTGCCTAATTTTCCCACCGAATTTGTTGTTGTTGTCTCCGTCGGGGGTCGTAAACATATCTGCAGAGACTTGTCGGTAAAAGTCCACGTTCTGATATAGATAGAACAGTTTGGAGGTTCCTCACCATCATGGCTACAATTTGGTTTTTAGTCTTCGTTGTGGATAGAAGACATTCCCACATAGACTATTCGGTACATGTTTAGGTTTTTATATAGACTACATAGAACGGTACCTCCCGATTTTCAGTATATGCAAGGTTTCAGCCACATTATTCAACCGGTATGGCTATACTTGGTATTTAGTCGCCCTTGGAGGTTTCAGTCACATTATCCAACCGAAACGGCTAAAATCTGGTTTCAATATAAATTGTGGTGAATGGTAAAAAAGTTCGGCGCGGTCGAACTTAACGCCGTTTTTACTTCTTGTTAACAAAGTGCGTTATTATTTTAAGCTCCTAAACACGTAAACATCAGTGATTCATGAAAAATGATTCATGATCTTGATCGAGTTATTCCAAGCACTCAAGTCAACGTTCATGGCGTGTTTGCAGTAAGAATAAAGTCTTCAAAAATTGGACGTAATCGCGGTATTCTGCTTCCAAAACTCCCATTAATGGCAGAGGCCACCTTTGCTGATGTATTGAATACTAATATGTCTAATAATCTCTGAGATTTCGCGATTTATTAAAACGCGATGTGGGGTAGGTCCCCCACCCACTCCATTTTCGGTATTCTCCAGCCGATTCGGAAGTTTAATTTAGAACATCATGTCAGTCTAAAAGAACTTGACATACATTTAGATAGATTATAAATACAACGCATTATTGGACCGTCGTTTTAGTGACCAATGCAAATTTTTAGACGTTCTAGTTATTTAACCATCTTTAAAATTAGGATTTGGCTGATTTCTCAATCGATTTTTTTTGGAACTTCGGTCAAGCGACATTTAACATTATCGAGATTGTACTGTATACCAAAATGTGTGGTTGATCGCGCATTCCCACTTATCGAAGCCAGTATTTATTGTAGTCACGCTTACTAAAATTAAATATTGTCTATAATTATACAATTTTGAAAAATTGGGCTGACCGCGATATTCCACTTCCGAAATGACCATTCAGGATCACGGCAATTATTACCATAGTATTGCAAGCAATTTTTAAACAATACGTTCAAAAATATCTTTGATTTCACGTTTTCTTAAAAAATTTTGTGGGGAAGGTACCCTGGTCACTCAACTGACCAGTATAAAAAATAACCTATTCTCAGACCTAAAAACTCCACATACAAAATTTCGTGGAATTCGGACCAGCCGTTTCGGAGGAGTTTAATTTCGAACATCATGACAGACTCGAAGAATTTTATATATATATATAGATTACTGATGATATAATGTTCATTACTATATTTTAATTAAAATGACGTAAGACCTCTAGGCCAATGTCCCTTGTTTTTTTTGACAATATATCAGAGTTAATATATGTTCAAAACAATGGATATATTAATAATCACATATATTTTAGGGTGTATTATTTATCAAATAACTCACAACTACAGTGAATGTTATGTAATTCAGTGATATCACTTCGGTTAGACCAAAAAAAGAGTATACAATCGGAAAACCTTAGGAATATCTTAACATTTCAAAATCACGGCCTCAATTTTCCATTCCAATTATATTGAGCAATTTATGGAAGGAAAATGGGATTAGTAGAGAATTGATTTATGCAGAGGGAACCTTCGGATATCATGGCGTTATCCAGTAGTATTTTTTTATATTTACAGGTATATTTAGGAGTTATATAAATAAAGGAAAAAACGCAGAGATACGTGTCTTCTTTTTTGTCTTTTATCACGCTGCCGTGTCAGAATATAGCCAATTTCGGAAATCCAATGGTTGTTATTGTCATAAAGAAACCAATAGTAATTATTTCATTAAGTATATTTTGGTGTCCAATCGTAGATCTTATCGCAAAGAATTTCTGAAGGCTGATAGTGGTTTTCTTGATGAAATTCTAGCACCCAATCGCGGAACAATGGTCGGACTTCTCTTATAGAAATTCTGGTTTCCTATCGTGGATCTTCTCATAAGTTGATCAGGAACTAGGAAAACTCTGGCAACCAGTCCTTAATTCCTTTAAAATGAAATTCTAGCACCAATCCAAGGTCTATACATGTATACATTCTTTTAGCAAAAATCCATAAAAATATGAAATGAATAAATTAATAAACAAAAAGACCTCTCGGGAAACGCTTTGCTTTTTGCAACAAGCGTTCTCGGGTCCCCTATTACAACAGTACAAGTTTTTTCAAGTGCAAGTACATACTTCCAGAGAAAATGGCCCGAAAGCTGTAAAAACGCCTACGACAATCATGTGTAGTGGTTGGTGCGCACGACAACTTTCTAACCACATACTGCGTTGGTCCAAACTTTGTTTATCGGATATTTCTGCGAGCCTTATATAATGTTCGAAGATGGTGATTTTCGATCTGGTATTTTCCCTCAAATTTCAAGAATTTTAGCTAAAGCGGTATGTGCGATTTTTCTTGAATGGACCAAACTTTGGATTTAGTAATATTTGGTCCAAACTTAGTTTAAGCTCGAAAATGAACCACATTGGTGAAGAACTGAAATGACTGGTGGGCGCAATAACTTTTAAAAGGAATGACCCCCAAAATAATATCTACTTCCAAAATAAACTATGTTGGTCCGGTCCATTTCTTCAGGTACCTTCTCCGCAACACTTGTGATCAATGATAAAATCCATATTTTTTTGGCAAGTTCATCACGGTGCTCTTGAATCAAATTTAAATGGAAGGTGCTTACACCTGGGAAGTTTTTGCGGATTCTGAAACTACAATGGTCATAGATGAGAAAAATCACAAAAAAAATCGCCCGAGCGCTTTTTAAATAAATCGCGATTCAAGTTGACATATTTAGGGATTGTTTAGGTTTTTGCGATTTTGCTTGGAAACCGCAAGTCCTATCAAAAAGGGAATAAAAAAATGTTGTAGCTATCAAAATTCTCTACAAGATTGACCTTAATGATATTTTCGTAGGTTTTACAACTTTTGAGATATAGGAGTTGAAATTGGGACAATTCAAATTCAATTCAATACTGTATCGTCTCCTTATAAAACAATGTCATGACTGCAATTTCCCAACATAATCTTATATATCTAAAAAATGGTACAAACTAGGAGAAATTACATAAGCCAGTCCTGTAGAGATTTTTCACAGCTATAAGATTTTCTCAGGTCCCATGCCGATAAGACTTGCCGTATTCAAGCAAAATCGCGAAACCCTAACAAAAAAACCTACATATGTAAACTGAGCTTCTTTATCTCAAAAATGGTACAGCCTGAGAACAAATCATAAACGTCAATCCTGTAGAGAATTTTCACAGCTACAACATTTTCTTTAGCTCCATTTCGATTGGACTTGCGGTTTCCAAGCAAAATCGTGAAACCCTAAAAACACCTAAAAGTGTGAATTTTGATCGCGATTTATTTAAAAATCCCAACAGAGATTTTGTTTCTTGTTTTTGGATTTTTCTCATCTATGAACATTGCTGTTTCAGAATTCACAAGAACTTCCTCTGTGCAAGCTGTTTTCATTAACATGACATTGTTTTATAAGGGGCCATACAGTCAGTGCATTGTCCCAATTTGAACTTCAATATCTCAAAAATGGTAAAACTTACAAAAATACCGTAAAGGTCAATCTTGTAGAGAATTTTCATAGCTTCAACATTTTCTTCAGCCTCTTTTTCATAGAACTTGCGGTTTCTAAGCAAAATCGTGAAAACCTAAACAACCCCTAAAAATGTCAACTTGAATCGCGATTTATTTAAAAAGCGCTCCGGCGATTTTTTTTTTGTTTTTTGATTTTTATCATCTATGATCATTGTAGTTTCAGAATCCGCAAAAACTTCCCAGGTGTAAGCACCTTCCATTTAAATTTGATTCAAGAGCACCGTGTCATACGTCCGCAAATTGCTACACAATTCTGAAAATCTCCTAATACATAGCTTTGGGTTAAGGGATTTTGGTTGTGTAGCCGTTGTTCGATATGTCCATAGATAAACGCTTCAGTTCACACAGGCTCAGGTTATATTCCTGTCAGCCGGCTATACTTGCCGGCGTCACAAAGTCCTTTGTCGATGAAGGAAAAAGGAACATTTTTAGAAATGTGTATCTATTGAAAGTACTTCCCAAAATACAATTCAATGAGTAATAGACAGAAAAATCCCTGAAGATGAAATTCAATGTCGACATATTGGAAAAAATATGCAATAAATAAAATATAAACTTTAACCTCAATAATCTTTATTTTACTATCATTCGAAAGGTCAAACAAAACATAAAAATACGACAGAAAATCCTTTTTTGTACAATAGACATTTACTAATTTGTAGCAAGAGATCAGCTTCAAATAATCTCAACACTTCGGTGGAAAAGAATTATAACATAATAAGTGGTTGATATAGTTTTTTTTTTTTGCAAATTTCAAACATAATAAAGAATTTGTAATTGTTATGATGTTCAAAATAGTTCATTAGAAAAGCGTGTTAGGAACTATATACAAAAATTTAAAACCACAAACATTTAGCAACGATTTTATCTTTTATTGTTGAATTGCTTTTATCAAAAATTTCAAAAACAAAAGATCGCAACAATGTTTTTTCTAGATGTTGTCTATAAGCCAAAGTATTGTTCTGAACTCAAAAAGCCTAACGTGTTCATTAGTCTTTATACTTTCAAATATGTTGGACAATAAGTATACCAATGTAGTTAAATAATTCTCTGTACTACTTCCTCCAAATACTTTACATATTTCTTGAAAATTTTTAAACATTTTAAAATTTTATTCAAAAATTAAAAAAAATGTGTAGCATAAGCTAATATCCTATGGGATCCAAAATCATTTCGGCTACGTCGGTGCTCATCCTTACAGTTAATAACTTTGACGTCCTTGTATACGGCTGCCCTGCCAAAGCCGGTCTTTCTCTCATCCACATCATCGGAAGTAATGACCTTCCTCAGAAGGCCCTCTACCAGCAACCAGTGATCGTCACTGATCCTGCTTTCAGCATCAGTTCTATCAATAAATGCTACCAGACGGTCATCTGGGGCTGTTATTCTCGCAGGCCTGTGCGGCTCACCTGGCTTCTCTCCAGCAGATTTAGGGAGTTTTTGCCCCGGCCTGCCTGTGCTGGCCCTCCCTGGTTGAGCTCCCTTAACTGGCTGTCGAGCGGCCATTTTCGCATACGATGCCGGTCGACTATCAGACTGGCGATCACCCAACCACTTAGCATTTGGATGCGAGTCCTCAGAAGACCTCACTCTCTTCATACTCGATTGTAGTGAAGAGGTTGTCTTCTGCCCGCTAGCCAGCTTCGAGGTTGATGGACCGTTAGTCCCATCAATCGCTCGACCTTCCCCGCCACTGATCCCGCAGATGACTGTTTATTAGGCTTCCGCACAGCAGTAGCTTCAGAGCATTTGGCACCCCTGTTTTCCCCAGCAGCTTTAGTAGCACTCACCGGCGGGGCTGTCGCAGTAACCGGGGGCTTGTGTGGCAACTCCGCCCGTGCATGCCCTTTTGGCTTCTCTGACCGTGTCGGTTAAGCAGATGAAGCCGGGGTGGCCGTCCCTGCCGCAGACACCTTTGGTGTCCGCAAGGGTTTCGGACAACCCGAGCTTCTGGCTTAATCCGGAGTAATCAACCCGGTCGTTTGGCTGGTGACTATATCCGGGTCAGGCCGCGGAATCCGGTCGATAAGCAGTGGAAGCTTCTCAATGTGAGGATACTTCCTCTTAATCCTCCTCAAAAAGCCAAGCTTCAACCTTATCTCCCGGAATTCCGCCTGAGAGACCTCTTCTGGTAACTTGTTCACAAATCTAGAGCAGTAATTTACTGCTCTCTTGTAGCCATGTTTATCTTTCCTTTCCCTGGGTTTACTACTCTTGATGGGGGGGGGGGGGGGGGAAAGTGAGAGATTGGTCAATCTCTTCACCAGTAGCCTCCTCCATCAAGGCGTCCTGCCTGGAAAGAAGGGCCTGTTGGTACCGACCGACATTCCATCCCTTGAGGGAGGTACTTCATGCTCTTCCTGGTTAGCACTCCTCGAGGGGACCATCCCTGTTCGTCTGGGATGGGATAACCGTGGTATCCATCTCATCATCCGACAAGGGAATATCCTCCCAGTTGCTAACAGAAGAGCTTTCCCGGTTCAGATTAAGGGTGGCACTTTCCCTCAAGAGATTGGGTAATTCCCTACTCTGTGTGTTGATGGTGTCGCTAACTGTGTCCAGAGTCGGAGTGGAACAGTCGTCCCGCCATATTTTCGATAGTTGCACTGGGTGCAGCGATGTCCGTGGTCGTAGCACTGATCGTTATCAAATTTTTAAATTTTTGTTTATCCATAAGAAGATTTGTGACTGGGGGATTAAGGTTTGACAAATAAGCCTGCTACTCGTTGAGGCACTCAGGTATCAACGAGGCTCCGTTTTAAAACAGTCGGTTCCTGCCTGCAGACACGAGGTCACTTAATACCCCGGTGTTAGGGGATCTCAAATTATATTGGTAGGAGATCACTACCAAATCTATGTCGCTTGACCAAGAATACACTGTGAGGTTTCAGTGCATTATGTCGGTTCGCGATAAGAAAAAGTGGATAAACTTTGGTCGGTCACAACCCCCCAATTCAACACTAAAAGAAATTGAATGATCAGATTGTGGCTTCTAGCCCCCGCATCGCGCCAAAATTGTTATCCCGGCGGAGGAGATACAAACTTTATCATATATCATATGGACTAACCCACGATTTCAGTGGATAATCTTGAGATTTATGTTCTCCTCGATAAAGCTTAATTTTTTGCATTCTTTGTTATTTTTTTCGCACAAGCAACGAACGATTTGACACATAAAAAGTTTAGTCCAAAATTAATTAATCAATTAATTAATTAATCAATTAATTAATCAATTAATTAAAATTAATCAATTAATGTTGGAGAAATCATCAAAAATTTTCAAAGTGTTCTAAATTAAGATAGTTGGCCGTTTAACGTCGATTTTTTAGCAGATTATTGTGTTATCGAGACCTCTTACGACAGTGTGGTGTAGGGTATAAAAGTATGGTATTGTAATACCATTTTTTTTATTATTAAACTATGCAGTAATATAAAATTTGATAAAATATCAAACGTTCTATGTAAAAATCGATGCCGGATTTTTTTAGGCGGCACCCGCATTAAGTGATTAGCTTGGTCAGATTTTAAGACTGTCACAGTTTGAGCACAATTGAAATATGTAAACACGTACCACTAGGGCCTCGAATTTATGAAAATCCGATTTTTGGCTATTTAGCGATTTGGGGGACCCATTTCTCTGGAATGGTTACAGCTTTTTGTCCATATTAAGCATTAAATTAAAGGCCATTCTGTTCTTAACATTTCTTGCTGAACAACAAAATATGTAAGTATTACTGAATTCGAGATAATAAAGCCAATGTCCCGCCTTAGGGCGAAAATGGAATCTATTAAAAAAACTTCTTCCCTTTTATCAGTTTTTGGAATGAAAACAAATGTCTTTCAAATTTTTTCTAATTTAAATTTATTCAAGCGTCAGACGTCATATGGTTTTGTAGCTATCTGGGTACAGCTGATTACTTGAAGTACGCTCTACCATGTTGTTCGCAACTTTCAAGTTGTTTACCATCCTTTGCGCCTCCTGGAAATTCGGAGTAAATGTTTAAATTTAATTAATGTTTAATCTCTTGAACAACAAAGAGTCCCACATTTAATTATGCCAGACCTTTTTCTAGGAATTTTGGCAGTTGCTCTTTTGGACGTTTGGATCGAATATTTCTGAAGAAATTTCCATCTTAGCTTTGCTAAGATTTTTGTCGCCTTTTGGCTCTTTACGGTGTCTTGCACCGTTGGATCAAACAATGCCAGGTCAACAAGTTCAGGACTAAGATACCACAGATTATTAATCATGTTGTTATTTCCTTTTTCTGATATTTGTGTGTCAATGTTTTCATATATCAATAGATTTTCAATGAGGTCTAGGTCTTCTTTTGATGCTAAACGTATCGTAGAATCTGAAGAACCATCTGTCCCGAAGAGAGTCAAGCGCGGCTTCAAGACAATCGTAACTATGAAATTGTCATTGGTGCTGGATCCCTGTAAGGTGTATTATAGGAACGTTACTAGTATCATTTTGGCTACAGTAGAAGATATCGGAGGGGATCCCTACAAATATAAGATCTCTAGAAGCTTTATCCGTGAACAGGGGAAAATAAACCGTGAAATATACACGCAACAACTCCAATGAACGGAGCTGTTTGCATGCACTGTCATGGAAAACTATTACCAGGTATTCTCAAAACAGCAGAAGGAACGAGTTGCTGTTCTGGTATCACATGGGGGTAAAAACAACTTCTAGGCGTCCCTGAAACTGGCAGTAGTTCAGGGGAGAAACAAGATCTAGCAGTGTACAAATGCCTAGTATAATGGGGCCTCACCAGTTCGAGCAGATATTAGGTCGAGAGCTTCTGTTCCACCGTACAGACTTATTAGAAAAGTTGTTGAGAGGGATTTTTGACTGCAAGTTTGGAAGAACATCCGGACATCAACCAAACATATTCAAGCGATTTCTATAAGAATAGTCTGCGATTGACAAATCCAAGTTCGAAGTACGCGAGAATGTTTTAAAACTACTGCCCAGCTCACTTCCCAAGAACAAAAGGCCGTAGAAGCAATTTGCATTTAAATCGTTCGAGACTGGTTTAACGCCCCCAGGATGTTTTTTTCTATTTTATTAATTTGTTTGGTATCCCACACGACAACAACTGAGTGTTATAAGTGAGAGTTTGGGTTATTGATTTTACAAAACGTATAATGAACAAGATAATGTTTATATAGATATAATATAGGATATATTGGGTAAACATTATCAATAGGTTGAAAAGAAATAGAGACAATAGATTGAGTTTAATACAAAAATAGTGAAAACGATATTCATAAATATTTTTAGGTCCAAAACAAGACCTCAACCGCATTGAAGAGTTACTTAATACGAAAGGCATTCACAAACAAATATCAGATAAAGGAAATAACAGAATGGTAAATCATATGTGGTACCTTAGTCCTGAACGTATTGGCCTGGCATTGTTTGATCTGGTAGTGCAAAACACCGTAAAGAACCAAAAGACGACAAAAATCTTAACAAAGCAAAGAAAGAAATTTCTCCAGAAATATTCGATGCAAACTTACAAAAAAATTAACTGCAGAAATTCCTAGAAAAAGGTTTACCAGGCGTAACTACAAGTGAGACTTAATTGTTGTTCAAGAGATTAAACATTAACTCCGAATTTCGTGAAAAAGATCCTGCAACTTGACCACAGAACATCAAGTACCAGGAGGGGTAAACAACTTGAAAATTGTGGGCGACATAGCAAAGGGTCGAGTTCATCACCAAGTTGCCATCTGTACCCTGATTGCTCCAAAACCACATTATGTCAGTTCCTTAAGTAAATTTAAATATTTATGAACAAAATGTGAGCGTTTGTCATTGAAGCCTTACAATGAATGTACAAATGTCCATCTTTGTAAAAACAAAATTGCATTTGAAAAAGGAAATGTTTGGTGATAACGAAGCCATTCCAGGGCCGATATGTCTGATGAGCCTTCAGAAAAGGCGAAACATGTCACATAATGACGGTTGTGTGGGTTCGAATCTTTGGCTTTCCTTTTTCACTTGCAAAAATCATCGGTCATTAAGCTCGACTCCAGCGAGAAATTAATTAAAATTAATATTATAATAGATCTTCGCCCTAATAGACAACATTTTAAAATAAAGTAAAATATATTCGTTTTCATTTCCAAAAATTGATAATATAGGAAGAAAATTGTTTTTTTTTACAATAGACTCCACTTTTGCCCTAAGGCCTTTTTCGGGACATTGGCTTTATTATCTCGAATTCAGTAAAACTTACGTACTTTGTTGTACTTTTATTATTTAATTGAATGTATAATACGAGCAAATAGCTTCAACCGTTCCACATATATGGGTGGTCGAAATTGCCAAATAGCAAAAAAATCGAGATTTTCATAACTTCGAGGCCTCAGTAACACGTGCTTAAATCTAGCAATACTAAAAAGTTTAGGCGGCTTCCACAAATGTTATACTTTTTCATAGTTTAATAATAAAAAAATGGTATTACGATACCATATTTTTATACCCTACACCACACTATCGTAAACGGTCTCAATAACATAATAATCTGCTGAAAAAATCGACGTTAAAAGTCAAGGTTTTAGTTTAGAACACTTTAAGTATTTTTTGATGGTTTTTCCAACTTTAAATGACAATTTTACGACTTTTATGACGATTTTCGGCCAAAATCTGTTTGCATATTTTGCATATTCTGCATATTTTTTGCATATGACACTGTTATTGAATTCAGCTTTCTTTGAAACGAATTTTGGTCCAATCAGAATCTTCCTATCTTTATTATTAAAAAATATGCAAATATGCAAAATCCGATGTCTAATCATCTATAATCAATACTATAGCAGAAGTGACTCAATATCTTCTGAAATAAGCAATATTCATAAATTATTTAAAAACATATTTTAATATTCCATATTTATACAAGCCATAAATAGGAAGATTATTACTGCATACACTCTTAAACATTTGCAACGTAGAAAAATGCATTGGTAGATTGAAGACTAATTTCAAAGATTTGTTTTGCAATCTATGTAAAACTTTAACGCTGACATTATTTCTGTTGTACGCATAATACTTTATCAAATAATTTAAATGCGGCTGTATCAAGCAACAGTATATCATCAATTTAGACTTGACATCCAATTTATTTTTAAACTTTTACAGCACTCCTAATGCTGGGGCAAGATAAGTTGTTCTATAATATAACACCAAGGTACTTCACACAATATATTTCGTGCTTTAATTTGCCATCAATGAACACACTAAAATCGTTATTTGTAGTATTCGATATAAATCTTATAAGTTTGGTATTACCAGGATTTAATACAAGTCTATTTAACCTGGCATATTCATATAAAAGAGCAAACCCGAGCCTTTAAAGACATATCATATTTTTAGGGATAAAAGAGACAAAAGTCATCTGCAAACATATATAACTTTCCACTTAACTGGAGATTTTTAATATCAACATATTGCCTTCTGTTTGACAGGTAACTTTTCAAAAATTGAACATCATTATCCTGTAATCCGTAGAAGGGGAGCTTTTTCAATAATATAGAGTGATCCACTAAATCAAAAAAATGTCCAGCCAAACCACGAAAGCCGTCATCCAAATTATTGCATATATAATTCACAACATTTAAAACTGCTTCTTCAGTACCACACCCCTTTCTAAAACCGTATTGGTAAGCATATAATAATTTATTATCAGTTTAGTACGTATACAATTGGTCGTGAATAATTCTTTCAAAAACTTTGTCAATTGTATAAAGAAGAGCGATAGGCCTGTAGTTACTTACATCAAACGAATTCTAAGTCTTTGGAAAAGGCACTATCTTGGTACTTTTAAGACACCCGGATATATAGACTCTTCAATTATTTCATTGAAGATATCAACAAGACTAGAAGAGATCTCATTAGTACATCTTTGTACAAATGATGTTGAGATATTATCATTTCAGGGACACTTGTTGACTGACATTGCCATAACAACTTATTTCACGCGTGCTTCATTAACACACTCCAATACAAATTTCTGTTACACACCCTAAGAGTACGGTGTAATATGTTCGAATTAAGGAGAACATGTTTATGGGTTTTGATGGGCAGCTTTATTAAAAATTATTTTTAAGCTTCATTAGGGCTGTTGAGAAAGGAAACACGCACAACTGCACGGGTTGATTGCTATTTCGATTCTGATTTTTATTTTAAAATATTTTACTTAAGAGCTACATAAAATAATCTAACCTAGCCTAATCTTAGCCACTCAGTTTAACAGAGAACATGGGGCGTTGTTTTTCAACTACACCTAAATGTGCATCTTGCCTACTGAGCGTATCGATATCTCCGTGTGTGGACTTTATCTTATTATTTATTATAATAATAATAATTGTTCCACAAACATCCCAGATGGGACAAGGGAGACTTCTCTCATATCAATGAGTGCACGCCGATTCATATTGGCTCAATGATATGGGACCTACTTTTTATTGCCGAGTCCGAACGGCGTGTCTTACGACACCACTTGTAGAGAAGTTTTTCATGGCTTAAATACTCAGGAAATGTCGCCAGCATTACTGAGGGGGAATTTTGCCACCGTTGAAAATTTGATGTTGCTTGGCCTGGGATTCGAACCGCAGACCTTCTGAGTGCAAGGCGGACGTGCTAACCATTGCACCACGGTGGCCCCCTGATTATTTATTATTAGTGCACACAAATTGCTTTTACGACCGCTCATAATTTTCCATACAGAAAAATGCATTAACCATTTATCGCCTGCGCTAACGCGCAATGACTCATATGGGATTTTATAGCACAGGGAAATTCATATTAGGAATATTTATTTTTAATTGTCTGATTTTTCCCAGTGCCTAAAACTGACGCAAAAATATGTACAATTTATTTGTACATTCTCCCGGGCGGCTTAATGTGAATAGTTGATGTGGACTGTATATTATATATGTGTGTATGTACTAATCAGTAAAATGAATATAATAATTCTAATAAATCTAAAATATGATCAATGAGATTAATGAGTGTTTAAGTATTTTCCTAAATGATTAAGTGACAGCACCAACGACCTGTCTCAGCCATCGCTTCCACAAACGTTTCTGGCGGTTTCCTCCACCTTTATCTACGGCTTTTTTCTCCTGCATTATCCATTCATTTCCTGGCATGTTGTTTGGCTTTCCACTTCGCTATCTTCAGGCGTAATATTTGTTGACTATGTCTCACTACATCTTCCTTATTCTCCCAAGTCATTCGTTCGGCCTTCGCGTTAATTTGTTTTGCTGTTGCCTTCTCAGATACGTCGTTGTCGGACGTAGATCGTTGCTGTGCAGCATTTTTCGTGTTACCTGTTTCCTTGGCACTAGTCTCTTTGTTTATGGTTCGCGATTTATAAACAGTTTCGCTGTTGTCGAAATCTCGTTCTTCTTTTATAAGTCCCGGGTTAGAATCACCAGTTTCTGTTTCGAACGGGTCTTCTTCATCATCGGCATTAACTTCTTCATTCTCATCTTCTGAGGTAGTTTTGCTATGCACAAGATCTTCATCATCTTCTTTTCCTTAGTCATCGCTACCAGTGTCATCTCCAACATCATCGTTGACGTAGGGATCACCTTCTTCAGATAATCTAACTTTTAGCATTCTTCCTTCTTCAGATAATATTCCACCGTCTCTTCTGCGTCGTTTAAACCATCATGAAAGGATTCTTCTTCGCCGTCTTCGCGGAAAGTGTTGCTGGTCAATTCATTTCGTAATCGTTGCAATTCAGCTTCCATGTCAAGCAATTGCTCCAAATCACATATGCGGGTATTCAGTGTAATCTTTGCTGACTCCAGTTCACTAATGTGGTTCTTCAAGCTATCAATAATAATCTGCCAGTTCCATGATATTCTTTACGGGACCCATTATGTTTTTTCTTTTTTAATTGGGACTTGTATGTGTCCTCTTTTCAAATTTAGATATTTTTTTTATTGGAAATTTTGATGTCCTCTTTTTTTCTTAATTTGTATTTGCTTTAAGATGTTGCCCCTCTGGCTTTTCTCAATTATTTTATTTTGCCCCTATGTCTTTTTTATAGTTTTTCCTTTATATTTTTGCCACTATCCTTTTTTCAAAATTATCTATATTAATAAAAGAGTAGAGTGACTGATTCACTGACTGACTGACTGACTGATTGACTGATTGATTCATCAACGCCCAGACGAAACGGCTGAAGCTAGAATCATGAAATTTTGGGTGAGGGTCACTCTTGGTCCGAAGGTGACAGATAAGGCTTGGTTTTTGGAAATTCGTACTAGAACGGTACGAAAAGTACCAAAAGGTACTAAATATGGTACCATTAGTATTAGCCAAACGCGAAGAGCTAGAATTCTGAAATTTGGAATGAGGGTCGCTGATGAAAAGATAGAAAGGTATACCAAAGGGTTTTTGGAAATTCGGACTATAAGTGTACGAAAAGTACTAAAAGTTACCAAATTTAGTACCATTTGGTATTATGTGAACGGATAGAGCTATAATCTTGAAATTTGGAATAAAAATCAAGGTTTAGAAGATGTGTTGATACAAGGCGGTGGTTTTGGAAATGTGTACTTGTGTGCGAAAAGTACTAAATGGTACTAAATTTGGTACAATTTGCATTTGGGCGAACCGGTAGAGCTAGAACTCTGAAATTTGGAATGAGGGTCACTGATGGAAAGATAAAAAGGTGTACCAAAGGGTTTTTGGAAATTCGGACTACAAGTCTACGAAAAGTACTAAAACGTACTAAATTTAGTACTATTTCGTATTATGGGAAAGAATAGAGGTAAAATCTTCAAATTTGAAATTTAAATCAAGGTCTGGAAGATGTGTTGATATATGGTTTTGGGAATGTGCATTCATGTGTACGAATAGTACTAAATGGTACTAAATTCGGTACACTTTGAATTTGGCGAACCGATACGGTTAGAATTCTGAAATTTGGAATTTCTATTACTGTTGGAGTGTAGGTGTGAGATATGGAAGTAGTTTTCGAAATTCGTACATATGAGTACGAAAATACTAAATAGTACCAACTAAAGTACATTTTGAACAGATGGAGCTGGAATCCTGCAATTTAGAATTAGGATTACTGTAGGAGTGTAGTATAAAGGTATTTTGGAACTTTGTACTTTTGGGTACGAAAAGTACTAAATGGTACCAAACTTGGTACAATTTGGATATGAGTGATCGGATAGAGTTGGAATAGTGAAATTTGGAACTAAGATTATTGTTGGACTGTAGCATTGTGAAAGTTTAAGAAATTCGTACTTTTGGGTACGAAAAGTACTAAATGGTACTAACCTTGGTACAACTTGGATTTGGCGTAACGGATACAGCTGGAATCCTAAGATTTGGAATTAAGAGTACTGTTGAGTTGTAGGATTGAGGTAGTTTTGAAAATTTTTGGTTATGGGTACGAAAAGTACTGGACGGTACTAAATCTGGTACAATTTGGACTTGGGTGAACAGATAAAGCAGGATATCTATATTAATAAAAGAGTAAAGTGATTGACTCACTGACTCACTGACTGACTGATTGATTCATCAACGCCCAGACGAAACGGCTGAAGCTAGAATCCTGAAATTTTGGGTGTGGATCACTCTTGGTCCGAAGGGGTCAGATAAGGCTGGGTTTTTGGAAATTCGAACTGGAAGGGTGCGAAAAGTACTAAAAGGTACTAAATATGGTACCGTTTGTATTTGGCGAACCGGTAGAGCTAGAACATTGCAATTTGGAATGAAGGTCACTGATGGAGTGTAGGAAAGATGTGCTAAAGGGTTTTTGGAAATTCGAACTATAAGTGTACGAAAAGTACTAAAGTGTACTAAATTTGGTACCAATTCGTATTTTGTGAACGGATAAAGATTAAAGATTGACATTTTGTGTGAGAATCAAGGTTAAAAGGTACGGTTGACATAAGGAGGTGGTTTAGGAAAAGTGTACACATGTGTACGAACAGTACTAAATGGTACTAAATTTGGTACAATTATGATTTGGGCAAACGGATAGAGCTGGAATCCTGAAATTTTGAATTAAGGCTTCTGTTGGAGAGTAGAATGGATGTAGTTTTGAAAATTCGTACTTATGGGTACGAAAAGTACTAAAAGGTACTAAATTTGGTACAATTATGATTTGGGCGAACGGATAGAGCTGGAATCCTGAAATTTTGAATTAAGGCTTCTGTTGGAGAGTAAAATGGATGTAGTTTTAAAAGTTCGTACTTATGGGTCCGAAAAGTACTAAATGGTACTAAATTTGGTACAATTATGAGTTAGACGAACGGATAGAGCTGGAATCCCGAAATTTGAATTAAGACTGATGTTAGATAGTAGAATAGAAGTAGTTTTAAAAAATCGTACTTATGGGTACAACAAGTACTAAATGGTACTAAATTTTGTACAATTTGGATTTAGGTTGAGCGGATAGAGCTGGAATCCTGAAATTTTTGAATTAAGGCTGCAGTTGAAGCATGGTATGGAAGCAGATTTGAAAATTCGTACTTATGGGTACGAATAGTACTAAATAGTACACAATTTGGTACAATTACGATTTGGGCGAACGGATAGAGCTGGAATCCTGAAATTTTGTACTAACG
Organism: Musca autumnalis; assembly: GCF_047663935.1. Taxonomy (NCBI): domain Eukaryota; kingdom Metazoa; phylum Arthropoda; class Insecta; order Diptera; family Muscidae; genus Musca; species Musca autumnalis. The sequence continues at coordinate 130,305,278 of NW_027411644.1, forward strand.
AATAATGTACTAAATGATACTAAATCTTGTACAATTATGATTTAGGCGAACGGATAGAGCTGGAATCCTGAAATTTTTGAATTAAGGCTGCAGTTGCAGGGTAGAATAGAAGTAAATTTAAAAATGCGTACTTATGGGTACAAATTGTACTAAATGGTACTAAATTTAGTACATTTACGATTTGGGCGAACGGATAGAGCTGGAATCCTGAAATTTTGTACTAAGGCTACTGTTGGAGAGTAGAATGGAAGTAGTTTTGAAAATTCGAGCTTATGGGTACGAAATGTACTAAATGATACTAAATTTGGTACAATTATGACTTAGGCGAACGGATAGAGCTGGAATCCTGAAATTTTGAATTAAGGCTACTGTTAGAGAGTAGAATGGAAGTAGTTTTCAAAATTCGTACATATGGGTACGACAAGTACTATATGGTACTAAATTTTGTACAATTTGGATCTAGGTTGAACGGATAGATCTGGAATCCTGAAATTTTGAATTAAGATTGATGTTGTAGTATGGGATGGAGATAAATTGGAAATTCGTACTTATGGGTTACGAAAAGTAATAAATTTGGTACAATTAAGATTTGGGTCATCGGATAGAGCTGAATTTCTGAAATTGGGAATAAAACTTGCTGCTGGATTATAAGAATGGCTACTGTTGGATTGTAGAATGGAGTTGTTTTGAAAATTCGTACTTAAGGTTACGAAAAGTACTAAGTGGTAGTAAATTTGGAACAATTTAAATTTAGGGTGAACGGATAGAGCTGTAGCCTTAAAATTTCGAATTAACATTGATGTTAGAGTATGGGATTGAGATAATTGGGAAATTAGTATTTCGTAGGCTATATTTGGAGTGTAAAATGGAAGTAGTTTTGAAAATTCGTACAAAAAGTACCAAATTTGGATTTGGGTGAATGAACAGAGATGGAATAATGAAATTTAGAATTAAGCTTGCTGTTGGGGTGAAAGATGGAGTTAGTTTTGCAAATTCTTACTTACGGGTAAGAAACATACTAAATTTTGTACAGTTTGGATTTGGGTGAACGAATAGAGCTGGAAACCTTAAATTCGTAATTGAGATTAATGTTGAAGTGCAGAATTGAGGTAGTTTTGGAAATTCGTACTTATGAATACGAAAATCACTAAATTTGGTATAATTTGGATTTGGGTCAACGGATAGGCCTAGAATCCTGAAATGTGGAATTGAGATTTCTGTTGGAGTGTAGGATTGTGGTAGTTTTGGAAATTCGTACTTATGGGAACGAAAAGTAATAAATTTGGTACAATTGGTATTTGGAATCTGGAATCTGAAATCCTGAAATTTGGAATTGAGATTATAGTTGAAGTCTAGGATTGAGGTAGTTTTGGAAATTCGTACTTATGGGTACGGAAAGTACTAAATAGTACTAAATTTGGTACAATTTGGATTTGAGTGGACGAATACACCTGGAATCCTTAAATTTGGAATTGAGATTACTGTTGGAGTATAGGATTAAGGTAGTTTTGGAAATGTTGGATGTTGTAGTATGGGATGGAGATAATTTGGAAATTCGTACTTATGGGTACGAAAAGTACTAAATGGTACTAAATTTGGTACAGTGGGTATTTGGGGGAACGGATAGAGCCGGAATCCTGAAATTTGGTAAGACTACGGTTGGAGTGTAGGATTGAGACATGCAGGTAGTTTTTGAAGTTCGTACTTATGGGCACGAAATACACCAAATGGTACAACTTGAACTTGAGTGCACTGATAGCGCTGGAATCCTGTTATTTGAAATTAAGTTTACTGGTGAAGTGAAGGAAGAGTACTTAATGGCACTCAATTTGTTGTTGGGTGTAGGGACAGTTCTGGAATCTGTTTTTTTTTTGGATTTAGTGTGAGTATTGGTGTGCAATGTTGGTCTCGCTGTTAACATGTAAGGGTGAGATATGGCTGATCTTTTTGAACTTTTTTAAACTATAAATATTGATTAAAATTGGTATAAGTACAATAAAATTTTCAGTGTTCGCCATTTCCATTATATTATTGTTTATTTCTTTCTTATATCCTTTCCGCATACGAAGTAGCGGGCACTTTGCTAGTCTATATATATAAAAGAGTAGTGAGGTGAGCGACTGACTGACTGATTCATCAACGCCCAGACGAAACGGCTGAAGCTAGAAACTTCAAATTTTAAGTGTGGGTTGCTGTTGATGTGTAGGTGTGAGATAAGGCTGGATTTTTCGAAATTCGAACTGGAAGGGTACGAAAAGTACTAAAAGGTACTAAATATGGTACACTTTGCATTAGGCAAACGGTAACAGCTAGAATTCTGAAATTTGGAATGAGTGTCACTGATGGAGAGTTAGAAAGATGTACCTAAGGGTTTTTGGAAATTCGAACTACAAGGGTACGATAAGTACTAAATGGTACTAAATTTATTACAATTTGTATTTGTTTCAACGGATAGAGCTGGAATCCTGAAATTTGAAATTAGGGTCAATTGTGGAGAGTAACAAAATAAAGATTTTTGGAAGTTCGAACCATAAGTGAACGAAAAGTACTAAATGGTACTAAATTTAGTACAATTTGGATTTGGGTGAACGGATAGGGCTGGAATCCTGAAATTTGGAATGAGGATCACTGATGAAAAGTTAAAACGAAAGGTTTTTGGAATTCAAACTATAAGTGCACGAAAAGTAATAAATGGTACTAAATTTATTACAATTTGGGTTTGGGTGACCGAATAGAGCTGGAATCCTGAAATGTAGAATTAAGGTTACTGATGGAGAGTAAAAAAGAAAGGTTTTTGGAAATTCGAATCAAAAGTATAGGAAAAGTACTAAATGCTACTAAATGTAGTACAATTTGGATTTGGGTGAACGGATAGACCTGGAATACAAACATTTGGAATGAGGGTCACTGATGAAGAGTAACAATGAAAGGTTTGTGGAAATTCGAACTATAAGGGTACGAAAAGTACTAAGTGGTACTAAATTTGGTACAATTTTGATTTGGGTGAACGGATTGAGCAGGAATACAGACATTTGGAATGAGGGTCACTGATGAAGAGTAACAATGAAAGGTTTTTGTAAATTCGAACTATAAGGGTACGAAAAGTACTAAATGGTACTAAATTAAGTACAATTTGGATTTGGGTGAACGGATAGATCTGGAATGCTGAAATTTGAAGTTAGGGTCACTGGTGGAGAGTAAAAAAGAAAGGTTTTTGGAAATTCGAACTATAAGTGCTCGAAAAGTTCTAAATGGTACTAAATTTAGTTCAATTTTGACTTGGGCGAACGGATTGAGCTTGAATCCTGAAATTTGTAATGAGGGTCACTGATGGAGAATAACAAATAAAGGTTTTTAGAAATTCGAACTATAAGTGCACGAAAAGTACTAAATGGTACTAAATTTAGTACAATTTGGATTTGGGAGAACGGATAGAGCTGGAATCCTGAAATTTGGAATGAGAGTCACTGATGAAGAGTAAAAATGAAAGGTTTTTGGAATTCGAACTATAAGTGTACGAAAAGTAATAAATGGTACTAAATTTAGTACAATTTGGTTTTGGGTGAACGAATAGAGCTGGAATCCTGAAATTTAGAATGAAGGTCACTGATGGAGAGTAAAAAAGAAAGGTTTTTGAAATTCGAATTAAAAGTATACGAAAAGTACTAAATAGTACTAAATATAGTACAATTTAGATACGGGTTAACGAATAGGGCCGGAATCCTGAAATTTGGAATGGGGTCACTGATGAAGAGTACGAAAGATGAGCCAAAGGTCGAAAAGTCCTAAATGGTAGTGAGTTTGATGATTTGGATTTAGATTTAGATTTGAAGAGCTGGAATCCTGAAATTTGGAATTAAGATTACTGTTGGAATATAGAATTGAGATATGGAGGTAGCTTTAGAAAATCGTACTAATGTACACGAAGCAGTACTAAATGGTACAGAATTCGCTAAAATTTGTATTTTCGTGAACAGATTACTGTTGGAGTGTATGATTCAGGGAGTTTTAGAAATTCGTACTTATGGAAAAGTGCTAAATGGAACTACATTGGCTATAAATAAGGTTTAGGTGAACGGATAGAGCTGAGATGTGAAAGTACATTTTGGAAAATCGTGTACGAAAAGTGCTAAATGGTACAAAATTTGGTACCTTTTTGGTATTTGCTATATGGTATAGAATTTCGTACAATTTGTGATTTTGTAAAGGTTAGAACTGGAATTTTGAAATTCGGTATTAGATTAGCAATTGGTGTTTAGAGTGGATGTAGGGAGGAGGTTTTGGAAAGTCGTACTTATTTATACAAATAGTACTAAATAGTACTATAATGGGTTTCAGGGGAACAGATAAAGCTGGAATATAAGGAAGTAATTTTTGCAACGTTTACTTATGTGTACGAAAAGTTTGGTAACATGTTGGTACCAAAACCATTTTGGTATTGTGTAAACAGTTAAGGTACTAAATTTGGTGTTGGGTGTAGGAACAAAGCTGGTATTATATAATTTGGAAATACGCTATTTGTACAAAAAATACGAAATGGAAAAATATTTGTTGTGAAGATCACTCTAAAATTAGAGACAAAGTTCTGAGTTTGAAAAATTGTACTGAATATTGTTCCATTGATTTGATGTTAACGCCAAGGCGTTTGTAAATAATGTACTGAAATTAAGAAGTCAAACTTGAAGTATCTTTTCAAAAATGTTCTTTGTTCTGACCGCTTTGGTATGTTAATTTGAAAACGTGGTCCAATGCGACAATTTTGTTAACTAGAAGTTATTTGCCCCCTGATAATAAAAAAAGCCTAAATTGAAATGCCTCCAAAAATTTTTCGGTTATATACGGTTGACATTTTTTGTAAAAAAGTTTTTTTAACCTTTCACGCCACAAATTCCGAGTTTCGGTTGGAAAATGTGCAGAAGATCTTCAAAATAGATTGATGTGGACATTTTTTAAATTAAAATATTATATCCTCTGATTATTCAAGGTCCAAATTTAAAGAAAATTGGAAAATATAGATTTGTTCTTCTTTTTAAATACACTAAGTCGAGAGGTACGTTATATGGGGATATATGAAAACGTGGATTTTTATGGCCATTTTGAATGCCTAAAATTTAACAGACGTATTCGGGTTCTGGGCGAAACCACTAAAGCTAGAAGCTAGCATTGTAAATGTGCGTGATTATTGTTGTGAAGGGGTGAGACAAAGTTTAGTGTTTGGAAATTCGTACTGGAAGAGAATGCTGTGTTAGTGAAGGGTTAAAACCAGGAGTCAAACCTGAAATTTGCAATATGATACGTAGTTTTGGAAATTCGAAATAAAAAATATGGTAGTTGCGATACGGCAGTTTTTTTTTGTTAATTCTGACTACAATCGAAAAAAATATTGGTAATAAAAATAGGTCTTAGTACAACAGCATCTCCAGAATTCACCATTCCCGTATTAAATATTTTATATATATATTTTGTTCCCTTTCCGCATACGAAGTAGCGGGCATTTGCTAGTTTTTTATATTTTTGCCCCTATGGCTTTTTTTCAACAACCGAATTTCTTTGCCCCTATGGGCAAGTGTTGTTTCTGTCCCTATGGCTCTTTACAATATTCATATTTTTGTTTTGTTTCCCCCTATGGCCTTTTTTCAGCAATTCCCTTCTTTTCTAGAGAAGAGCTGATCTTAATATTTTTATAAGGAGTCTACTGAGTCTCTTACCACTGGTGGGGGAAAACTCAGTTTTTGAATCATTTTTTTTAGTCGCTAGTTCGATCACAAACCAATATCTTTGTATTGTGAATTTGTGATGGCTCGATTGGCCAAAATGTTGAGAAAGGAAACACGCACAACTGCACGGGTCGATTGCTATTTCGATTCTGATTTTTATTTTAAAATATTTTACTTAAGATCTACATAAAATAATCTAACCTAGCCTAATCTTATCCACTCAGTTTAACAGAGCACATGGAGGGTTGTTTTTTCCCTGCACTTAAATGTGCATCTTGCCTACTGAGCGACTTTATCTTATTATTTATTATTAGTGCACACAAATTGATTTTACGACCGCTCATAATTTTCCACACATTAAAATGCATTAACCACTAATCGTCTGCGCTAGCGCGCAATGACTCATATGGTATTTTATGGCACTGGGAAATTCATATTTGGAATATTTATTTTTAATTGTCTGATTTTTCCTAGTGGCTAAAATTGACCCAAAAATATGTACAATTTATTTGTACAAGGGCAGTGAGAGTGTAAAGTTACATACTGAAGGTATGATAACTTGAGTATTGTGATACTATTAGTTGCATACAGAAAGTATGCTAACTTCGACAAATATGTCATATTAGGTATCTTACGTTGCATAGTTAAAGTCATCATCAATATTCTGTTTCACTACTCAACTGAACTCAAAAAATATCTATTTAAATAGTTTGCCTTTTCAACGTTATTAAAAAAGCCTTTCACCCTGCTCATTTTAACAGCAATATCCTTTTTTCGCAGATCTACTGAGGATTCCGTTTAAAAAAGTACAACCTTTCTTGGGATCATTACCAGCTTCAGCCATTGTTTAGGTGATAGCTCAGAAAGGCCGCAGAGAATAGTTGTTGTTTGTGGAAATGAGCAATGGTGATACAAACCCGAGTGTTACCGATAAATAAAAGAGGAGAAAAATAAAACACAAAGATTTTATAGTTTGTATAATAATAATAGTGGTGTGTAGGGTGATTTATTAAGGCGAAAAGTGCTGATGACTTTACCTTGTATTGGGTGAGACGCGTTACAATTCGCGAGTAAACCGAGAAGTATTTCCGTACTGGTGAAGAGATGACTTATAAGTGTTTTGTGTATAAAGACCGAGAGTGAATCAAGGCTGTGGCAATCACTGCTTATTGGAAAATTCTCACTACGATCCGAACTGAGCGAATATAGTTCCAGGGAGAAATTGCAGAGAAATTCCACTACCAAGAGAGTACTCTCTACGATCCGCACTGAGCGAACATAGTCTCTGAGAAGATTTGTAGGGCAATGATTGGAAATATCACCCTACGGTCCGCCGTAAGCGAACATAGTTTCTCAGAGGGTCTGTAGAGAACACTTAAGGAAGGGAGGCCTCTCTGCGATCCGAACTAGGCGAACAAAGGCTCCCTGGAGATTTGTAGTGAAAATACCAATAGAGAGTTTCTAACCCAAGTATGTAAATTCAGTTAGGTGAGCTTTTCCGATTTCAAATTTTCCATTCTTTTTAATTCTGGTCTGTAATAAAGCGATAGCCGTTACGTAGCTAATAAAAATGGCGAAGGTAAAAATAAATCTCATGTTAACGAGGAGAAACCGATAGAAAATACATCCTGGTGAGAATAATAAAGTATTCACGGTTTTTGGTTGTCTGGTGGTGCAGTCGTTTGAACATAATTAATTCAAATGATGGGGAGAAGAGGACATTGGACCAGTTAGGATCCATCCAAATACCGTATTTTGTGCCAGAAGTGAACCGAGTATATTTTGGTGAATTCCGTCTAAGAGGATTTTTGGGTATAGATCAGCTCCAATCAATAGTTCTACGGTGTACTATCAACAAAGTGTGGATCAGCTAATCGAATGTTTGGTAAACGATGTGTTATATCGGGATCTATTGAGAAAGATGGAAGATCATCCGATATCCTAGGGAGAACAAATGCTTCCGTTTGAAGTACCAAAGAAGAATTGATTCTTGAACCGATTTTCAGAGAACAACTTTTCTGAGTACTAGCTGATACCGTTCCATTTACGCCTGAAATACGAGCTAGAGAAGAGCAAGTAGGCAAATTTAACCGTTTTCTTATGGTGTCTGAGATAAAAGAACCCTCTGATGCTGGATCGATCAGAGCTCTAACTGGATAATCTTTACCGTTATGGATTAGATTCACTATAGCAGTTCCCAGAAGAAGATTACGATTGTGCAATGTATGGAAAACTTGCTGATTTGCTATAGTTGGGTTGGCGCCGGTGGATGTAGAAGCAATATTGTCATTGTGGTGAAGTACAGAATTGCGAGAAGAATAAGGTGTAGAATTTGATGAAGGAGTTGAGGGAGGTGAATTAGTAGAACGGTGGAGGAGGGTGTGATGTCTTCCACGACACATATTGCAATTATGGGCGCTAGTACAAGTTTTAATTGTATGACCCCGTGAAAGACAATTCCAACAACTGCCTTGTTTCTTCTCCGTAGAAGATTTTTGGTCAAAAGGCAATTTTTTAAACTTTGGACAAGATCGCAAAGAATGAATTTCCGTAGGACATAGAAGGCAAGTTAACTTGGAAAGTGAATTTAATTTTCTAGAGACCGATTTATTGGTGATAGGTGATTTGAATTCTTTCGAAGAAGACTTTTTATTGGGTTCAGGGCCTTTGATATCACGCAAACAGTCAAGAGTCTGAATTCTTTCAGAAATAAATGAATCCAAGTCTTCCCAAGAAGACAAAGCCGATTTGTCTCTAACACTCTGTTCCCATAGAGTGACAGTTATTCGCGGTAAACGCTGAATACAAATGAAGACTATGATAGGGTTCCAATGTACTGTGGTGATATCATATACGGCCATAGCAGATAAACAACTATTTATTCCGCGCTGAAGGGTTTTCAATCCCGAACTAGTTTCACGATCGATGTATGGAAGATCAAAGAGAAGCTTCAAGTGACTATTGGCAATAACCCGTTTATTGTCAAACCGATTTTTGAGAGCTGTCCATGCTAAGACGAAGCTACGGTGAGTTAGTGGGAACTTAGATACAATTTCTTTAGCTTCGCCGTCTGTCTTTCTAACTAAATGACAGAGTCTCTCAATGTCACTAAGACCAGAATTATTTACATATATCGCGGTGAAAAGGTCTCGAAAAGTCGGCCACGATAAGATATCACCATGAAAGGTTTCTATGTCGCATGGAGGAAGTACAAGGTTATGTACACTATCCGGATTTGGTGAAGGAAAGATTGAGTCACGAGTATAAAGCCTGTTTTGAATGGAAGGAGGATCCACCTGAGTACCGATTTCGTGAGATGCAGGTGTCGACGATACTCATATTATTTGCTTGGTCACCGTGAAATTCTTCTGCCGAAAGATCCGAACCATTTATAGAGGTGTGATATGAAGATTTGGAGGATTGAAGAATTTTGCCCAATTTGCGATTCATAGTTGACCTACAAGTAATGTAAGTCTGATGACACACTTCGTATTTACTATCTAACGAATCTATGTCATCCTTTTTCGAATCTACCGCCGACATTAAATAATCGAGGCAACGATCGTATGTTAATTGGACCTTTGACCACAGCTTGTCCAATCTGTGCTACGAAACTCTAAGTCGTACTGATCTAACTGATCATCCCGCATTTGGTTGAAATGGGAATCGAATTTGATCAAAGCATCCGATGCTCTGATAAAGTGATCTAAAGGTGTGACCGGCATTGTACAGAATTTCTTTGTAGAGAATTTGTCAGACAAATTTCCACGAATTAGTAGGAATAATTCACAAAAATGAACAAAAAGTTGCAAAAATTCAATAGAGTTTATTAATTTTTGCACGAGGTGTAGGGTGACTCAAGGACTAAAAGCTCCAAAACAAATTTATTTAGGTGAAGAGGAAACAAAAATAAACCAAATGTCCGAAAAATTAAACAAATTCCCGCGAATCTGTTCAAAAATTGCAAAAAAAACAAATTTCCAAAAAGCTGCAAAAAATCAATTGAATTTATTGTTTTAGCAGCGAGGTGTAGGGTGAATCAATGACTGAATGTCCAAAATCGATTATTTTTTGTGAAATGGAAAACACAAATGGCCAAAATATCGAAAACCGAAAATTTTGGGAATTTTCCTTGTGAAAAATTTAAAATTTTAAATTCCAAAGGGACCGAATGTAGGGTGCACTACTTCAGAGCAACCAAAAAAGCAAAAAACCGCAACCGAAAATTCAAATATGTTAATAAAAAAGGTGATTTTAGTATAAGAATATAAATTTATATTAAATATTTGAATAAATATATATGTTATATTTACTAAAATATAAATATATAATGCCGATTGTAGGGTGTACGATGTCCAAAAAACGTTTTAAAAGAAAACCGATTATTTTTCAAAAAATGTGCAAATATTTATTTTTCCGAAAAAATAGTAAAATAATTTATATAAAAAATAATTTTCCACCTGCAACCCACTGTAGCAGTAGAAATAACGAATATGTACAACAAACGAAAATACACACAACGTCGATGCCGCAGTAGACGTATGCTGGTATGTACTAGTAGGTAAGCAGGTAGGGACACCACAACGTATTGAATTGTTGTTGGTAGGTTTTTTTTTTCGTTTTATTAGGTGAAGCTAAAAAAGGCGGGTGATTTGTAAGACGTTTGTTGTTGCAATTCTCACTAAAGGGCTCTCCCTTTGGAAATAATTATGGATGTAGGGATAGTGAGAAAATAAACCGAGATAATATAACAACAACACGTATTGGCGATCACTACACTTGTTAACTTGTTTGTGAATAATAAAGAAACACAGTATGCTTTATATTAGATTTATTAAATTCACAAAATAAACGATATTTTGCTAATATTTCAGAGGGAATGCAACCGTATTTTGGTGATAATTTTTATTTAAATGATTTAGTGTGTGGACTGTATTAAGATTTTAACCGTATTTGTTTGTAATCACCGACCGATAGGGTGAATTAAAGTCGATCAGTAACCAAAATATTTTTTATGCGAAAAGAGATAAAAATTTAACACTCCCGATATGCTCACTTATGGAAAACACTGAATTTACATACCTGGTATGTTTTTTGATGAAATATTTGTTGTTGGTGATGCGATTGGATGGTTTTGTTGATGAGGATGGCGGTGAGGGGTGATTGGGGAAACTTTTTGTGCGCTGAAGTAGAGAACAAAAACTGCGATTAGCACTAACAACACCGTGTAAATTATCCACTAATCCGTCTCGATTGGATGAAATGTGGGTGGACAACAACAAAATCCAAAGGAACTTATCCGGCTCGACTGGACCAAATGTTTAGGTGATAGCTCAGAAAGGCCGCAGAGAATAGTTGTTGTTTGTGGAGATGAGCAATGGTGATACAAACCCGAGTGTTACCGATAAATAAAAGAGGAGAAAAATAAAACAACAAAGATTTTATAGTTTGTATAATAATAATGTGTGTAGGGTGATTTATTAAGGCGAAAAGTGCTGATGACTTTACCTTGTATTGGGTGAGACGCGTTACAATTCGCGAGTAAACCGAGAAGTATTTCCGTACTGGTGAAGAGATGACTTATAAGTGTTTTGTGTATAAAGACCGAGAGTGAATCAAGGCTGTGGCAATCACTGCTTATTGGAAAGTTCTCACTACGATCCGAACTGAGCGAATATAGTTCCAGGGAGAAATTGCAGAGAAATTCCACTACCAAGAGAGTACTCTCTACGATCCGCACTGAGCGAACATAGTCTCTGAGAAGATTTGTAGGGCAATGATTGGAAATATCACCCTACGGTCCGCCGTAAGCGAACATAGTTTCTCAGAGGGTTTGTAGAGAACACTTAAGGAAGGGAGGCCTCTCTGCGATCCGAACTAGGCGAACAAAGGCTCCCTGGAGATTTGTAGTGAAAATACCAATAGAGAGTTTCTAACTTAAACAGCCATATTGTTATAATAAAAGTTTACCCTACTCTTGCAATTATCAGTTTTAATAACTTTGCTTTTTAATATAACGTCATTAAGTTGTGATCTGACAAACTCCACAAGACTTACTTGTTGGCCTCGTTACCATATTGCCTCGTTATCATTACTAAAAAAAAAATTATTTGTTGTTATTTTTTCGGATTCCAAAACAAATATATCTATGAATTCAGAGCATAAATTTTGAGTTTGTTCTAACAATACTAAAAGGTTTATGCGGCTTCCACAAATTTTATACTTTTTCATAGTTTAATAATAAAAAAATGGTATTACGATACCATATTTTTATACCCTACACTACACTATCGTAAACGGTCGCAATAACATAATAATCTGCAGAAAAAAATCGACGTTAAAGGTCAAGGTTTTAGTTTAGAACACTTTAAGTATTTTTTGATGGTTTTTCCAACTTTAAATGACAATTTTACGACTTTTATGACGATTTTCGGCCAAAGTCTGTTTGCATATTTTGCATTTTTTTTTGCATATAACCCTGTTATTAAATTCAGCTTTCTTTGAAACGAATTTTGGTCCAATCAGAATCTTCGTATCTTTATTATTAAAAAATAGGCAAATATGCAAAATCCGATGTCTAATCATCTATAACACTGTACAACACACAAAAAAATTACAAGATAATTCGGCCAGATTATGAAATAGGACCGGAAAAAAAGAAGACACGTGTATCGGTGTTTTGAAAGTTTACGTCGCTTTATTTATATACTAGCAAATGCCCGCTACTTCGTATGCGGAAAGGGAACAAAATATATATAAACAATATTTAATACGGGAATAGTGAATTTTGGAGATTCTGTTGTACTAAGATCTATTTTTATTACCAATATTTTTTCGATTGTAGTCAGAATTTACAAAAAAAAAAAAAAAATCTGCCGTATCGCATCCCTACACAACTACCATATTTTTTATTTCGAATTTCCAAAACTACGTATCATATTGCAAATTCCAGATTTGACTCCTGGTTTTAATCCTTCACTAACACAGCATTCTCTTCCAGTACGAATTTCCAAACACTAAACTTTATCTCACCCCTTCACAACAATAATCACGCACATTTACAATGCAAGCTTCTAGCTTTAGTGGTTTCGCCCAGAACCCGAATACGTCCGTTAAATTTTCGGCATTCAAAATGGCCATAAAAATCCACGTTTTCATATATCCCCATATAACGTACCTCTCGACTTAGTGTATTTTAAAAGAAGAACAAATCTATATTTTCCAATTTTCTTTAAATTTGGACCTTGAATAATCAGAGGATATAATAGTTTAATTTAAAAAATGTCCACATCAATCTACGTTTATTAGAAGAGATATTTTGAAGATTTAGAGTATTTTGAAGATCTTCTGCACATTTTCCAACCGAAACTCGGAATTTGTGGGCGTGAAAGGTTAGAAAAACTTTTTTACAAAAAATGTCAACCGTATATAACCGAAAAATTTTTGGAGGCATTTCAATTTAGGCTTTTTTATTATCAGGGGGTATGTAACTTCTAGTTAACAAAATTGTCGCATTGGACCACGTTTTCAAATTAACATACCAAAACGGTCAGAACAAAGAACATTGTTGAAAAGATACTTCACGTTTGACTACTTAATTTCAGTACATTATTTACAAACGCCTTGGCGTTAACATCAAATCAATGGAACAATATTCAGTACAATTTTTCAAACTCAGAACTTTGTCTCAAATTTTAGAGTGATCTTCACAACAAATATTTTTCCATTTCGTATTTTTTGTACAAATAGCGTATTTCCAAATTATATAATACCAGCTTTGTTCCTACACCCAACACCAAATTTAGTACCTTAACTGTTTACACAATACCAAAATGGTTTTGGTACCAACATGTTACCAAACTTTTCGTACACATAAGTAAACGTTGCAAAAATTACTTCCTTATATTCCAGATTTATCTGTTCCCCTGAAACCCATTATAGTACTATTTAGTACTATTTGTATAAATAAGTACGACTTTCCAAAACCTCCTCCCTACATCCACTCTAAACACCAATTGCTAATCTAATACCGAATTTCAAAATTCCAGTTCTAACCTTTACAAAATCACAATTGTACGAAGTTCTATACCATATAGCAAATACCAAAAGGTACCAAATTTTGTACCATTTAGCACTTTTCGTACAAGATTTTCCAAAATGTACTTTCACATCTCAGCTCTATCCGTTCACCTAAACCTTATTTATAGCCAATGTAGTTCCATTTAGCACTTTTCCATAAGTACGAATTTCTAAAACTCCCTGAATCATACACTCCAATAGTAATCTGTTCACGCAAATACAAATTTTAGCGAATTCCGTACCATTTAGTACTGCGATTTTCTAAATCTACCTCCATATCTCAATTCTATATTCCAACAGTAATCTTAATTCCAAATTTCAGGATTCCAGCTCTTCAAATCTAAATCTAAATCCAAATCATCAAACTCACTACCATTTAGGACTTTTCGACCTTTGGCTCATCTTTCGTACTCTTCATCAGTGACCCCCATTCCAAATTTCAGGATTCCGGCCCTATTCGTTAACCCGTATCCAAATTGTACTATATTTAGTACTTTTCGTATACTTTAAATTGGAATTTCAAAAACCTTTCTTTTTTACTCTCCATCAGTGACCTTCATTCTAAATTTCAGGATTCCAGCTCTATTCGTTCACCCAAAACCAAATTGTACTAAATTTAGTATCATTTATTACTTTTCGTACACTTATAGATCGAATTCCAAAACCTTTAATTTTTACTCTTCATCAGTGACTCTCATTCCAAATTTCAGGATTCCAGCTCTATCCGTTCACCCAAATCCAAATTGTACTAAATTTAGTACCATTTAGTACTTTTCGTGCACTTATAGTTCGAATTTCTAAAAACCTTTATTTGTTATTCTCCATCAGTGACCCTCATTACAAATTTCAGGATTCAAGCTCAATCCGTTCACCCAAGTCAAAATTGTACTAAATTTAGTACCATTTAGAACTTTTCGAGCACTTATAGTTCGAATTTCCAAAAACCTTTCTTTTTTACTCTCCACCAGTGACCCTAACTTCAAATTTCAGCATTCCAGATCTATCCGTTCACCCAAATCCAAATTGTACTTAATTTAGTACCATTTAGTACTTTTCGTACCCTTATAGTTCGAATTTACAAAAACCTTTCATTGTCACTCTTCATCAGTGACCCTCATTCGAAATGTCTGTATTCCAGCTCAATCCGTTCACCCAAATCAAAATTGTACCAAATTTAGTACCACTTAGTACTTTTCGTACCCTTATAGTTCGAATTTCCACAAACCTTTCATTGTTACTCTTCATCAGTGACCCTCATTCCAAATGTTTGTATTCCAGGTCTATCCGTTCACCCAAATCCAAATTGTACTAAATTTAGTACCATTTAGTACTTTTCGTGCACTTATGGCTCGAACTTCCAAAAATCTTTTTTTGTTACTCTCCACAACTGACCCTAATTTCAAATTTCAGGATTCCAGCTCTATCCGTTCAAACAAATCCAAATTGTAATGAATTCTGTACCATTTAGCACTTATCGTACCCTTGTAGTTCGAATTTCCAAAAACCCTTTGGTACATCTTTCTAACTCTCCATCAGTGACCCTCATTCCAAATTTCAGAATTCTAGCTGTTACCGTTTGCCTAATACAAAGTGTACCATATTTAGTACCTTTTTGTACTTTTCGTACCCTTCCAGTTCGAATTTCGAGGAATCCAGCCTTATCTCACACATACACATCAACAGCAACCCACACTTAAAATTTTAAGTTTCTAGCTTCAGCCGTTTCGTCTGAGCGTTGATGAATCAATCAGTCAATCAGTCAGTCAGTCACTCACCTCACTACTCTTTTATATATATAGATTATTCATAATATTATTAATTGTTCGTAGCTTTGGTGAAATACATATTATTATTACATAATATAGTTATTATTTATAATATGTTTTATTATATTTATTGTTTTTTTTTCAATTTTATTTTATTGTATACATATGTATATATATATTGTTAAATTTGATTTAGTTTTTTTTGAGCCTCTTTGTTTCTAAATGTGTGCTAAATTGGTAAATACTCCGGAAAAAATATATTTCGGTTTCTTTTATAGAAATCAAGTTAGGTTTTATATATATTTATATTAGGTTGATTATTAATTTGTTGTAAAAAAATTTAAATTAAGGGATCCGATCGATACATATTATCTTATTACCAAGAAAGTCTATATAAATATAAAATTAGTTATTTATAACACACTTTCGATCAATTCTTATGGACTTTAAATACTTTTCCATTTTCCTCCAATATATCGACATTATTATGGTTATCAATTCTGATAACCTTATAGAGTAGATCTAATTTATGACAACTTTCATTACGGACCCAAACAAAATCATTCACTGCTATTTCAGCTGCACTAGCTTTCTCAATGGAGGCTATTTGTCTAATCAATTTAGCATTTTCAATAAGACTAGCGGCTCTACGTTGGGCTGCTTGTAGCCTGAACTTTATTTCGTTCCCATACGCATCAATATTATAGACAGGATCTATGCGCTCTTTTTGCGTAAAATCTAGGGATTTTGGTACTTTTCCGAATACTAATTCAAATGGACAATATCCATGTGCTGTAGACGGAGTAGTATTATAACAGTAAAGGAAAAATTTTAACCAAATATTCCAATCGGATTTATCTAATGAAACATACGATCTTAAGTATTCATTAAAGGTTCTGTGAGATCGCTCAACAGTACCGTGTGTCTCATGGTGGTATGGGGTTGAATTTAATTTTTCAAACTTCATCAGTTGACATAGTTCTAGGAGCACTTGATTTATGTATTCTGTACCCATGACAGTCAATATTGAATTCAGAGGACCATATATCAAAATAAAATCCTCCATAATGGCTTTCGCAACATTTTTAGTGGATCTATTAGAAATTGGTATAGCCACTAGATATTTTGTTAAATCGCACATTATTGTCACAGCGTATTCATTCTGTGAATTCGACCTAGGTAGAGGTCCAATAGTGTCGATTATAAGTCTGTCAAATGCTTTTTGTGGAGTTGGCGTTTTTATTAACGACTCTTTGTTTTTAATAGAATGTTTGCAAATTTGGCATTTTCGGCATTGTTTGACATATTTGGTTACGTCTTTAACCATACCTTTCCAATGGTATTTAAGTCTTATATTTTTGATCATTCTTGAGATACCTGGATATCCGCCCGTTATGGGATCATCATGATATTTTTGAATGATTTTTAATTTTTCTGAATTGGATGTAACTTTTATAAGTTTAGGATTGAGCACAATTGTGAACTTAATATCTTGCAAGATTTTATTTCGAATAGTTTTAATCGTCTCCATATTTGTTCCTAGAATTTTTGTTATGCTATCATCGATGGATAGTGTTATAGTTTTCAGAAGGGATCTAAATCTACATTTCTATTAATAACAATATCCTGCAACATGAATTTAGAAAGGATTACCATTCCTTTTTGAATAACTACATTATCCTTTGTAAAATGCAAATTTTGGCATTTTTCTATGCTCCTGGGCATTTATTGCCTCATACACTTTTAATTTTTCCAATTCTTTAGGCAATGGATTTTTTATCTCGTTTGAATTGCCTAGATTCTACTGAAGTCTCGTAGTCACCGTCATGGTCGAGTTGGCTTCAATATTTTTAATATCATTGAATTCAATGCGCGATAGTGCATCTGCACCATTGTTTTCTTTTCCCCAAGTCAAGTCTTACCCTAGTTAATTTCGACGAAGGGTTTTTCATAGAGAACAGGTATGTTAGTGGCCTGTGATCTGTCCTTATCAAGAATTTGTTCCCATATATATTAAAATATTAAATGGCCAAATGTATGGCTGCTAATTCTTGTTCTATTGTAGACTTATTGCTCTCTCCCTTAGTAAATGATCTAGATGCATATGCAATTGGTAATTGAATACCATTGTGGTCTTGATTTAACACGGCACCACATGCATGTTTACTTGCATCTGTTGTGATACAAAATTGTTTTTGAAAACCTGGGTATTGTAAAATCCTTGGACTGAGTAGTAGACTTCTAAGATTTCCAAAGCTTTTGTTGCATTCATCGGTCCACTCAAAAGCGTCGTTTTTCCTAGTCAGTCTGTTAAGGTGTCTAGATAATTCGGTGAAATTTGGAATGAACCGTCTATAATAATTACAAAATCCAACGAAGCGTTTAGCTTCATCACCATTTTTGGTGTGGGATAATTTTGAATTATCGAATATTTACTGTCCGTACATTTGTGACCTAAAAATGTCACTTCACGACAGAAACAAGTAAGTTTTTCAGGGTGTAATTTAAGATTGTGTTTTCGGCACATGCCAAATACGTCTCTTAAATTTTTTTAACATATGCTGCTTGGAGCAGCCAATCCCTACAAGATCGTCCATGTATAAAAAGGCTTGGACTGGTGAAAGTCCAGAAAAAGCTAAGGTCATCATTCGTTGTAATAAATTTGGAGCAATTTTAATACCATATGGTAATCTCTTAAATCTGAAAGAACCTTTATCTGTGGAAAAGGCTGTCACATCTCTTGATTCTTCTTCTAGTTCGATCTGGTGAAATCCAGATACTAGATCCAGACAAGAAAAATATTTGGCTCTGCCTAACTGATCTAAAATTTCATCTATGCGAGGAAGTGGAAATTTGTCGGCTATAAGTTTCTTACTTATTCTTCGGTAATCCACGACTAATCTCCATCTTGTCTCGCCAGATCCTGGTAACGATTTCTTTGGAACCAACAAAATTGGGCTGTTGTATGCCGATGCTGAAGGTTCTACTAATTCATCGTTAACCAGTTTATCGACCTGCCTATTCACTTCCTCTTTATGAGAATGTGGCGTTCTACATTTTTTTATGTATACGCGTTCATTGTCTACCAATATTAGTTTTTGCTTGTAAAAATTATTTGTTGTTATTTTTTCGGATTCCAGATCAAATATATCTATGAATTCAGAGCATAAATTTTTGAGTTTGTTCTCAATAAAATTTTGAAAATTTTTTGAAAGTTTTTTCAGTTTTTCTTTATCATTATCATTTGTATGGTTCTTTTGTACTATTTCATAGCCAATTAATCTTTCAAATTTAATTTTTGGATCAGTAATGACAATATCATTGTTTGTCATATTCATAATTTTTACCATAGGCATTGCACTTGATGTTATAATACTTCCAATGTATACGCCAGTTAGTATCAATTGGTTAGGTATTAACACTTCGTTTTCAGTGGTCTTAATGTTAATAATTCTTATGAGTTCAGACTTAGCTGGAAGAGATATGGAATTAGGTTTTGGACCTTGACAGATTTGTATGGCAATACGTCTAGGATAATCAGAATTCCGTAGGATAATCCAGTCATTATCTTCTTGATAATCAAGAAGAAAATCATATTTCCTTACAAAATCCATACTAATAATTCCATCAGATGGAATTGGAAAGTTGTCACGGACAACATGAAATTCATGTCCTATGAGCAAATCTTCACCAATTAGATCTGCTGCAACTTTTCCAATGGTTCGTACCAAACCATGACCAACACCACTAATTTTTGTTGTTTTATCCTCATCAATACGTTCATTTATAACATTACCGACCTTTATTACAGATATATCGGCACCCGTGTCGATTAAAAAGGTTGACCTCTGTCCATTTAAAGATGTTTTTATGGAAATGTAACTATAGAGGGATAAGTTTAGATGGTATACATTTACTGTGGAGGTATTAGGGGATCCTGGGAGTTTCCCGGGTTTTCTTCTTTGAGAACCCTAACATTTTTCCCCTGTTATAATTTCCGTTGCCGTTATTATTATTACTATGACCTAGTCTGTCGTTATAATTTCCACGACAATCATCATCTATTATTATACCCACGTCTTCCTCCGCGGCTTGGAGCAGCCAATCCCTACAAGATCGTCCATGTATAAGAAGGCTTGGGCTGGTGAAAGTTCAGAAAAAGCTAAGGTCATCATTCGTTGTAATGAATTTGGAGCAATTTTAATACCATATGGTAATCTCTTAAATCTGAAAGAACCTTTATCTGTTTAAAAGGATGTCACATCTCTTGATTCTTCTTCTAGTTCGATCTGGTGAAATCCAGATACTAGATCCAGACAAGAAAAATATTTGGCTCTGCCTAACTGATCTAAAATGTCATCTATGCGAGGAAGTGGAAATTTGTCGGCTATAAGTTTCTTACTTATTCTTCGGTAATCCACGACTAATCTCCATCTTGTCTGGCCAGATCCTGGTAACGATTTCTTTGGAACCAACAAAATTGGGCTGTTGTATGCCGATGCTGAAGGTTCTACTATTTCATCGTTAACCAGTTTATCGACCTGCCTATTCACTTCCTCTTTATGAGAATGTGGCGTTCTATATTTTTTATGTATACGCGTTCATTGTCTACCAATATTAGTTTTTGCTTGTAAAAATTATTTGTTGTTATTTTTTCGGATTCCAAATCAAATATATCTATGAATTCAGAGCATAAATTTTTGAGTTTGTTCTCAATAAAATTTTGAAAATTTTTTGAAAGTTTTTTCAATTTTTCTTTATCATTATCATTTGTATGGTTCTTTTGTACTATTTCATAGTCACTTAATCTTTCAAATTTAATTTTTGGATCCGTAATGACAATATCATTGTTTGTCATATTCATAATTTTTACCATAGGCATTGCACTTGATGTTATAATACTTCCAATGTATACGCCAGTTAGTATCAATTGGTTAGGTATTAACACTTCGTTTTCAGTGGTCTTAATGTTAATAATTCTTATGACTTCAGACCTAGCTGGAAGAGATATGGAATTAGGTTTTGGACCTTGACAGATTTGTATGGCAATATGTCTAGGATAATCCAGTCATTATCTTCTTGATAATCAAGAAGAAAATCATATTTCCTTACAAAATCCATACTAATAATTCCATCAGATGGAATTGGAAAGTTGTCATGGACAACATGAAATTCATGTCCTATGAGCAAATCTTCACCAATAAGATCTGCTGCAACTTTTCCAATGGTTCGTACCAAACCATGACCAACACCACTAATTTTTTTTGTTTTATCCTCATCAATACGTTCATTTATAACATTACCGACCTTTATTACAGATATATCTGCACCCGTGTCGATTAAAAAGGTTGACCTCTGTCCATTTAAAGATGTTTTTTATGGAAATGTAACTATAGAGGGATAAGTTTAGATGGTATACATTTACTGTGGAGGTATTAGGGGATCCTGGGAGAACCCTAACATTTTTCCCCTGTTATAATTTCCGTTGCCGTTATTATTATTACTATGACCTAGTCTGTCGTTATAATTTCCACGACAATCATCATCTGTTATTATACCCACGTCTTCCTCCGCGGTTTTTCTGAAAATTATTTTTAGGCTTTTGCTTGCCAAATGTCAAAACACAATTTTGCTGACCAGTGGCTACAGCTATTAATGAATGTGGATATTACCTCAGTCATGTTACGGAATTGTCCAGATTCCATAACAGTTTTGACTTTTTATATTGGCGAGTTTTTCATTATTGCATTTACTACTGAAACCCACGTCTTCCTCCGCGGTTTTTCTGAAAATTATTTTTAGGCTTTTGCTTGCCAAATGTCAAAACACAATTTTGCTGACCAGTGGCTACAGCTATTAATGAATGTGGATATTACCTCAGTCATGTTACGGAATTGTCCAGATTCCATAACAGTTTTGACTTTTTCTATTGGCGTGTTTTTTATTATTGCCTTTACTACTGAAATTGTTGTATATTTCTTTGCAGTGTCATTTGGTAAACCGTCACTTAAATATGCCGTTTCCTGGCATAAATATTGACTTCTTCGCCAGCTTGCTTAGCGCTCATGAGCTTCCATTCAGAACGTCAAAACTTTCGCCTCTAACTGATGAATTGATAGTGGCCACTATTTCAGCTAGAGCTGATTCCTTTGAAATCAAATTTCAAGCTGTGCCGCATAACTTGGTTTTAACCAAGTTTACGCCTACTTCCTCATATGATTCCTTTACGGAATCCACCAAATTATGGCGTCTGCGGGTGGCAACATGCAGAAATTCAAGAATTGTGTTTGCGATTTTCGTTTGTTCTTTCTGTTCTTTTGGAGGAACTTAACTTTTATTAGAAGATTCAGGAATGATCTCCGTCTGTTCTTCTTCAGCTAGTTTTGGACTAATTATACGTTCATGCAAAGTCTCAGGAATTGATATTGAAAGTTTTTTCCTGGAGCAGACGGATATCAATTTTTCGCGTAATTGGATGAAAAAAAATCGAAAAAAGTGGAAACAACATGAATTTATTTTATTATTTTGAGTCCGCAACAATTTTTTAATTCTTTTTTGTTGTGCAGCTATATACAAATTCTACAGCCAATATTATGTAAAATCGCCAAAATGTTGATGCAGCTATGCTTAAAATGCAGCTATTGAATGTACTCTAAAGCATAATATATTTCTAGAGAATAGTTGCCTAAAAAATGATTTTTGGTCAGGAAAGGCCAAATTGCAGGTATGAATGATGCAGGTAACCAGAAATTACTGTACTACCGAAATACGTCGAGCGTATTTTATTTAAGAGATTTAAAATGAAAATTTATATGTACATTTGTCATCGTTAACATGTAATAAAATGTAATACATTTATTCTGAGGAGGATTTTTATTTACATATTTATTATTGATTCCATTAAATAATACTAAAGCCTCTTATACCAAAGTATAGTATTAACAGTATTCTAGTAGAAACTTAAACCTAAAAATAACTAAGTACTAAATTATATAATTAGCTCCCCAGCCATGATTAAAAATCAAAAAAAAAAAGGTAATATATATCCAATGCCCAAGCCATTTTGCCAATATATTTAATATTTTTAAAATGTTTTTTTTGGAACCACCATATTATTAAATATTTTCTTGACATTTTATTTTTTTCAATAATGTTGTGTTTGTAAAATTTATTTTTTATTGTAATTCATGTATCTACCTTCTATAAATATGTCTTGAGTAAATACAAAAACAAAAGTAACAAAAATTTCAATTTATGAATACATGGCAGGTTAAACCTATATTCATTGCTAATGAAGCTGTTCTAGCGTAGGAATTTTTGATTAAATAAATAGTGGGATACTCAAATTTAACGACGATGTCATTAACAACATTTGCATTAGGTTTTTCGATTTTTGAATCCGTACCGCCCTTTTTATTTATAAAATTAATTATACAATATTATCCATAAAATTAATTATTAAATAAAAGTAATTATTTTATAAAAAGTAATATTTAAATGAACATTTATTTTATTAGCTTTTTACCTTCAGTATGTCGTGCCAGTTTTTATATAGCCTCTCCACAATTTCTTTCATCAACTCCTTTAGCGACTCATTGGCATACTTAATTTCTTCCTTCATCTAATCGATGTTCTTTGCTTTTTACTGATTAAATCGCCCTGACAAAATCAGCTTGTTGTTTTTTTGTTCTGGTGGTTTCTTCATAGTTTTTCACACACAGTTCCACTCTAGTTTTAGGTAGTTCTAGAGAACTCACAACACTCTCCAGTCCCTTATAATTGAACACGACGAATTTTTGAAACTTGAACTTTTTGGTGTTTTTATGGTAGTTGTGTCTATTTTTAAAAGGTTTTAACTTTTTTCATTTCAAAGGTAGGAACGCCATCGATTTACAACTTCTTTTCTTCCAACTTTTCCAGGAATTTGACGTCAGAATCTTCTTCATGCAATCGTACATTACAGTTTTTGTCACCCTGGTTGTATTCACCATAGGCCATTTCAAGTTTTTGTTCACCTGGTTAATGTCTTTTATTGTTAAAGATTATTACTGTGGCGGGTTTTTTCACTTTGTGGTGTTTTTTTCTTCTCTTTTTTATTTGAGGAAAATTACTTTGTGACGGGTTTTTCACATTTTAATTTGAGGGTAATTTTTTTAGTTTGCTTTTAGTTTTTGTGCGAAATTGTTGTTGTCACTTTCGACCCGCAAAACTTTTTTCCGTTTTTTATATCTGGCAGGATCGCCAGGTTATAAAACCGTATTAAAGAAATGCACGTTTATGCTTTTTGATGAACAACTTTATTAAGAATGATTATTAATAGTATTTCTGTAAGCCTAATACATTCTTGCTGTCTTAGCGTAGTGTGGATAACTCAACTGTAGTTATTGAGAGTGTAAAGTTTCATACTGAAGGTATGATAACTTGAGTATTGTGATACCATTAGTTGCATACAGAGGGTATGCTACCTTCGACAAATATGTCATATTAGGTATCATACGTTGCATACTGAAGGTATGGCAATGTGAACATATCAAACATACTACACAGCCTTTCGTGTGATCTTTTCAACATCCTGCTAGAAAAGGTTATACAAGAGGCAAACGTCAAAAGAAGTGGCACAATCTACACCAATAGCCACATGTTACTTGCTTACGCTGATGATATAGACATCATGGGACGATCAGTAAAAAAATAACCGATACCTTTACGAAGTTCGAAGGAGAATCTGCTAAAGTGGGTCTGGCGGTAAACGGCGAGAAAACAAAGTTGATGATGTCGACGCGTATAAATTCGGGCCGGCGCAAACAAGTGGATGAAGAGATGACAAGGCTCGGTACTCCACAAAGCGAAGCACCAAACAGAGGGAATTGGAGATATTTTCTTAGTTTGGTCTATGGAACAAATGTTCTGTAATGGGCCAGCTAAGTAAGTAAGTACAAGATAGAGTTATACACTCATAGTTGGGAAACATTGCTAGCCCCAAATATTGGCTTTCAAAAATAAGTACGAAGACTTGCAATATAGAATCCAATAAGATTTGGTAGAAGTTATCGATGATAGATAGAGTTATTAGTATAAGTTATAATATCAGGAGAGATATGGTGTTCACTTTATATGAGTAAAACGATTAGGTTTTAATGTGGCTTTTGTGAACTTTCTTGCCGGTGCCAATTTGCACTGTGACCCTATTGTTTTTATTTATAACTGCGTTTTCGCAGAGGCTTTGTTTGGCTTTGATTTGCCAATTTTTAATATCGCCCATCTTGTAATCTTTAGAATTGGGAAGTCGTTTAGAGTCGCCCCGTTTCTCTTTGATTTCTTGTTTCACGCGTTTTTTAATTTTTGCCTAAGATTAGAATCTATTTCGTAGTTTATTCTTTCGTTTCGGTTAAAGAAAATATGTGCAGGTTTATGACAGAATGGACAGAGTTATTATATCTGTCTGCAGCAACCATATACAATTCATTTATACCCATGTCCTTATATTCAGCCCTTAGGCATCTATAAATTTCTAATATGGTGGAATGAAATCGTTCCACTTGACCGTTTACTTCACTGAGACCTACTGGAGTCAAATAAACATTTACACCTAATTGTCCAATTACATTCATGACTATTGGACTAATAAAATCGCATTCATTGTCGCTTACTAGAATTCGTGGGATAGAGAAATAAAAAAAGAGCTTCTAAAATCGTGTCTCTTTTTTCTAGGGCTGAACGACTTTTTAAGGGAAATAATTTCCCAAATTTTGAAAAATTGTCTAAAATACTAATAAAATATTTGAAGACCGTAGATTGTCCAATGCACACACTATAGCAAGCATTTCCTTTTCTGTTTTGTTTAATGATCGAGAATTATAAATTATTGGTCTATTCTTTCTGATTTCTCCCTGAGATAAGACTGCTCCTAGAGCGCTATTAGAAGCATCGGTGGTTAAATTGAAGAGTTTGTCAAAATCTGGAAATGCAAATACTTCAGATGAAGTAAGCAACTCCTTGAGCACATTAAACGCATGTTACTCTTTCGTACCTAGTATTATCAATATATGTTTGGATTGACTGGCCTTAACTTGAGCCATTTCTCCTCAGGCAAGATTTGTTAAAGGTTTTGCTACCTTACCGAAATCTCTAAAAAACTTTTTATAATAGGATGATATAGGTACATTCCTTAAACACTGACATATTTTTGTAAGATTGGTTATGTGTTCATTAGCAGTTCCGCCATACACTATTATATCGTCTAAATAAACGTAGCATATTTTCCCTATATATATTCGCAGAACATCATCGACCATACGCTGGAAGATAGCAGGAGCTTTTCTAAGCCCAAATGGTAATCTTAAGAACTCATATTTTCCATTCATCGCCGAGAAGGCGGTTTTTAGCAGTATCGCTGGGGTTCATTGTAACTTGATGAAACCCTGAGGTAAGTTCTAAGGTTGTAAAGTATTTAGCCTTTCCCAGGCTGGCCAAAATTGAATTTATATCTGGTATATGGTATGAGTCCGGAATCATTATTGAATTCAGTCTCTTAAAGTTAATTATCAGCCGATATTGTTTTTCTCCGTTAGGATTTGGTTTCTTTGGAACTACCCAAATAGGAGAGTTATATGGGCTATTGGATGGGCAGATTATATTATTTTGTAAGAGCTGTTCCAGTAATAGTCAACTTCGTTACGCATATAGGCAGAATATATATAATTTTTGGTATAAATCGGTTCGTGAGTCGTGCACCGTATTTCTGTACTTACAACTTGTTCTTTGTCGATAGGACCGAATGTGTCTTCAAATTCTCGTAACAAATTACCTATTTTTTCGGATTTCAAAGGGTATTCTAATTCGTGTATCAATAGTTAGGGTATTATGTTTGTGGCTAATTATAGCCTTAAGGTAGGCCTGCTCACACATATACAAATACATTTTGTTATTGTGTTGATTTTGAAATACACAAATTTCAATGTTTTCATTTTGCCTCTGTAGACTGTGAAAAATATTGTACAAGTTTTGTTTTTATTTTATGTTTCAAAATTTAAAGTAGAAGAATATTTTATTTTGACCAAATATGACTGTTGATGTTATAATTTGTTGCGCCAAAGTGCGCTGACAAACCAAACACTCTAATTTGCCGTAATAATTTTCGGCAAATAAAAATTCGTATTCAGTATCTTCATTCATTTTTTCAGTATACGCATATAAATTCGTAGACAAATTCGAAAACAGAACCTTCCTCATTGAATGTTCAATAGAGACTGATTGGTAATTTTGAAAATATTCAAAACAAAAACAAAAGCTCTCTTTTTAAATTGTGTGTGTGAGCAAATTGACACACACCGACAGCCCAGGTGCGCACTTTGAACAGGCCTACCTTAAGGCCACGCAAGGTGTCGTCACCGATTATACCATTAAATGAAGAGAACCCCTTTAAATCATAAAAGATTATCTACATATTATTCCCAAATGGTGCAAAAATTTTCCACTTATATTTTCTTTAATTTTAATTTTACCCGCAGCTGTTCGCACTGTGAATGGTATTTCCAATTTTGTTGTATTTTGGCATAGAAATGGTTCCACAAAGTTTTTGGTCGCTCCTGTGTTTATAAGAAATTTTAAAATGGACCCATCCGTTAACTTTTATTTTATGTAAGGAATGCCGGACAAGCCTGCACCATAAAATGTATTTCCTCCTCATCGGGGTTGGTGTTACCATTCATTTGAGGTTCTTGTTCCATAAAGACCAATCTTTGTTGTTTAGCGTATCTCTGATTTGATCCGGTACGTGTTTGCCCCGAACAAGTTGGTATTTTATTGTTTGCTGTGTGATTTAAGTTTCTATAATAATTATTTGAATTGTTCCCAAATCTTTGGAACCGTATGGTGGAATCTACTTCCACAGTTTCCGGGTTGTTAGGACCAGGCTGTTGGGGAATTTGTGGAGTGGTGACTCACCGATTTACAAATGGGTTTATGTGTGGTTGGTATCGGTAATTAGAATTGAAATTTTTTCAGGGATTGTTATGGTGAGTCTTGTTTGGGTCATTTCGTTGAGTTTTGAAGCCGATTGGAATGGAACTTTATTCATGAAGTGAGTGGGATGCAAAGATAATTGATTCCTAAAATCTGTGTTACGTAGTTCAAGACATTGGGAGTACGCTTCTCATTACCATTATCATTTTAGATAGATCGCCATATAGGCCCTTAATGAAAACTTCTAATGCCCTGTCCTTGTTATTCGTAATCAGAACGTTCATCGTCTCCTCAGAATAACATTCAGTTTTCAGTTTTTTAATTATTAATGAAAATTGGTGACTTATTTTGGCGTAAAATTCGTCCACCGTCATTGATTTCTGAGTCAATTTGGTTAGCTGATATTCTAGGGTTCTCACGTTCCTCTTGTCAGCACATATAGAGAGAAGCAACTTTTAATCGTTGCCCAATTGTCATCAAAAATGTTGTATGAGGTGAGGGCTGAATCAGCACTCCCTCTAACCTTTCGTCGTACAGCCTGCAAGATTGCCATATAGATTGGCTTCTGCTGTACAATTTCATAATCTTTCAAAATGGCCTCAACACTGTGTACCCATGATAAACATTGTGTGGGGTCACCTTCGAATGGTTGAAGGTCCTTCACACGATCGGGTAACTTCCCAACTTCATTTAATTATTCCCCTGTCTTAGGAGCACGCACTGGTGCAAGGAAGAATCTTGTTCTTCAAGAATTGGGGGGTTGGTTGGCCTTTGTTCCAAGGCCACCGTTCTCTGATCGAGAAATCTGTGTTGCCCTAGAACTGTGTTCATGGCTCCCGTAAACTCCGTTATTTTACTTTGTATTAACGCCATTACACTAATCTGAGATAATTCTTAATCATGAGGATGAAACGCGTGTATGTCAAAAATGTAGTTGTTTCAAATCTTCTCAAATAATTAAATTTATCGTTTAGTTATCTGCTTTAATTTAAATCAACCTTTTCAATTTGCAATTCTTTGTACCCGTTTGTACCTGTTATTTGCAATTGTTCTGTCACATCACAATTTACTTAATAAAGTTCCTCATATCACCATTTGTTTAATAAAGTTCCTTCCACTTTTATTTTTTGCTTTTTATTTTAACATCACCATTTATTAATAAAGTTCCTTCCAGTTTTTTTTTTTTAATTTTGATATCACCATTTAATAAATTTCCTTTTACCTTTTTTGTTTTAATATCACTTTTTTTAAATAATGTTCCTTTTACTTTTCACATCACAATTTTTTAAAGTTCCTTTTTTATATCTTTGTGTTTATTTCAGCTTTAGTCCATATTTTGTTGTATTCAAGTATTTGAATAACAACAAAATGTTTTACAGTGGATATGAAATTGATTAGTTGCGGGCGGAGGGTAGGGAATACTATAGTTTCAGTTGTCACCAAACAACTTCATCAGTTCCCTTTTCCGCCGACTCTGTATCGATAAACAGGTCAATAAGCCCATCCAGCAAATTAAACAAAATGAGAAATTTGCTATATGGCCCCAAAACTGATTACCCTACAATTTGAGTCGAACTAAAGAATTTCATATCCACCACTGTTTTTATGTCGTCTTTGCTTTGCAAAGAATACGAACATAGGAGTGTTGCTTCAATAAGCGGGGGTAAAACAACGAGAAAGTTGTTGTTTTTGCATTATTATTAAAGAAATGCACGTTTATGCTTTTTGATGAACAGCTTTATTAAGAATGATTATTAATAGTATTTCTGTACGCCTAATACATTCTTCCTGTCTTAGCGTAGTGTGGATAACTCAACTCTAGGTATTGAGAGTGTAAAGTTTCATACTGAAGGTATGATAACTTGAGTATTGTGATACCATTAGTTGCATGCAGAAGGTATGCTAACTTCGACAAATATGTCATATTAGGTATCATACGTTGCATACTGGTATGGTATGGTAAGGTATGGCAATGTGAACATATCAAACACACTACACAGCCTTTCGTGTGATCTTTTCAAAATGCTGCTAGAAAAGGTTATACAAGAGGCAAACGTCAAAAGAAGTGGCACAATCTACACTAATAGCCACATATTACTTGCTTACGCTGATGATATAGACATCATGGGACGATCAGTAAAATAAGTAACCGATACCTTTACGAAGTTCGAAGGAGAATCTGCTAAAGTGGGTCTGGCGGTAAACAGCGAGAAAACAAAGTTGATGATGTCGACAAGGCGCGGTACTCCAGAAAGCGAAGCACCAAACAGAGGGAATTGGAGATATTTTCTTAGTTTGGTCTATGGAACAAATGTTCTGTAATGGGCCAGCTAAGTAAGTAAGTACAAGATAGAGTTATACACTCATAGTTGGGAAACATTGCTAGCCCCAAATATTGGCTTTCAAAAATATGTACGAAGACTTCCAGTATAGAGTCCAATAAGATTTGGTAGAAGTTATCGATGATAGATAGAGTATATAGTATAAGTTATAATATCAGGAGAGATATGGTGTTCACTTTATATGAGTAAAACGAATAGGTTTTAATGTGGCTTTTGTGAACTTTCTTGCCGGTGCCAATTTGCACTGTGACCCTATTGTTTTTATTTATAACTGCTTTTTCGCAGAGGCTTTGTTTGGCTTTGATTTGCCAATTTTTAATATCGCCCATCTTGTAATCTTTAGAATTGGGAAGTCGTTTAGAGTCGCCCCGTTTCTCTATGATTTCCTGTTTCACTCGTTTTTTAATTTTTGCCTAAGATTAGAATCTATTTCGTAGTTTATTCTTTCGTTTCGGTTAAAGAAAATATGTGCAGGTTTATGACAGAATGGACAGAGTTATTATATCTGTCTGCAGCAACCATATACAATTCATTTATACCCATGTCCTTTATTCAGCCCTTAGGCATCTATAAATTTCTAATATGGTGGAATGAAATCGTTCCACTTGACCGTTTACTTCACTGAGACCTACTGGAGTCAAATAAACATTTACACCTAATTGTCCAATTACATTCATGACTATTGGACTAATAAAATCGCATTCATTGTCGGTTACTAGAATTCGGGGGATAGAGAAATAAAAAAAGAGCTTCTAAAGTCGTGTCCCTTTTTTCTAGGGCTGAACGATTTTTTAAGGGAAATAATTTCCCAAATTTTGAAAAATTATCTAAAATACTAATAAAATATTTGAAGACGGTAGATTGTCCAATGCACACACTATAGCAAACATTTCCTTTTCTGTTTTGTTTAATGATCGAGAATTATAAATTATTGGTCTATCCTTTCCGATTTCTCCCTGAGATAAGACTGCTCCTAGTGCGCTATTAGAAGCATCGGTGGTTAAATTGAAGGGTTTGTCAAAATCTGGAACTGCAAATACTTCAGTAGTAAGCAACTCCTTGAGCACACTAAACGCATGTAACTCTTTCGTACCTAGTATTATCATTATATGTTTGGATTGACTGGCCTTAACTTGAGCCATTTCTCCTCAGGCAAGATTTGTTAAAGGTTTTGCTACCTTACCGAAATCTCTAAAAAACCTTTTATACTAGGATGCAGGGACGTACGGAGATGACGTTTGTATTCGTGTGACAAACAAATGAAAGCTTTTTATTTTCGTAATTTTTTTGGTTTTCGTAGCAAAATCAGACGAACGTATACGTCAAAAATAAACGAATGTAAAAGACCCATCGTTTTGAATGAAAGTTAAATAATTTGAGTAATAAATGGCACAAAACACACGAAAACTGGAAGGGAATGCAATTTTATTTATTTCCATAGAAGCACACGCATACATGTACATCCGTTTCTTCATATTATCACAATTATTTTTGAACAAATTTGATTACATTTTTTCTTATTTTTTGTTTCTCATCTGTTTATCGGGGTTGCCATCAAGTAGCACATTTTGGGTGCAGATGCATATGCAAAATTCACAAAATAAGTATCATGGAAACCCTGAAATATAAAAGCTTTTCTGAAATAGACGAAAGCTTTTAGATAAAAACGAATGGTTCGTAAAATTTTACAAGAACCAAATTTTGAACCTATTCGTTTTAGTACGAACGGTTCGTGTGACAGGCAAGCATTTTTACAAAAACACGCTGTTAATCTCTTGTAATTTCGTTATCAAATAATAAAGGGTCGAGGAATTCTATAATGAATATAAAGGTCGTGAGGCTTTAAACTCATTATGTATTCAAAACATGAAGAGTTTATTATTGTGCGGATTGGAAGTGCATGAAGTGACATGTTTACTGGAAAACTGTACGATATATCAAGTGTTTTCCGTGGAGTATATCTCTGAACCCAATTAGAAAATTGTTTTACTACCTAAATTTTTTTATTATTTATTTAATGGAGAAAAATTTATTGTTGTGCATCATAAAGTGCTAATATAATATATAATATACCATTAACAAAGTTGTAGCTGAAAACAACCGTAAACGAAATTATTGCTCAAACATTGGTTAAATGGTATTAAAATCTGCTGTAATTTCTGCCTTTAGGCTAACGATAAAAATGTACTTCATCGAAATAATGACCTTTGAGGAGATATCTTTCGACAAAAGCCGCTTCGAATAATTTGGCGTCGATTTAGCCCAGTTTGTTTTTCTGTCTGGCTCGAGCGCATGAAAACTTTCGAACGGATCAATCGAACTTTAAGTCATATTGGATCATAACGGATCATTCTTTCAGGTATTTTCTCCACAAAAGTGCAAAACTTTTGCACTCTTATCGAATTCAAACTTATGAACTCAGCATAAGCATTTAATCACAACGCCCACAATCTTGAAGTTTTATACCCAAATATTTTTGTCGGAAAGTTTATACGTCCAAAAAAGCCACGAAATTCTGAAACTCCCTGACTACACAATTTATAGGACAAAGATTTTGGTTATGAAGCCCGTATTCGATCTGTCAACTTACACAGGCTGTCGGCAAACCCGACCGATACTTGTTTACTTGTTTTCGAGAAAACAAAAGTTATGAATTTTCATAAGTTCGCCTCCGTTGTGCCGACAGAAGTCATAGTCCTTGGAAAGTTTTAAATGTCATCGAGTTCTTAAACATCTAATCGTACAATTAAGATAGAAATAAGGCGGAACAACAACCATTGGGATATCAGTAGAGCGATTCTCTAACTCAATTTTTGAGTTACTTATAATTTCGTAATTACCGATTTTTTCTGTAAGTTAGCGACGAATAAAAAGCAGTCGTAAAGTTATACCGATAGTAAGACTGTTGTCAATTTTTATTGAACTTTTCATATATAATTTTGCGTTTAAATTTTACCGATGTTTGTCGTAACTCAAAAAATGTGTTAGACAATCGCAGGACTTAGCTAAAATTTTGCCGAAACAGAATGTGGATTTCGTAGTCTCAAACAGTGCTGCGAGTAGAATTCGGAGTCTATGAGTCGTAGTTGGTATCGCCCGACTCCTGATAAAAATGTTTTCTCTTTTTTCTAAATGCCTGTTCCAGAACCTGCAAGAATCTATACATTTTTACTACTAAAAATGAGTAGATTCTTGCAGTACTGGAACATACCATAAATGTAATTTTCTGAATTTTTTAGTTGGCTTGCATGGACTCTATCACTTCTTGTAAAATAGTAAAGTTTTGGTGTTTTTATGACATAAAAGAATATTATTTTCTAACAATCTGCACTCGGGGATTCGATTTATTCTTTTTTTGGAGTTATTGATTTCAATTAATTAATGGTATACAAATAACATTAATAGGTTTTTAGATAGATCTTCTTGTCAGAATCAGTCCTCGTGTTAAAAATATGTTCAATTGATAACTTAATAAGGCAAAAATAAGACAAAACTTTTTTAATGCGACTAAAGTTAATATGGGATGTATGGATATGTACTTTAAAGAAGAAGAAATGCTGAAAATCTTTGAAATAGAATCGAAAATGCCAAATAAAAGCTACTGTGGTTAAAAATTCTGGGATACATTAAAACGTAAACCTATATTGGGTAATGTTCATTTGAAAAAAATTTTAATTATTGCGTCAAATTCGTTGGAGAATTTGGTTAAAATCTTCAAAACACCAG
This sequence comes from Musca autumnalis, assembly GCF_047663935.1. Classification (NCBI taxonomy): domain Eukaryota; kingdom Metazoa; phylum Arthropoda; class Insecta; order Diptera; family Muscidae; genus Musca; species Musca autumnalis. Next base: position 130,338,872 of record NW_027411644.1, read on the forward strand.
GCGGACTATACTGAACGTGTTCTGATATGGTTAATTTCAATTCTAAACATCCAATAACTAATTTATTATACTCTGTTTCAAATTTCAAAGTTATATCTAAAATATTGTAAACTCTCTCTACTGAAATTATATACTTTGTATCAATATTTCATATAAAATCAAGTAAAACCCCTTTAAAATAGCTTTATGTAACGCTACAAAACATTTTTTAATTTCATAATTTTTGGTCAAGTTGGCCCCCCCCCGAAATGAAATCCTGCCTACGTCCCTGCTAGGATGATATAGGTACATTCTTTAAACACTGACATATTTTTGTAAGATTGGTTATGTGTTCATTAGCAGTTCCGCCATACAATATTATATCGTCTAAATAAACGTAGCATATTTTCCCTATATATCTTCGCAGAACATCATCGACCATACGCTGGAAGAAAGCAGGAGCTTTTCTAAGCCCAAATGGTAATCTTAAGAACTCATATTTTCCATTCATCGCCGAGAAGGCGGTTTTCGCAGTATCGCTGGGGTTCGTTGTAACTTGATGAAACCCTGAGGTAAGTTCTAAGGTTGTAAAGTATTTAGCCTTTCCGAGGCTGGCCAAAGTTGAATTTTTATCTGGTATATGGTATGAGTCCGGGATCATTATTGAATTCAGTCTCTCTCTTAACGTTAATTATCATCCGATATTGTTTTCCTCCGTTAGGTTTTGGTTTCTTTGGAACTACCCAAATAGGAGAGTTATATGGGCTATTGGATGGGCAGATTATATTATTTTGTAAGAGCTGTTCCAGTAATAGTCAACTTCGTTAAGCATATAGGCAGGATATATATATATTTTGGTATAAATCGGTTCGTCAGTCGTGCACCGTATTTCTGTACTTACATCTTGTTCTTTATGGATAAGACCGAATATCGTCGGTGTCATGCTTAAGTGTTCCATACGCCATTTGCCTGATTCGAGAAAAACTCAAGTTAATGTTTAAGGCCATACAGGATAAAAATGGTGCAATAATCCAATACTTTAAGAGCGCAGTTCTACTTAACTAAACTCATAGAATATATCAGTAGTTTATTTTAGTCAGATATCTGTGATAGTCTAGAAATTATGGCCAATTTTTATAATTGCAAAAAGTTGCTGAATTGTTCCATGGAATCTTTTTTTCATGTTTTTGGCAGTTTGTGTCACATGGAACACATTTTGTCACATTTCAACCAAAACACTTTTTATCAATCGTGTTCCACCTCCCTTATATGAAGTGCTACTGTGGAGTTTAAAAATCAGGACTTTAAATGAAACATTTATTTTTCTCATATAAATACAATAAGGACCATAATTAAAGGTTTCCTTAAGACTTATTTAAGGGATTGCCTTCACTTATCACTACTTTTTTGTGGTAAAAATTTCGTTTGGACAAAACGGATTGATATTTTGCATTTCTAAGGTAACATAAAACATTTAAACGCGATTTTCTTATAATACCATTTTTGTAGTCGGTTAGCTTGAAGTCGAATGAACGTTTTTGCGTATATTTTTGTGGACTTACATCAACATTTTGTCTTTAAACTAGGGATTTTTTGTTTAAACGATTGATAAATTTTTGTTTTCATGTAACAATACAATATTCAAAAATATTTGGATTTAGAAACTATTATTCTTCAGTTTTTAAACCAAGTCGTTTAAAAAAATTTGTTCCATACGCCACACTTTTCCGTTACTTGGGCAAAATGGGCAATTTTTTGTTCCAAACGCCATCATTTTTGGTGCGGAACAATTCTTTTTTGTCTCTTTTTGTTCCATACGCCAAACGACATGGATATGGAACTAAAATGTTCAAAGTTGTTTTGTTCCATACGCCAGGCTTTACGGATATGGAACAAAACGACAAGATTTTTTGGGTCACAAAGCGGATATGGAACATACTGGCATCTGAATATCTCAGAAACTATAAGAGATAGAGAAAAACCGACCAAAAAATCTGAAAGGGCATGGTTCAAAACCTCGTAAGGTACCTTTATGTCAAAATGTCAAAAATGGCGTATGGAACACTTAAGCATGACACCGACGATATGTCTTCAAATTCTCATAACAAATTACCTATTTTTTCGGATTTCAAAGGGTATTCTAATTCGTGTATATTTCCAATTTTGTTGTATTTTGACAAAGAAATGGTTCCACAAAGTTTTTTGTCGCTCCTGTGTTTATGAGAAATTTTAAAGTGGACCCATCCGTTAACTTTTATTTTATGTAAGGAATGCCGGACAAGCCTGCACCATAAAATGTATTTCCTCCTCATCGGGGTTGCTGTTACCATTCATTTGAGGTTCTTGTTCCATAAAAACCAATTTTGTTGTTTATCGTATCTCTGATTTGATCCGGTACGTGTTTGTCCCGAATAAGTTGGTATTTTATTGTTTGGTGTGTGATTTAAGTTTCTATAATAATTATTTGAATTGTTCCCAAATCTTTGGAACCGTGTGCTGGAATCTACTTCCACAGTTTCCGGGTTGTTTGGACCAGGCTGTTGGGGAAGTTGTGGAGTGGTGACTCACCGATTTACGAATGGGTTTATGTGTGGTTGGTGTCGGTAATTAGAATTGAAATTTTTTCAGGGATTGTTATGGTGAGTCTTGTTTGGGTCATTTAGTTGAGTTTTGAAGCCGATTGGAATGGAACTTTATTCATGAATTGAGTGGGATGCAAAGATAATTGATTCCTAAAATCTGTGTTGCGTAGTTCAAGACATTGGGAGTACGCTTCTCATTACCATTATCATTTTAGATAGATCGCCATATATGCCCTTAATGAAAACTTCTAATGCCCTATCCTTGTTATTCGTAATCAGAACGTTCATCGTCTCCTCAGAATAACATTCAGTTTTCAGTTTTTTATTTATTAATGAAAATTGGTGACTTATTTTGGCGTAAAATTCGTTCACCGTCATTGATTTCGTTGCCCAATTGTCATCAAAAATGTTGTATGAGGTGAGGGCTGAATCAGCACTCCCTCTAACCTTTCGTCGTACGGCCTGCAAGATTGCCATATAGATTGGCTTCTGCCGTACAATTTCATAATCTTTCAAAATGGCCTCAACACTGTGTACCCATGATAAATATTGTGTGGGGTCACCTTCGAATGGTTGAAGGTCCTTCACACGATCGGGTAACTTCCCAACTTCATTTAATTCTTCCCCTGTCTCAGGAGCACGCACTGGTGCAAGGAAGAATCTTGTTCTTCAAGAATTGGGGGGTTGGTTGGCCTTTGTTCCAAGGCCACCGTTCTCTGATCGAGAAATCTGTGTTGCCCTAGAACTGTGTTCATGGCTCCCGTAAACTCTGTTATTTTAGTTTGTATTAACTCCATTACACTTATCTGAGATACTTCTTAATCATGAGGATGAAACGCGTGTATGTCAAAAATGTAGTTGTTTCAAATCTTCTCAAATAATTCAATTTATCGTTTAGTTATCTGCTTTAATTTAAATCAACCTTTTCAATTTGCAATTCTTTGTACTCGTTTGTACCTGTTATTTGCAATTGTTCTGTCACATCACAATTTACTTAATAAAGTTCCTCATATCACCATTTGTTTAATAAAGTTCCTTCCACTTTTATTTTTTGCTTTTTATTTTAACATCACCATTTTTTAATAAAGTTCCTTCCAGTTTAATTTAATTTTGATATCACCATTTAATAAATTTCCTTTTACTTTTTTATTTTAATATCACTTTTTTATATAATGTTCCTTTTATTTTTCTCATCATCATTTTTTAAAGTTCCTTATTCTTTTATTTTAACATATCCATTTTTTTAATCATTTTTAATGTCGTTTTTTTCGCCTTATTTTATTAAGGGATTTCCATTGCAACCAATTTAGACCTTTTTAAATAAAAAGAACTTTACTTCGATTTTCGTTATAATATTTACGAGTATTAGCCTAACCCTAAAACAAGGCTGACAATATATCCTTTTCACAATAAATCTATAATTAAGTTTTGAACTAATCTGACTGCTGCGTCTGCATATCGTAATTCTTGATGTCGTTGCTGGTTGTTGGTGTCGCTGTTTGGCCGGTAGCTAGCGTGTGACTGCTGCTTCTGCGATATTTAAGTATCTGATCGTCGTTGTTAATGGGAACGTTGTTGATGGGAATTTGTTGTTTATTGCATCAGCTGCTGACTGAAGGCTCGTGGCCTGAATCAGCATTTAATACAATAATTTGGTGGAATTTCTGAAAGCTCGTGCGTTTAGACAATAATGGAGTAATTCCAAACTGCTTTCTAGAGAAATTGCTTCCTGTTTTCGACAGTTAAGTGATTTGCGGGTATTTTCGTGACTCTGTAGAGTTTTGAATCTGCTTTGGAAATTCTGTACGAATTTTTAACGATTTTTCGGGTTTTAACTTCCTTTTGAGTAATTTTTCGTGTTTTCGTTTAATTTTCAAAATGCCAGTCACTCCTAACATTCGAAACTCATTACAGTGCACTTAAGCCTGAAGAGTTAGGCGAATATGGGTTAGAGGTTCCTAAAGAAGAAGAAGATCACAAGTTATGGGCAGAGACACAAGAAATGTTTGAAAAGTTGTAACGTGACCGTTTCATATATGTATTTCTACATGCATTCACTACCATCAACCACCACTACACAGTCAGCAAAGTGGACAAATTTAACTTCGGTGTAATTAACGATAATCATTGCTGCATAATAATTCTCATTCACTTCGTGTTACTACCCGAATGTATATCTCAGTTTTATGCACCGAAGACGTCGATCACCAGCCGGCAATGTACGACAAGACGTGTAGCAGACTCGTAACTCGTTATCTACGGTTCGAACACGTTCCTAGTAAGCTCCAAGTCTCTGAGCAAGCTCCAGTCTCTAAGCAAGCTCTTAGGAAGCTCCATGCTCTTAGTAAGCTCCAAGTCTCTTAGCAAACTCCAGACTCTTAGCAAGCTCCAAGTCTGTTAGCAAGCTCCAGACTCTTAGCAAGCTCCAGACTCTTAGCAAGCTCCAAGCTCTTTGTCAGCTCCAAGCCTCTTAGTAAGCTCTTAGCAAGCTCCATGCTCTTAGCTAGCTCAACGCTCTTAGTAAGCTCCAAGGTCTTAGCAAGCTCAACACTCATAGCCAACTCGACGCTCATAGCCAGCTCAACGCTCATAGCCAGCTCGATGATCTTAGCCAGCTCCTAAATATTGACCGACCTCTTTTCCCCACAGCAAACCAAAAGCATTACCGAACCACATCCGACAACTGCTGAGCTGACAGCCCGATTGCCCAGAGCTAAGTCCACCCGACAACTGCCGATCCGAAAGCTACCGATTGCCCCGAGCCGACAGCAAACCAATTAGTGTAGAGCCGAGCCACTGTCGATCCGACAGCCGCCGAATAACACAGAAACGAACTCAAATAATAACTAATATTGCATCCACTCTCCACACACATATATTATTCGTTCACCAAACACCAAGAGCTCAAAATAAAGATTAAACTTGTAAACACTCGTGTTTTACTTAAGGTTTGTGGGTCTTAGGCCGACCCCTGGCAGCGACTGAGCCTACCTCAGCCCTAGATAAAACCACCCGTTATAAAGTGTCTTGATTTTCTACGTCTTCCGTTAATACGAAAAGCAGGATATTGATTCGTTCGATAGCAAGTATGATTTTGCTTATCAGATTTAGTTGAGATGTTTGTCCGCTATTAGGCGTCAGATAGGCCAACTTAAAAGGTCGCGTAGAAATTCTTTTTAACTCTACAATGAGCACCAGATCCCGCTTGCCTCTTTAGAGTAACAATCGGTTGCTAGTCCACTAGAAGCGAGAGGTAATCTTAGTAGAGCTGGCAAACTATCGATATCCGCAACATTCGATAGTTTCGATATTTTCATTTCAAACTATCGATAGTATCGATACTATCGCGCTTTCGTTTCAACACACAGTAGAAAGAGGTAACAAAAATATTTGTAGATTTTAAATTTCCAGTATTGGTTCCTGGTGAAGCAAACCCGTTAAAACCGCAAAAGTCAACTTTGTAGGTCCGATTTTGGTTATAGTTCCCATATAATGGTCTCGCATGCTATACATATTTCTAAAAATATGTCTGTTTCAGAACTTCAAGAATTAATTAATTTTTGCTATTTTTTTCGAATTATAATGAACAAACATTTTATCGCAGTAAAAATTACCCATTACCCATTCTTCGTCTGCTCTACTATTTTGAAAAAAAAAAACTGTATCTCAAAACACTGATATGCATTCTGATGTTGTCTTACAGCATGTTTATATTATAGGTTTTTACCGGGTTAACCTTCTTCATGAAAATTTGAAACCCAGTGGATTTATTAAATCCAGTTATATGTAAACGTACTATTAGAAAACAATTGGTTTGGGAGTATCCATGAATTCTAAATAAATACCATGGCGGAATGATAAATACCCAAAAATACATTGGAAATTTAGCCAATTCGGTTTTGTCCGATAATATCGATTGAAAAAACTATCAATCGATAGTGACATTCAAAATAAAGTATCGATATTATCGATAGTTCCAGCGATTGTTTGCCAGCTCTAAATCTTAGCACTTCTACTGTGGCTTCACGTGAATGGTAACCCAATATGATCCTACAAATACCTCGTCTCTTAGGAGTCTTGGTTTAGATGCAGTTCCCAGTGATAGCGTTCATAGCCTCGCACTTCCACCGCGTGCTGTGGATGTTTTTAAGGGCGATCTTCATTCTTGACCCACATTAAGCGATGTCGAGCGTTTATGTCATTTAGTTCGGAAGACTAGTGGGGAGGCTCGTGAGATAGTTTCTAAATTTCTATTAACTAATGCCAGTTTCGTTTTTGCGGGGAAACCTTTGAAGGACACTTACGATAATCTTCGTCTTATAGTACACAATCAGTTAAACATCCTTTTCTGTCTTCCTGTTTTTGATAGTTAAACTTTTTCGAATTCGAAATCGATACAGCGCGGCATAAACGGATGTCCATTTATGATATTTCGACGGATAATTGTGATTCGATAATAGTGTTCATGTGCCTACAAAGGCTTCCTAAGCTCACACAAACCTTATGGAATCAAAGTGTGAAAGATAAATCTTCTTTGTCCTAATGGAAAGATTTATATGCGTTTTTGTCAGAGCGTATTCAAATGCTCATGTGTCTTCACGACATGCGCGGAAATTATGCTAAGCGCACAAATAAAAAATGTATTATACTAATGCAGACTCTTCGGCACACTCTCAACATTCTCGCGTTTCAAATGATCATAAATCATCAAAAAAATTCCGTTTGTGTGCTTTGTCCAAAAAAAAGTTTTCGATTGTTTGAATGTCCCGATTCCGAAACAGTCCTCTTCTGAAAAGTACAAAATAGATGAACGGCACATTTTGTGTGTGAATTGTCGAACGTAATCAACCTCATCACACTTCGCGTAGATACGCAGTCGAATCATTCGTCTCCGGCTAAATCAGTCCCGACCAATACCAGATCGATCAATACCTCTGTCCCATCTGAGCAATCTATACCATCCACATCGGCTGGGTGTTTGCCTCGTCAGTCCTTTCATGTAGCACAAAACAAATCGGTTTTGCTAGGAACAACCATGGTTATTATTGTTCATCATGGTGTTTCCTTTTCTGCTAGAGAGCTTATAGATCCTGTATCTGAGTCGTCATTTTTCAAAATTGGAAGTCCTCTTGATAGTCGTGTTATTTTGGAGACTACGGCGTTAGTTTTAACTTTGATTTCTGGAAACATTCCCTCGTTTAATGTAAGCTGGGATTTAAGAGCACAACTACCTGGTTTGCGGTTTGCTGATGTCAACTTATTTGACCTTCGGCCCGTAGATCTTTTATTAAGTGCTGATCTCTTTACGAATATGTTATTAGATGGAAGTAGACCCATTCTTTCTGGTACTTTGCCGGCCCAAAATTCGGTATTTGGTTGGTTGGTTACCATACCTGTCCCCACGACCGAGGTTCGAACATTCGCGACTAAAATTGACGTGATAGAAGAAGACAACATTCATAAAACTCTTTTGCGTTTTTGGGAGTTATAGGAACTCCCGAAACGTAATATGATGTTTCTTTCTGATCGCTTTTTTGACGATAATTATTTAAAAAACACGTGTAGAATGTCGGACAGTATATGAAGAAAAGACAAAATTTTTTAATTTTCCATAAAAAAAAATTAAAAAAATTTTTTTAAGCTACATGAAAGATTTTTGGTACATAGATTGGGAAAAAATCCCATTCTTAAATCTGTTCGAGATACTAATTTTGGTTGTTGCGCGCAAAAGTTATGGCGGTTTCAATTCTGATAAAAAGAAAAAAATCTTTAAAAGACTCTAATCATTATATTGAGAAACTCTATTAATTAGGGGCTCCCTACATACTATATGTTTACTGAGGTCCCATAACTTTAGTGAAAAAGTTGTAAAAAGTCGGAAATTAGGAAAGCATTCAAAACAATTGGTTTACAACTTGTTCTACTAAAATTCAAGCTGTTTATGCATCTGAAAAATATATAAAAAATATGTACGCAATCTAAACATCGCGAAGATTCAAATGAAACCAAAACTATACAAATCCGTTTAGCGGTTTGCATATTATAGCAAAAAACAAAAAATATATTGAGGAAATTTATAAAATTTTTGTAAGAGAAAATATTTATTAAAATTTATTTTGTGAGTTAGTTGAACAAAATGTAAGAAAAATAGGTCGGAGTTTTCCTTCTATTTTAGTTAAATTTCACGCAATAAATCACATATTTTATTCTAATCACTTCTCGAAAACACGCTAACATCTAGCAGAAGATACGGATATCTTTCAAATAAATGTTGGGTTCCTTTAAATGGGGTATAATCTTGAAATAAAATTGTATCGGGTAATGTTCATTTTGAAATGCGTGTAAATCGTGAAATCCTCAAAATCAGTTGATGCGCATGCAGTTTACCAATACAGCGAATTCTTCTCTTTTAATTTGTACACATTTGCCAGGATTTACATTGGCCGCTAAGATGTAGCATCGTCTGCAGTTTAGTGTGCAACAAACTGTATAACGCTTATATTTTGCACAAAGTGCATATACTTTTTATGCGCATCCGATTTCACTATCAACCGTGAAAAAATACATCGATCTAAACATATTTCAATAAAATCCATCAAGAACCGTGGATGTAGCATCACACAGTATTTTTTGGATAAATCGGATACAGCTCCCATGCCACTAAATTTTTCAAACCGCTGTTTTCGCACAAACGCGAGTGATGATTCATTTTCTTCATTGAAATGGAAACGATCCACATAAAACGCGAATTAGTCAGCGATATTTTGAAAAAACATTTTTCGCAAATGTTTCAATTTCCGCCGTTCTAGCAGATGGATTTTTACGATCTGTGATTCATATGATCCGGATCGTCGAAAAACTAAAATATCGCGGGGTACCAGCAACTCAAAACGATATTGTAAATACTGTACCCAAAAAATAGGTTTTTTAGGAAAAATATCACACTAAATTTTGGCCTTTGGCAGTAGATTACTCTGCTGCTGTGTGGGCTACATACTCAACATTCATATCAGACTATGCGAAATCGCGAGTTCTTTAATTCTATAATTCGAAATATCCGAATGCGCGTCCCAGTTACATAAAAAATACAAAAAACACCTGAAATCCGGCTTCAAAATGTCAGCATCCATAAAAGGTGGATGCAGTGGAAATTTTGGAAAGTGATACATTAGAAGTGTAATCTTCATTTTGTATTCTCCTACTTTTACCTTGGACAGATGTCCGTCATTTGAGTGGTTTAATCAGAAATCGAATAGCAATGTAAAAAACAGTTAAGCTTCAACGTGTTTTTACCTATGTTTTTTCCTTTACGCGGTCGTAACTACCACGTAAATTAAATTTTTTTACTAAATTTTTGAGCTTTGTACAAAAACATCTTAATTAATCCAGCAATAGTCATAATTACTGGTGAACTACAATAGTTCGCGTATTATAATAGTGCAAACCTTGGCTTCATGGAAACTAAAAAATTTTGACTTTTCCTCATATACGATGTATAGTAACACTGCCAATTAAACCTGACATTGAACCTAAGGAATTCTTGGGTGGGTCGCGAGAAACCGTTTTGAAGCAATACCTTAGGAATGAATCGTCTTTATTGAGAAAAAACGGACGTTAAGGTAGTTTATTTCGCGTTCTTACAAGAATATTTAGATCTAGAACATATGAGGTTAGTATTACCCAGTTCCTTTAATGATAATTTATCTCGTTATTTTCCTCAACATCCCGTAATAAATCCTGATAAACGGACCACTAAACCTAGGGTAGTCTTTAACGCTTCCTTCAAAACATCTAGCAGGAATAGTGGGAACGATTTGCTGTATGTTGGATCCACTTTGCAGCTTGATTAAATCTTGCCGATTCTGGGGTGGCGTGTTTTTAAATTTGTGTTCAATTCGGACATTACCCAGATGTATAGGCAGATTCGCGTCGGTCCAAAACATGCTTCGCTCCAGAGAATTCTTTTCGGTGATTCCACCACGAAATCGGTCCAAGACTTTGAATTATATACGGCGACTGTTGGTGCAAATTGTGACCCTATTTAGCAATTCGAACGCTATTAAAATTGGCAGAAAACACCGAGACCGATTTCTACTCGCAGCGGACATTTTGCGCAAATCTGTGTACGTAGATGACCCGCGGGAGTTTGTTAGTTCTCCTACCGGGCGCGTCCCCACCGGCGGATAGGGGTAGGAGGATGGTCGTACCACTCTGTCCAATACCTATTGCATGGTGGGTCTGGGGCAGAGGGGTGGGATTATCCACCTCTTGAAACCTTGAGTTTCCCACGGACAAAAAACTGACTATGGGGGTCTTCCCCTAAAACAAAAAACAAATATGGAAGGAAAAAAGGAAGGAAAAGTTACGGTGCAGGGCCTAATAAACCCAGTGCCGGCGGGGACCAGTGATCTGCCTACGAGTCACACCCCGTCGATATCATGCGATCGTGAGCAATCTCCCATAGATGTGGGTGCCTTGGCATCTGTGGTCGAAGGTAATGCTACAAGCACACAACCTAGTGTAAAAACGGAGGAGGATAAAGGGGAGCACAGGGGGAGGATTAACTTGACCCAACTATCTGATGATGGTAGCGACCCTGATTCCGAATCCGATAGCTGCGGCAAAACAAACACCACCGTTGTGGAAAATCCCATGAAAGAGGAAGTCCACAAGATGGTAGAGGAAGTGAGCGAGAGCATCGCTAAGCTCACGACGAAAAGAGTGCAGTGGTCTGGGGCCCAAAGGAAGAAATATAAGAGGAACCAGGCTAAACAAAAGAAGAAACAACAGCTGGCTGCTTCAAAGGTTACCACAGACAGTCCCTCCACTTCTTCGGAAGCGGCGAAGAGGACAAGGTCTCCTGAGGAGCAGAACGTGCCAAAACCCAGTAAGAAGAAAAAGAGCTTCCCACCTTCAATTGCCCAGGACAAACCTCGTCAGGACAAAAGCCAAGGAGACTGCCAAAAGTATCCTTCAAATGATACTGAAGAGGCGAGTTCTGACAAAAAGAAGGTGAGCGCGACATCGGAATCTTCTGTGGTGGCCAAGGACTCAGTAAAGAAGCCTACCTCCACCCACGTAGCCAAGGTAGCCAAGAGATACTACAAGGACGAGCTGTGCTACGCAGTTATCGATACTAGTAAAGGATCTGGAAGGCTACACAAAGAGTACTTATCGGAGATCGAAAAATCGATCAACGATAAAATATTGGAACAAATCCTGAAAGGACGAGTCCCAATAAAAATAAACTGCTGTGAGCCAAGGGGGGACCTCCTATTGTACCACCTGGACTCACACGCAAACTCTGCAGCTCTCGGGGAGGTAGTCAGCAGTATAGCAACTCCATGGGAAGGTGGCAGACTAAAACTGGTGAGGAAAGACGAAATTCCTCATCTAACCAAAGCATCGGTGTACATCAAGGGGTATGGCTGCAAGCTCGAGACGGAGCGCATGCTCGAGGTCTTTGGCGTACAAAACGAGGCCCTAAAGGTGGAAAGATGGGAGGTCTTCCACAGGGAGGAGAAGGAAGACGGCACTCTCCTTGTGATGGGGATCGACGATCTTTCGCTAGCCGGGCTCGTCAAAACCAAGGGCAAGGCATTCTTCGTCTCGAACTCGGTCTTCTTCAAAATTGGAAAGGCAAGAGTTGGTGAGGAGGAGATTGCCAAACCAAACAACCAAGAGGTCAACTTACCAAAAGGCTTACAGGAGGGAGGAGCAGACGATATTAGCGACTCCCAAGAAGCCAACCTACTGGAGGACCAATGATTGAGGTCATCCAGATCAACCTCCATCGGAGCGAAACGGCAACACTAGCCCTGATGGACAAAATAACAAAAGGTAATATACATATTGGTTTAATCCAAGAACCTTGGACCATAAAAAACAAGGTTTCTGGACTTAACCATATAAATTATCAACTTTTTTACGCAAATACGAGGACCTGCATTATATGCCACAAAAATTTATGCTTTCTTTTTTCTCCAGAGTTGTCATCGTCGGACGTCACAGTATTGAAGCAGGGGAATGGTAACATATACCTAGCATCATTATACCTGCCGTTCGACTCCCCGACATTACCACCTTCGTCGGAATTGCAGCAACTGGTGAGAAGGATAAAGCAAACAGGTAACGAAATACTAGTAGGTAGCGATGCTAACTCTCACCACATCTCGTGGGGTAGTACTAACATTAACAAAAGGGGTCAAGCCCTTATAGATTACTTAAATACTAACGACCTGATTACACTTAACACCGGGAATACGCCAACCTTTGTTAATAGAATTAGGGAGGAAGTACTAGATATAACGATATGTTCAGAAAATTTAATAAACGAGGTACACGAGTGGAGGGTCCTGGAGGAACACTCCTTCTCAGACCATAAGTATATTAGATTTAAAATAGCTAGGCCATCGCCTAACCCGATAACCTTCCGAAAGAAATCCAAAACAAATTGGACAAAGTTCGGAAAACGAGTAAAAGAAAGACTTGGGCAACCTGATGAGGAATGCCTAAGTAAGGAGGACATAGAGAGAGATGTCCTAAAGTTAACTGAGGCACTAGTAAAGTCTTTCGAGGAAAGTTGTCCCATTCGAGAGAGGAAATCCGCCTACGAAAAATCCTGGATGACAGGGGAAATTCGAAATAAAGGCAAGGAGGTCCGCAGACTTTATAATAGGGCCAAACGTAAAAAAGCAGCTGTATTCTGGGACAACTATCAGGCAAAATTAAAGGAATACAACAAAATAACAAGAAACGTCAAACGAAACTCCAGGAAGCTTTTCTGCGAACAGGTGGATAGTGTAAATGACGTTTCAAAGATTAAAAAGTTTCTATCTAAAACCCATACACAGACCGAGCAATTGGTCGATGGAAATGGAAAAAGGATTGAAACAACAGAAGAAACTCTAGGCCTTCTGATGAAAACGCACTTCCCGCAGAATACGATGGTTAACACCGAGGCATCGACGGAATGTATTAACTCATCGGAAGAGGCACCAAAGATCGACAGCCTAATGGTCCAACAAGCCATTTTAAGCTTTTCACCATATAAAGCAGCTGGACCAGATCAGATCTTCACGGCTTTACTACAGAGGGAAGTGGACTTTATTGCGTCCAAACTGGTCGGGATCTTCAATGCATGCTTAAAATTTGCATAGACTCCTATAGCCTGGCAGGAAGCAAGGGTAGTCTTTATACCCAAACCTGGCAAGGCAAGTTATGCAACACCAAAATCTTATCTACCGATAAGTTTAACTTTATTCTTACTCAAAACAATGGAACGGACAGTCGACACCATGATAAAGAGTAAGATCCCCAACGATATGCTTAAATTCAAACAACATGCATACGTTAAAGGCAGATCGGTGGAAACCGCATTGCATGAGGTAGTACACCACATAGAAAGAACCTTCGAAATTAAAATGTACACACTTGCTGTATGCATCGACATCGAAGGCGCTTTCAATAACGTAAGCACCAAGACACTTATCCACTCCTTAGACGAGTTTCAGGTAGACAGGGCCTTAAGGAACTGGATAAACCACATGCTAAGGAATAGATGGATAAGCTGCGGGCTATACGACGTGAAAATAAGAGACAAAGTTGGACAAGGAACGCCACAGGGAGGGATACTTTCACCTCTGTTGTGGGTTACCACCATAAACAGTCTCTTGAGGACCCTAACCGAAGAAGGATTTGAGCCAGTCCGCTACGCAGACAACGTCATAATACTTCTGAGGGGAAAGAATCCGAATCAACTCTGTCGAAGAGCAGAAACGGCTCTAAAAGCTGTGGGTTTACGGATGGGGCTGTGCTAGGGGGGGGGGGGGGAACCGGACTAAGTCTTTATATAATGGAACCGGAAATCTCCCTCCGTCTGCCGGATCATAACACGATCCTGCAGGCAGAACTCCGGGCGATAACAGAGTGTCTGCTTTGGTTTGAAACTCACACAAGGCCTACCACTGTAAATATCCTTACGGATAGCAAAGCAGCCATTAGAGCTATATCAACCAAGACAGTGAAATCTAGAACTGTCTTGGAATGTATTAAATCTATAAATAATTACTCCCAACACGGTAAGGTAAACATTATATGGGTACCAGGGCATACCGGGATTAGGGGTAATGAAATAGCAAACTCCTTGGCAAAACAAGCCAAGGAGCAACCCACGGTAAGTCTAGAAAACTCTAAGCCGTTTAAAGCTACGCGACTAGAACTAAAGACATGGGCAAAAAATGCACATGTATCCCTCTGGAGTAGTGAAGAGAAGGGAAAAAACACAAAAATCCTATGGGGAAACCCAGACGAGCACAAAACAAAAGAATTACTTTTACTAAGTAAAAAAGATATTAGTAGACTGACAGGAATCCTTATAGGTCACCTAGGTCTAAAAGCGCATCTGCACAAAATAGGTTGTGCAGAAAACAGTGAATGCAGAGCATGCGGAGAGGACGACGAAACGTTGGAACATTACCTCTGCCATTGTCAAGCCTTCACAAATCTGAGAACCCAGTTACTAGGGAATGACATTATACCAGGACTCGATCAAATTAGGACAATCGAGTTCAAAAAGATCAGAGACTATGTAAATAGGACAGAGATCCTAGACTAAGTCAAAAAAAGATAATACTCCATAACCCAAAAAAAAAATAAAAAAAAATTAGAGCGCACAACAGGCCTACTTATGGCTTAAGTGTATGTCCACATGGGCATGTGGTGATCTAGGATCACCCCTCTTATCAACCTAACCTATGTACGTAGATGACGTGTTGGCGGGAACACATGACCTGGAGGCTATTTTATCTGCTAGGGATCAATTAGATTCCGCGCTTTCTTCAGAGAAATTCGAACTTCGGAAGAGGACAGCTAACAATAGATCGATTCTTGAATGTATTTCTCCTGTTATAAGAGAAAATATTGTCCTTTGTAGAATTTAGTGGATCTAAGGAATAAGGTGGAATGCACAGTTGGAATAAGGTGGAATGCACAGTTGGACACATTTTTCTTTGAAATAGCTCCAATCCCAACAAAAGTTTGGTATACTTTTATGAGCCATTGCAAAATTATGTTGATGATTATTTGAGTTATCGTTGTTTGCAAAAAGGTTATGCAAAGGGTGTGGTTGGACAATATTGGTTGGGATGACTTCCTTTCGTCAGCCATAGATGCCGATTGGCGCAAATTTGTAGATTTCCACACGCATATTAATTCTGTTAGGATTCCTAGATGGGTTCAGTATACTCCTGATTGTTCGGCTGAACTCCATGTTTTTTCCGATGCCTCGGAAAAAGAAAACGCGGATGTAATTTATATTCGAATTGAGTACCATAATGGAGATATTTTCATCAATTTACCATCGTGTAAAACTAGAAACCGATACTGAAAAGCGTTTAGTAAAAAGCCATACCTCTTTCATTACGAGCTCTGAGGACCTTCTTGCAAAGTTCTCTTGTTTGGGTAGTGCTCTTAGGGTTGCTTCGTAAATTTTTAGATTCTTTAATCGTATTCAACCAAGACATAGACGTAATTTTGTTTACACCGACACCACTATTGCTTCGTCGGAAATCAATTTCGCCCGTACTAGATTTATAAATCAAAAAATGTACTATGCGAACGAATATAGGGATTTATTACAAAGAAATACGCTTAATAGTAAGAGTCCTTTGGTTCCTCTTAACCCCCACACGGATGATTATGGTATGAAAGATTAGCTAACTCTCCTCCTTTGTCCACAAGATTTCCGTTCATGAAAGAAATCAGTTGATGTTGAGGATTCTTAGAATTGAATATTGGGTTGCTCGATTGAAAAGTATGATTCGTTTTATTATTAAACCTTGCAGAATTTGCATATAAGAAGAAAGCGTTCTAAATGTCGATTAACGCTGCGTTTCCGCCGGAACGAACCGTGAATAACAGGCCTTTAACTACAACTGGTGTAGATTTCGCTGGGCCTTTGATGTCAAATCATTCACTGGTACGTTTGCGTTTCCGTGTGCTTCTCGACAAAAGCGATTCATGTGGTAGCAGTAACAGAATTATCGACTGTAAATTTTCTAGCAGCATTTCATAGGTCTGTTGCTCGTCGTGGTTGTCCTCGGTCCGTATTGTCGGACGATGCACAGTGCGAAATATGGGCACTTTAGTGGAACTTTACTCATAACTTTTAATGTGAAGAACGTAGGTTACTAAAATTTTCCAAAAATGTTTCTTGTAGTTGAGGGTCGTATGTGGATAAATATGGGCCACATAGACCTGCGGTTTCCTATAGCCCCCACATATCGATGGTGACCGTTTTTTACGTATTAGGTTCATTTTCAGCCGATTTTGCTTCAAATTGGTATATTGGGTTTTCAGTGGATGGAGAACATATGTACAAAATATTGTCAATATCTGTTCGCGTATAGGTATAGCCCCCATTGAGCGGTACCGGCAAATATAACATATTTTAAAGATTCCAAGCACATTTACCAATATATTTGTTTGCATTTTAGTATTTTATGTTCTCCGTTCTTGGTGTTTATTGTTGACCTGTTGGTGGTTAATTTTTGTTTGATGTTTTTTCTGCTTAAGGTCAGTAAAAAACGTTGTTTATTTTTGTTTTCAAATTTTTATTCCAATATTTCGGTTGACATCGTCAACCATCTTCAGGGATAAACTACAATAAAAACGCAAATGAACATTTGAAAGACAAAAACAATTATAACACAAAATTTACATTTAATGAGAAAAGCAACAGCTTCAGATGCCGTTTTGAGCTAGACTAATTGCAACTAAGTTTTTTCCTTTCGTCGAGAGTGCTTGTGTACTAAATGTCTATATATGTGTGCACAGTGGTCGGTATCGGTTTTATAATTCATTCTGATATCGCTGGGTGTATTTATTATGTGCAGCATTTCTAAGGTGAATCGTCTTTTGTAATTATTCTCCTGCGTTAGTATGTCTACGTTTTTGAAATTCGGAGTGTGTCCTGTTAAAGTGCAGTGTGCTGCTAAGGCCGTCTTTTGTTCCAAGGGTTTGTCCATTTTTTGATCCGACTTATGTCCGGAAAGTCTAGTTTTTAATTTTGTTTTCGTTGTACCAACATATACCTTCTGGCATATGTTGGTTCCGTCTCCATTGCATTTTATTTTGTAAACAATGTTGCACTTATCTTCCTTTTTAACTTTAGATTTTGTTTTACTGAAAAGACTGTTAACGTTGTTGCTCGTTTTTAGGGCTAACTGGTAGTCGTCCTTATTGTATATATTGGAGGTCTTCAACCTTTCCGAAAAGCCAGGTATATAAGTAATTGATTGGTATACTTTTTCTTTCTTGTCTTCCTTTTGTGCTTTTTGTTTTTCCGTTGTATATTTTATTAATTCTTCTATGGTTTTGTGGGGAAAATCGTTTTTGTATAAAATGTTATATATTTTTTGCTCATTTACTGCATGGAAACTCTCGTCGCTTATACTTAATACCCGATTAATAAAGTTTGTAGCGGTGTTTATCTTGACTCGTCGTGGATGCTTAGAATAGAAATTTATTAGACGTCCTGTTGCTGTAGGTTTTTGATACCAATCAAGTGATAGTTTGTTTCCTTGTCGAATTATAACTGCATCCAAGTATGGTAGTTTTTGGTTTTCTTCCAATTCGTGGGTAAATTGAATGTTTTTGTCAAAAGAATTCAGTTTGTTTAGTGTGTTGTCAATTTCAGTTTTTTTCACTATGCAGAAAATATCGTCTACGTACTTCGTTATTAATTTCGGCTTATCCGTCAGTTTATCTATTACAGCGTCCAATAATTCCTCCATTACGATGTCCGCAATGATCGGTGACGCAGGCGATCCCATTGGTAGTCCTTTTTTCTGCTCGTACATTTTGTCATTATATAAAAAATATATTGAATCTTTTATACAAAGAGTCAATATTTCTAAGAACAAATCTTTCGGTATTTTTGTGTGTTCGCTAATAAAATTCCATTTTTCTGATATAGTCCTTATTGCCAAATTTATCGGAACACTCGGAAATAAAGACACAACGTCAAATGAGATTAGTATTTCGTCATCATTGATACTGGTTTCTTTAACTCTTGCTTTTAAATCCAATGCGTCTTTTATGTTATATTTAGAATTTTTCGTCAGGTTTTTTAAAATTCCTACTATATATTTTGAAAATCCATATGTTGGCGAATTGATTGACGACCATATGGGTCTAAGTGGTATTCCCTCTTTATGGATTTTCGGGAGACCATAAATTCGGGGCGCAACGGCTGTATTCGTCGTCATTATATTTTTCTCAAAAACGTCAATTATATTCATATTAAACAGCTTTTCTATTAATTTGTTATTTTTAGTTTGTAAGTTCGATGTCGGATCTCGTTTTAGTCTTCTATATGTGCACATGTCCCATAATATTGTTTTCATCTTATTTTCATAGTCATCCTTGTTCATCGCCACAGTCTTTCCCCCTTTGTCTGCATTTAATATCAAGACGTCTTTATTTTCCTTTAAAAATTGTTTTGTTCTACCCACTGTGTCAATTATAAACTTATCTCTTTTGCTTAATTTCGTCTGTTGTAAGTGGTCGTCAATAAGAGAGACTATTTTCACTCTCGCATTTTCCTGATCCTCTTTATTGTCAAGTGTTTGTATGCATTCTTCGCTCTCAGCGATGACATTCAATAAGGGGAATTCTGTTCTTGTTGTTGGCAATGCATACTTGGGCCCCATCGACAGTAACCATTGCACATCATTTGGTATTGTTGTGTTTGTGGCGTTAAAAAACCAATCGTTATTTTGTATGTTAAGTTCTTTTTGGTGTTTTTCTTTTAGTTTCTGGTATTTCTTGATGTGTCTTGTTTTGTTATTGTTGTCATAACTCTCGTGAAGTAATTTTTCGCTCTCCATATAATTAGTGTAATCTCTTTCGTCCATTAGGTTTTGAAGTTTCTCACTAGTTTTTGCCAGCATAGTTTTGTTTTTGTTGATTTCTTTATGTTTTTGTTGTATAAGTAATTTGAGGATTTTAATATGAAAGTTGTAGTTGTGTTTTTCTAGAGTAGTTAATAAATTTGGCGCTATTTTGTCATTTACTTTGAATATTTCGTATGTTGTTTTTGTTGTATTAAGTATAAAATTTGGTATTATTCCCATATTCCTGCACTTTATTAAAAATGTTGTGGATGCTTTTAATGACGCGGTTTTTTTGTTGCATTTTGAATATGATTTAGTTTTGTTTACAGTGTTTGTGTTATATTTTCTTCGTATTTCCTTGTATATATGCATTTTCTTGATTTTTCTTGTTGCGGTGTGCCTCCCGTGTTGTATGTTCTTGGTGTTTATTGTTGACCTGTTGGTGGTTAATTTTTGTTTGATGTTTTTTCGGCTTAAGGTCAGTAAAAAACGTTGTTTATTCTTGTTTTCAAATTTTTATTCCAATATTTCGGTTGACATCGTCAATCATCTTCAGGGATAAACTACAATAAAAACGCAAATGAACATTTGAAAGACAAAAACAATTATAACACAAAATTTACATTTAATGAGAAAAGCAACAGCTTCAGATGCCGTTTTGAGCTAGACTAATTGCAACTAAGTTTTTTCTTTTCGTCGAGAGTGCTTGTGTACTAAATGTCTATATATGTGTGCACAGTGGTCGTTCTCCGTAGATAGAAAACCGTTCTGCGAAATTAGCAACGTATTTTCTCGTTTTGCTATAGCCCCAATATGAGGGGGCACCCCGTTTGGGATAATTAAATTATTGCCAACCGAGTTTGGTTTACTTTAAAATTTGTCTTCATTGAATAGAAAATATTCTAAAAACAATTCAGAGCATAGATCCTTGCTTTGGCCCCTCCCCCCAAGCATCAACATACGTTAGTAAATGAAAAAAAATTTTTGAGATTTTTTATTTTTAGTATAGTGTCATTGACATAACATAGTGTCATTGATATAACATATAACATAACATTTTACAAATTGAACGTTTCGACTGAGGATATGTTTGTCTTATTACACGGTTCTGCAAATGAGTTTATCACCTAAAAGCATCTGGTGCAACTATGCTTGGTTTTAGATACTTAACGATGTCCTGAGAAAACTGCTCAAATTTAGCAATTTTTTCTATAAAAGCTGCGTTCCTTTACTTACCTGAGGTTACCATTTTTCCCATTTGTTACCATTTTTAACCTGCAAAGCGTTCCTTAACCCCGAAAAGTGGCAAAACTGGAAGCAATTTTTAAGAGAGTGAGAGTGGAGAGAGAGCGAAAATGGCTTTCACTTCTACCACAGGCTACCAGCAAAATGTCTGCAGGTAAAAAATGGCAGAACTGATTTGTCGACTTTTGTTTGACGATTATTTCACAAATTGACGATAAACAGAAGAAAAAGTCGAAAACTAAATTAAAAACTGTGAAATAAAAGACGAAAATTGATTTTTATGTTTCTTTTTGACATTGCTGCCAGATATACCATTTTTCCGTTCCTTTACTTTTCTGGTAAAAATGTTCATGAGAGAGCAATTTTGAGCAACTTTGACACTTTTCTCTTTTACCACCCTTACCATTAAAAAAGTAAAGGAACAAAGCTAAAGTGTGAATGATATTCGCAAAAATAGTCATAAAACTATTAAAAGCAACATTTATTAGTATTGGTTAACCCATTTTGGGATAAACGAAACCAACATTGACGTCTAATGCCGGTTCGTCTATCAAATTTTCAAAAATATAGATATGTATATGTGTATTCCAATGACTTTCTGAAAAAGTCGCATATCTCGCGAACCTGCGCGCACCTGCAGCTAATTTTTGGTTTGTCTATAGAAAAATATCCTACAGAAAATGTACGAATTATTCTGCAATTCACTACAATAGATTAAAAAACCTCCAAAACTTATAAAAAAATAAATTAGTAGACTTTTAAAAAAGCACATTTTTGGGGAATGAATAGCAAACAACCTAAATTAGATATTACAAATCTATAAACGCCAAATAATCAGAAAATTGTCGAGACTTATAACAGCAACAACAATTATAGTCAACTAACGTACAATTTGTTTGTATCACTATATTACTTAAGCACAGCTAGAAGCAATTTTTTAATAAAATAAATATTGTAAAACAAAAGTGCAACTTTTAAGTGCTTTCTTGTTGTTTCGCGGGTTAAATCGCAAAACTGAATATGAGGCTTTAGTCATGGGAGACTTAGCAATAGAATTCAACAAGAATCTCACTAATTTTACGTACTTTAATTTTTGAGTAAAATTCCACTAAAGTTCCCATATTTCGCACTGTGCGATGGTACGATTGTTGTCGGGGCTTGCAGAGAAATAGAAAGAAATTTAAGGTCGTTTCTTCGAGAATGCTCAGGAACTGTTTCTTCTAATAATGCAGTTCAAGGCCTATCGTTACAATTTATTACAGCTTATAAAGGCAGCTCGTTTTCGCCCACACATACTGAAGTTGGACCATGAATTATAATTGTTGCTTTTCCTTTATGAATTGAATTGTTGAATTTTTATATTATATTAAATTATTTTAAATTGAATTATATTAATAACCCGATGCATTTGTCTTTGGCTTGCGTCACTTAATTTTTCCTCAGATTTATCGAGTGGGCCTCGTTTTCCCACACTCATCAAATGAGCCTCATTGTTGTTTACAGTAACGAGAATTCCTTCAAAACAACATACCGTTGGGTCAATGCAGTCACTGAACTCTTTGCTTACTTGCACGATCAACAGGCAACAACAATTCCCATGTGCAACAGAATCAAGGCGGAGATTCGTTGTAAACAACTAGCAACAACATGCGTGTCTAAGGCATTGCCGACCAAGAAGAGCGAGGCCTCAAATTGCTTATGTGTGGTTAATATTACACTGACAGAACCGGTGGATGATTTTTATATTAGCTTTGTTCCAGAACTAAAAAGTTTTTACAATTTATACGACTTTTACACATTTTACCCGAAAACCCGTTCCCATACACAAAAAAGTTGTAAAATGTTCACTTCTATTTAAACAAAAATGGCGCCGAATGATGCTCTCTTTAAAAACATTCTACTCGACAAATTTAAGCGTGTAAAAATTAGTAACATGGATGCCGGCGTCTGATTGGCTGGAACGCCGAATTTGACATTTGTTCCAGCTTTTTTGACGTTTTTTCCATTTTTGCTTTCCCGAACTTTTAGAAAAAACTTTTGTGTTGGAACAATTTTTCCCTTTCTCTCGTTTACGAGTTTTACTATTAAAAAGTGCGGGAACAAAGCTATAGCTTTGTTCCAGAACTAAAAAGTTTTTAAAAGTTTTACGACTTTTACACATTTTACCCGAAAACCCGTTCCCGCCATCTTTTCTGCCAAGATCCTGGTAACGATTTCTTTGGGACCAACAAAATTGGGCTGTTGTATGCCGATGCTGAACGTTCTACTATTTCATCGTTAACCAGTTTATCGACCTGCCTATTTTTTTTTTTTAATTCTTTATTTAACAATTCAGTACTTAAACTATGTTATCAAATAAAAGATAAAGAAAAGTACAGAAAATTAATCGTTATTTAATGATGCCTCAGCGTCATATAGACATTGTAGAGGCTACAGTTGGCAAGTTAAATTGCATTGTACTTTAATTATTACATAAATAAATATTATCTATCATAAACTGTAAATTCAAATAATATATTATTTTAATGTAAAATTTCATTTAATTCATCATAAAGATGTTTCTTTAAATTTCTTTTAAATTCAGAAATTCGCCGCATGTCTCGCAATTCATGCGGTAATCTATTGTACTCAACGCTACCTACATATAACACATTCTGCTTAGTAATTTCAAGCCTGCACCTAGCCACCTTTAAGTTTGTGTTATTCCTTGTGTTATAGTTATTTTGATTTACGATAAATCGAACCGTATGATGTCCAATGTCATGGACACATTTGTAAACATACATCAATAATTGCATTTTAAAAATACTGTATAGTGGTAATACAGAGGGGTACACTTCTTTGTATAGCTGTATTGTAGGGTATAAGATTGTTAGATTTGCCACGCATTTCAGAGCTTTATTCTGTAATCTAAATAAGGATTTTAATTCAACGCTCCTTCTAAACCCATATAATAAAGTTAAATAGCTTATAGCTGGTTTACATTACGAAATCGAGTCGATTTCAAACTGTCAATTCCTTTGCTCAAACATCAAATAAAATCGAATTGATTTCATTTGAGTTTTCATTTGACATATACGCAAAGGAATTGACAGTTTGAAATCGACTCGATTTTGTAATGTAAACCAGCTATTAGATTACTGTGAACTAAAGCCTGATAAATTAAGTACTTCGTTTCATAATTGAATAAATGTTTAAATTTATATAGAATTCCCAATGCCGCAGAAACTTTATGTTTTACATGTAGAATGTGGTTATCCCAAGAAAAATTACTTTGTAATCTCAATCCTAGGTATTGTAAAGAGTTGACTTCCACCACTTGAGTGCCATTTACGTTCACACTGAGACTATGGTTATCATAATGGGGTTTAAACCGTATTAGCTTAGTTTTACTTGCGTTTACAAACAATCTGTTTATCCTTGCAAACTCGTTTATTAATGAAGAATCGCGTTCAATGTTAATTCTAGCCACTGTTTCGTGTTTGTAAGGGTAAACAAGACAAATATCGTCCGCATATAAAAAGATCTTACCACACAGTCCCAAATTGGAAATATCATTAATATATATTTTTTCACTTCCTCTTTATGAGAATGTGGCGTTCTATATTTTTTTATGTATACGGGATCATTGTCTACCAATATTAGTTTTTGCTTGTAAAAATGGATGGAATTGGAAAGTTGTCATGGACAACATGAAATTCATGTTCTATGAGCAAATCTTCACCAATTAGATCTGCTGCAACTTTTCCAATGGTTCGTACCAAACCATGACCAACACCACTAATTTTTGTTGTTTTATCCTCATCAATACGTTCATTTATAACATTACCGACCTTTATTACAGATATATCGGCACCCGTGTCGATTAAAAAGGTTGACCTCTGTCCATTTAAAGATGTTTTTATGGAAATGTAACTATAGAGGGATACGTTTAGATGGTATGCATTTACTGTGGAGGTATCAGGGGATCCTGGGAGTTTCCCGGGTTTTCTTCGTTGAGAACCCTAACATTTTTCCCCTGTTATAATTTCCGTTGCCGTTATTATTATTACTATGACCTAGTCTGTCGTTATAATTTCCACGACAATCATCATCTGTTATTATTTTTAGGCTTTTGCTTTATTTTTAGGCTTTGCTTGCCGAATGTAAAACACAATTTTCCTGACCAGTGGCTACAGCTATTAATGAATGTGGATATTACCTCAGTCATGTTACGGAATTGTTCAGATTCCATAACAGTTTTGACTTTTTCTATTGGCGTTTTTTTTTTTTATTATTGCCTTTACTACTGAAACCCACGTCTTCCTCCGCGGTTTTTCTGAAAATTATTTTTAGGCTTTTGCTTGCCAAATGTCAAAACACAATTTTGCTGACCAGTGGCTACAGCTATTAATGAATGTGGATATTACCTCAGTCATGTTACGGAATTGTCTAGATTCCATAACAGTTTTGACTTTTTCTATCGGCGTGTTTTTATTATTGCCTTTACTACTGAAATTGTTGTATACTTCTTTGCAGTGTCATTTGGTAAACCGTCACTTAAATATGCGGTTTCCTGGCATAAATATTGACTTCTTCGCCTGCTTGCTTAGCGCTCATGAGCTTCCATTCAGAACGTCAACACTTTCGCGTCTAACTGATGAATTGATAGTGGCCACTATTTCAGCTAGAGTTGATTCCTTTGAAATCAAATTTCTAGCTGTGCCGCATAACTTGGTTTTAACCAAGTTTACGCATACTTCCTCATATGATTCCTTTACGGAATCCACCAAATTTATGGCGTCAAGGTTTACTGCACTTCCGTCAAACTCAGGAAGTATGCGGGTGGCAACATGCAGAAATTCAAGAATTGTGTTTGCGATTTTTGTTTGTTCTTTCTGTTCTTTTGGAGGAACTTAACTTTTATTAGAAGATTCAGGAATGATCTCCGTCTGTTCTTCTTCAGCTAGTTTTGGACTAATTATACGTTCATGCAAAGTCTCAGGAATTGATATTGAAAGTTTTTTCCTGGAGCAGACGGATATCAATTTTTCGCGTAATTGGATGAAAAAAAATCGACAAAAGTGGAAACAACATGAATTTATTTTATTATTTTGAGTCCGCAACAATTTTGTAATTCTTTGTTTCTGTTGCGCAGCTATATACAAATTCTGCAGCCAAATTTATGTAAAATCGCCAAAATGTTGATGCAGCTATGCTTAAAATGCAGCTATTGAATGTACTCTAAAGCATAATATATTGAAAAGAATCTAGAGAATAGTTGCCTAAAAAATGATTTTTGGTCAGGAAAGGCCAAATTGCAGGTATGAATGATGCAGGTAACCAGAAATTACTGTACTACCGAAATACGTCGAGCGTATTTTATTTTATATAAGAGATTTAAAATGAAAATGTATATGTACATTTGTCATCGTTAACATGTAATAAAATGTAATACATTTATTCTGAGGTGGATTTTTATTTATTTATTATTGATTCCATTAAATAATACTAAAGCCTCTTATACCAAAATATAGTATTAACAGTAGTAGAAACTTAAACCTAAAAATAACTAAGTACTAAATTATATAATTAGCTCCCCAGCCATGATTAAAAATCAAAAAAAAAGGTAATATATCCAATGCCCAAGCCATTTTGCCAATATATTTAATATATTTAATATTTTTAAAATGTTTTTATGTTTGCCCTAAGATTATTTTTTGGAACCACCATATTATTAAATATTTTCTTGACATTTTATTTTTTTTTTTCAATAATGTTGTGTTTGTAATATTATTTGCTATTGTAATTCATGTACCTACCTTCTATAAATATGTCTTGCCAGTTTTTAAATAGCCATTCCACAATTTCTTTCTTCAACTCCTTTAGCGACTCATTGGCATGCTTAATTTCTTCCTTCATCTAATCGATGTTATTTGCTTTTTACTGATTAAATCGCCCCGACAAAATCAGCTTGTTGTTTTTTTGTTCTGGTGGTTTCTTTATAGTTTTTTTAAATATTTGCACTTTTACAACACACAGCCGCACACACAGTTCCACTCCAGTTTTAGGTAGTTCTAGAGAAGTCACAACACTCCCCAGTCCCTTATAGTTGAACACGACGAATTTTTGAAACTTGAACTTTTTGGTGTTTTTTATGGTAGTTGTGTCTATTTTTAAAAGGTTTTAACTTTTTTCATTTCAAAGGTAGGAACGTCATCGATTTGCAACTTCTTTTCTTCCAACTTTCCCAGGAATTTGACGGCAGAATCTTCTTCATGGAATCGTACATTACAGTATTTGTCACCCTGGTTGTATTCAGCATAGGCCATTTCAAGTTTTTGTTCACCTGGTTAATGTCTTTTATTGTTAAAGATTATTACTGTGGCGGGTTTTTTCACTTTGTGGTGTTTTTTTCTTCTCTTTTTTATTTGAGGGAAATTACTTTGTGACGGGTTTTTCACATTTTTATTTGAGGGTAATTTTTTTAGTTTACTTTTGGTTTTTGTGCGAAATTGTTGTTGTCACTTTCGACCCGTAAAACTTTTTTTCCGTTTTTTATATCTGGCAGGATATTCATGTTATAAAACCGTATTAAAGAAATGCACGTTTATGCTTTTTGATGAACAGCTTTATTAAGAATGATTATTAATAGTATTTCTGTAAGTTATGGCCCCGGCACATACGGTACGTTGTGCGTTGCGTCACGCGTTAAAAACAACAACCACATGAAAAAAATGTAAGTGTAAGTGTAAGCCAAGTTTGTTCTTGAAGTTTTCATGTGGTTGTTGTAACGCGACGCACAACGTACCGTATATGCCGGGGCCATTACTTGTATGTTACTTGCTTATGCTGATGATATAGACATCATGGGACGATCAGTAAAAGAAGTAACCGATACCTTTACGAAGTTCGAAGGAGAATCTGCTAAAGTGGGTCTGCGGTAAACGGCGAGAAAACAAAGTTGATGATGTCGACGCGCAATGCGTATAAATTCGGGCCGGCGCAAACAAGTGGATGAAGAGATGACAAGGCGCGGTACTCCAGAAAGCGAAGCACCAAACAGAGGGAATTGGAGATATTTTCTTAGTTTGGTCTATGGAACAAATGTTCTGTAATGGGCCAGCTAAGTAAGTAAGTACAAGATAGAGTTATACACTCATAGTTGGGAAACATTGCTAGCCCCAAATATTGGCTTTCAAAAATATGTACGAAGACTTGCAATATAGAATCCTATAAGATTTGGTAGAAGTTATCGATGATAGATAGAGTTAATAGTATAAGTTATAATATGTGAGTAAAACGATTAGGTTTTAATGTGGCTTTTGTGAACTTTCTTGCCGGTGCCAATTTGCACTGTGACCCTATTGTTTTTATTTATAACTGTTTTTCGCAGAGGAGACGATGTTTGGTTTTGATTTGCCAATTTTTAATATCGCCCATCTTGTAATCTTTAGAATTGGGAAGTCGTTTAGAGTCGCCCCGTTTCTCTTTGATTTCTTGTTTCACGCGTTTTTTAATTTTTGCCTAAGATTAGAATCAATATCGTAGTTTATTCTTTCGTTTCGGTTAAAGAAAATATGTGCAGGTTTATGACAGAATGGACAGAGTTATTATATCTGTCTGCAGCAACTATATACAATTCATTTATACCCATGTCCTTATATTCAACCCTTAAAAAAAACATTGTTCCACAACATCCCATACGGGACAAGGGAGACTTCTCTCATATCAATGAGTGCACCCCGATTCATATTTATTCGACCTACTGTTTATCGCCAAGTCAGAACGGCGTGTCTTAAGACACCACTTATGGAGAAGTTTTTCAAGGCTGAAATACTCAGGAAATGTCGCCAACATTACTGAGGGGTATTTTGCCACCGTTGAAAAAATGTTTGATGTTGCCTGGCCGGGGAATCGAAACCCCGACCTTCAGCCCTTAGGCATCTATAAATTTCTAATATGATGGAATGAAATCGTTCCCCTTGACCGTTTACTTCACTGAGACCTACTGGTGTCAAATAAACTTTTACACCTAATTGTCCAATTACATTCATTACTATTGGACTAATGAAATCGCATTCATTGTCGGTTACTAGAATTCGTGGGATAGAGAAATAAAAAAAAGCTTCTAAAATCGTGTCCCTTTTTTCTAGGGCTGAACGATTTTTTAAGGGAAATAATTTCCCAAATTTTTAAAAATTATCTAAAATTCTAATAAAATATTTGAAGGGATTGGTGTGGCCTGAAGTTGTGGAACTTGTAGATGTCGACCTTGCAATCAAGCTGTTTATTTTATTGAAGTAAATTTTTTTTTAAAAGTTGCAGTTTGATTTCATTTTTGTTTCGATGTGCTCTTTTGTACTCGGTTTCAATACTCGAAGACCGGTCAGCTTCTGCTGATTCGGCTGAGTCTGTTCTCAAACGTGATAAGGCATCAGCTACAATATAAGATCTACCTGGCTTTTATATTAATTCAAAATTGTATTCTTCAATCCTAGCCTTCCAATTTTTAAGTATTTTTGCACCTATAAATAAGACCATAGATTGTCCAATGCACACACTATAACAAGCATTTCCTTTTCTCTTTTGTTTAATGATCGAGAATTATAAATTATTGGTCTATCCTTTCCGATTTCTCACTGAGATAAGACTGCTCCTAGTGCGCTATTAGAAGCATCGGTGGTTAAATTGAAGGGTTTGTCAAAATCTGGAAATGCTAATACTTCAGATGAAGTAAGCAACTCCTTGAGCACATTAAACGCCTGTAACTCTTTCGTACCTAGTATTATCATTATATGTTTGGATTGACTGGCCTTAACTTGAGCCATTTCTCCTCAGGCAAGATTTGTTAAAGGTTTTGCTACCTTACCGAAATCCCTAAAAACCTTTTATAATAGGGTGATATAGGTACATTCCTTAAACACTGACATATTTTTGTAAGATTGGTTATGTGTTCATGAGCAGTTCCGCCATACACTATTATATCGTCTAAATAAACGTAGCATATTTTCCCTATATATCTTCGCAGAACATCATCGACCATAGGCTGGAAGATAGCAGGAGCTTTTCTAAGCCCAAATGGTAATCTTAAGAACTCATATTTTCCATTCATCGCCGAGAAGGCGGTTTTCGCAGTATCGCTGGGGTTAATTGTAACTTGATGAAACCCTGAGGTAAGTTCTAAGGTTGTAAAGTATTTAGCCTTTCCGAGGCTGGCCAAAGTTGAATTTATATCTGGTATATGGTATGAGTCCGGAATCATTATTGAATTCAGTCTCTTAAAGTTAATTATCATCCGATATTGTTTTTCTCCGTTAGGTTTTGGTTTCTTTGGAACTACCCAAATAGGAGAGTTATATGGGCTATTGGATGGGCAAATTATATTATTTTGTAAGAGCTGTTCCAGTAATAGTCAACTTCGTTACGCATATAGGCAGGATATATATAATTTTTGTATAAATCGGTTCGTCAGTCGTGCACCGTATTTCTGTACTTACATCTTGTTCTTTGTCGATAGGACCGAATATGTCTTCAAATTTTCGTAACAAATTACCTATTTTTTTCGGATTTCAAAGGGTATTCTAATACGTGTATCAATAGTTAGGGTATTATGTTTGTGGCTAATTATAGCCTTAAGGCCACGCAAGGTGTCGTCACCGATTATACCATTAAATGAAGAGAACCCCTTTAATTCATAACAGATTATCAACATATTATTCCCAAATGGTGCAAAAATTTTCCACTTATATTTTCTTTAATTTTAATTTTACCCGCAGCTGTTCGAACTGTGAATGGTATTTCCAATTTTGTTGTATTTTGGCATAGAAATGGTTCCACAAAGTTTTTGGTCGCACCTGTGTTTATGAGAAATTTTAAAGTGGACCCATCCGTTAACTTGTATTTTCTGTAAGGAATGCCGGACAAGCCTGCACCATAAATTGTATTTCCTCCTCATCGGGGTTGCTGTTACCATTCATTTGAGGTTCTTGTTCCATAAAAACCAATTTTGTTGTTTAGCGTATATCTGATTTGATCCGGTACGTGTTTGTCCCGAATAAGTTGGTATTTTATTTTTTGGTGTGTGATTTAAGTTTCTATAATAATTATTTGAATTGTTCCCAAATCTTTGGAACCGTACGCTGGAATCTACTTCCACAGTTTCCGAGTTGTTTGGACCATGCTGTTGGGGAATTTGTGGAGTGGTGACTCACCGATTTACGAATGGGTTTATGTGTGGTTGGTATCGGTAATTAGAATTGAAATTTTTTCAAGGATTGTTATGGTGAGTCTTGTTTGGGTCATTTCGTTGAGTTTTGAAGCCGATTGGAATGGAACTTTATTCATGAAGTGAGTGGGATGCAAAGATAATTGATTCCTAAAATCTGTGTTACGTAGTTCAAGACATTGGGAGTACGCTTCTCATTACCATTATCATTTTAGATAGATCGCCATATATGCCCTTAATGAAAACTTCTAATGCCCTATCCTTGTTATTCGTAATCAGAACGTTCATCGTCTCCTCAGAATAACATTCAGTTTTCAGTTTTTTATTTATTAATGAAAATTGGTGACTTATTTTGGCGTAAAATTCGTCCACCGTCATTGATTTCTGAGTCAATTTGGTTAGCTGATATTCTAGGGTTCTCACGTTCCTCTTGTCAGCATAATGTAGAGAGAAGCAACTTTTAATCGTTGCCCAATTGTCATCAAAAATGTTGTATGAGGTGAGGGCTGAATCAGCACTCCCTCTAACCTTTCGTCGTACGGCCTGCAAGATTGCCATATAGATTGGCTTCTGCCGTACAAGTTCATAATCTTTCAAAATGGCCTCAACACTGTGTACCCATGATAAATATTGTGTGGGGTCACCTTCGAATGGTTGAAGGTCCTTCACACGATCGGGTAACTTCCCAACTTCATTTAATTCTTCCCCTGTCTCAGGGGCACGCACTGGTGCAAGGAAGAATCTTGTTCTTCAAGAATTGGGGGCTTGGTTGGCCTTTGTTCCAAGGCCACCGTTCTCTGATCGAGAAATCTGTGTTGCCCTAGAACTGTGTTCATGGCTCCCGTAAACTCCGTTATTTTAGTTTGTATTACCTCCATTACATTTATCTGAGATACTTCTTAATCATGAGGATGAAACGCGCGTATGTCAAAAATGCGGTTGTTTCAAATCTTCTCAAATAATTCAATTTATCATTTAGTTATCTGCTTTAATTTATATCAACCTTTTCAATTTGCAATTCTTTGTACTCGTTTGTTCCTGGTATTTGCAATTGTTCTGTCACATCACAATTTACTTAATAAAGTTCCTCATATCACCATTTGTTTAATAAAGTTCCTTCCACTTTTATTTTTTGCTTTTTATTTTAACATCACAATTTTTTAATAAAGTTCCTTCCAGTTTTATTTAATTTTGATATCAACATTTAATAAATTTCCTTTTACTTTTTTATTTTAACATCACTTTTTTTTTAAATAATGTTCCTTTTACTTTTCACATCACCATTTTTTAATGTTCATTATTCTTTTATTTTAACATATCCATTTTTTTAATCATTTTTAATGTCGTTTTTTTCGCCTTATTTTATTAAGGGATTTCCATTGCAACCAATTTAGACCTTTTTAAATAAAAAGAACTTTACTTCGATTTTCGTTATAATATTTACGAGTATTAGCCTAACACCAAAACAAGACTGACAATATATCCTTTTCACAATAAATCTATAATTAAATTTTTAACTATTCTGACTGCTGCGCCTGCATATCGTATTTCTTGATGTCGTTGCTGGTGTTGCTGGTTGTTGGTGTCGCTGGTTGGCCGGTAGCTAGCGTGTGACTGCTGCTTCGGCGATATTTAAGTATCTGATCGTCGTTGTTAATGGGAACGTTGTTGATGGGAATTTGTTGTTTATTGCATCAGCTGCTGACTGAAGGCTCGTGGCCTGAATCAGCATTTAATAAACTAATTTGGTGGGATTTCTGAAAGCTCGTGCGTTTAGACACTAATGGAGTAATTCTAAACTGCTTTCTAGAGAAATTGCTTCCTGTTTTCGACTGTTAAGTGATTTGCGGGTATTTTCGTGACTCTATAGAGAGTTTTGAATCTGCTTTGGAAATTCTGTACGAATTTTTAGCGATTTTTCGTGTTTTAACTTCCTTTTGAGTAATTTTTTCGTGTTTTGGTTGAATTTTCAAAATGCCAGTCACTCCTAACATTCGAAACTCATTACAGTGCACTTAAGCCTGAAGAGTTAGGAGAATATGGGTTAGAGGTTCCTAAAGAAGAAGAAGAAGATCACAAGTTATGGGCAGAGACACAAGAAATGTTTGAAAAGTTGTAACGTGACCGTTTCATATATGTATTTCTACATGCATTCACTACCATCAACCACCACTACACAGTCAGCAAAAGTGGACAAATTTAACTTCAGTGTAATT
Source organism: Musca autumnalis (assembly GCF_047663935.1). Lineage (NCBI taxonomy): Eukaryota > Metazoa > Arthropoda > Insecta > Diptera > Muscidae > Musca > Musca autumnalis. The sequence continues at coordinate 130,371,996 of NW_027411644.1, forward strand.
AACGATAATCATTGCTGCATAATAATTCTCATTCACTTCGTGTTACTACCCGAATGTATATCTCAGTTTTATGCACCGAAGACGTCGATCACCAGCCGGCAATGTACGACAAGACGTGCAGCTCGTCCGCAGTCTCGTTACTCGTTATCTACGGTTCGAACACGTTCCTAGTAAGCTCCAAGTCTCTGAGCAAGCTCCAGTCTCTAAGCAAGCTCTTAGAAAGCTCCATGCTCTTAGTAAGCTCCAAGTCTCTTAGCAAACTCCAGACTCTTAGCAAGCTCCAAGTCTGTTAGCAAGCTCCAGACTCTTAGCAAGGTCCAGACTCTTAGCAAGCTCCAAGCTCTTTGTCAGCTCCAAGCCTCTTAGTAAGCTCTTAGCAGGCTCCATGCTCTTAGCTAGCTCAACGCTCTTAGTAAGCTCCAAGCTCTTAGCAAGCTCAACACTCATAGCCAACTCGACGCTCATAGCCAGCTCAACGCTCATAGCCAGCTCGATGATCTTAGCCAGCTCCTAAATATTGACCGACCTCTTTTCCCCACAGCAACCCGAAAGCATTACCGAACCACATCCGACAACTGCCGAGCTGACAGCCCGATTGCGCAGAGCTAAGTCCACCCGACAACTGCCGATCCGAAAGCTACCGATTGCCCCCGAGCCGACAGCAAACCAGTTAGTGTAGAGCCGAGCCAATGTCGATCCGACAGCCGCCGAATAACACAGAAACGAACTCAAATAATAACTAATATTGCATCCACTCTCCACACACATATATTATTCGTTCACCAAACACCAAGAGTTCACAATAAAGATTAAACTTGTAAACACTCGTATTTTACTTAAGGTTTGTGGTCTTAGGCCGACCCCTGGCAGCGACTGAGCCTACCTCAGCCCTAGATAAAACCACCCGTTATAAAGTGTCTTGATTTTCTACGTCTTCCGTTAATACGAAAAAGCAGGATATTGATTCGTTCGATAGCAAGTATGATTTTGCTTATCAGATTTAGTTGAGATGTTTGTCCGCTATTAGGCGTCAGATAGGCCAACTTAAAAGGTCGCGTAGAAATTTTTTGAACTCTACAATGAGCACCCGATCCCGTTTGCCCTCTTTAGAGCAACAATCGGTTGCTAGTCCACTAGCAGCGGCAGGTAATCTTAGCACTTCTACTGTGGCTTCACGTGAATGGTAACCCAATATGATCCTTGGGTTAGATGAAGTTCCCAGTGATAGCGTTCATATCAGAGCGTATTCAAATGCTCATGTGTCTTCACGACATGCGCGGAAATGATGCTAAGCGCACAAATAAAAAGGTGCAAATGTATTATACTAATGCAGATTCTTCGGCACACTCTCAACCTTCTCGCGTTTCCAATGATCATAAATCATCGAAAAAATCCGTTTGTGTGCTTTGTCCAGAAAAAAGTTTTCGATTGTTTGAATGTCCCGATTCCGAAACAGTCCTCTTCTGAAAAGTATAAAATAGATGAATAGTTTTAACTTTGATTTCTGGAAATATTCCCTCGATTAATGTAAGCTGGGATTTAAGAGCGCAACTACCTGGTTTGCTGTTTGCTGATGTCAACTTATTTGACCTTCGGCCCGTAGATCTTTTATTAAGTGCTGATCGCTTTACGAATATGTTATTAGATGGAAGTAGACCCATTCTTTCTGGTACTTTGCCGTCCCAAAATTCGGTATTTGGTTGGTTAGTTACCATTCCTGTCCCCACGACCGAGGTTCGAACATTCGCGACTTAAATTGACGTAATAGAAGAAGACAACATTCATAAAACTCTTTTGCGTTTTTGGGAGTTATAGGAACTCCCGAAACGTAATATGATGTTTCTTTCTGATCGCTTTTTTGACGATAATTATTTAAAAAACACGTGTAGAATGTCGGACGGTATATACGATGTATAGTAACACTGCCAATTAAACCTGACATTGAACCTAAGGAATTCTTGGGTGGGTCTCGAGAAACCGTTTTGAAGCAATACCTTAGGAATGAATCGTCTTTATTGAGAAAAACGGACGTTAAGGTAGTTTATTTCGCGGTCTTACAAGAATATTTAGATCTAGAACATATGAGGTTAGTATTACCCAGTTCCTTTAATGATAATTTATCTCGTTATTTTCCTCAACATCCCGTAATAAATCCTGATAAACAGACCACTAAACCTAGGGTAGTCTTTACCGCTTCCTTCAAAACATCTAGCAGGAATAGTGGGAACGATTTGCTGTATGTTGGATCCACTTTGCAGCTTGATTAAATCTTGCCGATTCTGTGGTGGCGTGTTTTTAAATTTGTGTTCAATTCGGACATTACCCAGATGTATAGGCAGATTCGCGTCGGTCCAAAACATGCTTCGCTCCAGAGAATTCTCTTCGGTGATTCCACCACGAAATCGGTCCAAGACTTTGAATTACATACGGCGACTGTTGGTGTAAATTGTGCACCCTATTTAGCAATTCGAACGCTATTAAAATTGGCAGAAAACACCGAGACCGATTTCCACTCGCAGCGCACATTTTGCGCAAATCTTTGTACGTAGATGACGTGTTGGCGGGAACACATGACCTGGAGGCAATTTTATCTGCTAGGGATCAATTAGTTTCCGCGCTTTCTTCAGAGAAATTCGAACTTCGGAAGAGGACAGCTAACAATAGATCGATTCTTGAATGTATTTCTCCTGTTATAAGAGAAAATATTGTCCTTTGTAGAATTTAGTGGATCTAAGGAATAAGGTGGAATGCACAGTTGGAATAAGGTGGAATGCATAGTTCTTTGAAATAGCTCCAATCCCAAAAAAAGTTTGGTATACTTTTATGAGAAATTGCAAAATTATTTTGATGATTATTTGAGTTATCGTTGTTTGCAAAAAGGTTATGCAAAGGGTGTGGTTGGACAATAGTGGTTGGGATGAATTCCTTTCGTCAGCCATAGATGCCGATTGGCGCAAATTTGTAGATTCCAACACGCATATTAATTCTGTTAGGATTCCTAGATGGGTTCAGTATACTCCTGATTGTTCGGCTGAACTCCATGTTTTTTCCGATGCCTCGGAAAAAGCATACGCGGGTGTAATTTATATTCGAATTGAGTACCATAATGGAGATATTTTCGTCAATTTACCATCGTGTAAAACTAGGGTGGCCTCATAAAATCAATTTCGCTGCCACGTATAGAACTCCGTGGTTCTGTTTTGGATTGTGAGCATCTAAAGGCTATAGTTCACGAGGTTGATATTGAGTTTCGTCAACTATAGTTCTCTCCTGGTTGCGAAAAACTCCTTCGACTTGAACTAAGTTTGTAGCTAATCGCGTTTGTCGTTGGTAATCACAATTGGTACCGAAATCTGAGGATAATCCCTCTCATTTGGGAAGTCGCGGTCTTTCTGATCTAGCCAATTCCTCTCTTTGTTGGCATGGGCCACAATGCCTTAGTGATCAAAAATCTAGATGGTCAGTTCGTGATCTGTCGCACTAGAAACCGATACTGAAAAGCGTTTAGTAAAAAGCCATACCTTTTTCATTACGAGCTCTGAGGACTTTCTTGCAAAGTTCTCTTGTTTGGGTAGAGCTCATAGGGTTGCTTCGTAAATTTTTAGATTCCTTAATCGTATTCAACCAAGACATAGACGTAATTTTGTTTACACCGACACCACTATTGCTTCGTCGGAAATCAACTTCGCCCGTACTAGATTTATCATTTTCGCACAAAAAATGTACTATGCGAACGAATATAGGGATTTATTACAAAGGAATCCGCTTAATAGTAAGAGTCATTTGGTTCCTCTTAACCCCCACACGGATGATTATGGTATGAAAGATTAGTTAACTCTCCTCCTTTGTACACAAGATTTCCGTTCATGAAAGAAATCAGTTGATGTTGAGGATTCTTAGAATTGAATATTGGGTTACTCGATTGAAAAGTATGATTCGTTTTATTATTAAACCTTGCAGAATTTGCATATAAGAAGAAAGCTTTCTAAATGTCGATTAACGCTGCGTTTCCGCCGGAACGAACCGTGATTAACAGGCCTTTATCTACAACTGGTGTAGATTTCGCTGGGCCTTTGATGTCAAATCATTCACTGGTACGTTTGCGTTTCCGTGTGCTTCTCGACAAAAGCGATTCATGTGGAAGCAGTAACAGAATTATCGACTGTAAATTTTCTAGCAGCATTTCATAGGTCTGTTGCTCGTCGTGGTTGTCCTCGGTCCGTATTGTCGGACGATGCACAGTGCGAAATATGGGCACTTTAGTGGAACTTTACTCATAACTTTTAATGTGAAGAACGTAGGTTACTAAAATTTTCCAAAAATGTTTCTTGTAGTTGAGGGTCGTATGTGGATAAATATGGGCCACATAGACCTGCGGTTTCCTATAGCCCCCTCATATCGATGGTGACCGTTTTTTACGTATTAGGTTCATTTTCAGCCGATTTTGCTTCAAATTGGTATATTGGGGTTTCAGTGGATGGAGAACATATGTACAAAATATTGTCAATATCTGTTCGCGTAAAGGTATAGCCCCCATTGAGCGGTACCGGAAAATATAACATATTTTAAAGATTCCAAGCACATTTACCAATCTATTTGTTTGCATTTTAGTATTTTATGTTCTCCATAGATAGAAAACCGTTCTGCGAAATATTAGCAACGCATTTTCTCGTTTTGCTATAGCCCCAATATGAGGGGGCACCCCGTTTGGGATATTTAAATTATTGCCAACCGAGTTTGGTTTACTTTAAAATTTGTCTTCATTGAATAGAAAATATTCTAAAAACAATTCAGAGCATAGATTCTTGCTTTGGCCCCTCCACCCAAGCATCAACATACGTTAGTAAATGAAAAAAAAATTTTGAGATTTTTTTAGTATAGTGTCATTGATATAACATAGTGCCATTGATATAACATAATGTCATTGATATAACATAGTGTTATTGTTATAACATATAACATAACATTTTGAACTTTTCGACTGAGGATATGTTTATCTTATTACACGGTTCTGCAAATCAGTATATCACCTAAAAGCATCTGGTGCAACTATGCTTGGTTTTAGATACTTAACGATGTCCTGAGAAAACTGCTCAAATTTAGCAATTTTTTCTATAAAGTGTGAATTATATTCGCAAAAATAGTCAGTCGCATATCTCGCGAACCTGCGCGAGAACAAAGCTGTTCCAGAACTAAAAATTTTTTAAAAGTTTTACGACTTTTACACATTTTACCCGAAAACCCGTTACCGTACACAAAAAAGTTGTAAAATGTTCACTTCTCTTTAAGCAAAAATGGCGCTGAATGACGCTCTCTTTAAAATCTTTTTACTTGACAAATGTGAGCGTGTAAAAAATAGTAACATGGATGCCGGCGTCTTATTGGCTGCTTCGCTGACTTTGACATTTGTTCCAGCTGTTTTGACGTTTGTTCCATTTTTGCGTTCCCGAACTTTCTGAAAAAACTTTTATGTGAGAACAAGTTTTCTTTCTCTCTTTTACGAGTTTTACTATTAAAAAGTACGGGAACATAGCAATAGAGAGTGAAATGAAAAAAATATTGTTGGCATGTACGCATTGTACGTTTTAAATGAAAAAAATATTTCTTCATATGTTAAGGTGATATAGAAGAATATGTACGTTTTATAATAATATACATATATTAATGTTTGCACTCTTCCAGAACCTGCATTTTTTAAATGTTGACAATTTTTTCCTTAATAAATATGTACAAAAATTGGAAATAATTGATTCTGGCGAAAAAAAAATCCAAATCTTTCCTACGCATATTCATTGTACAATGTAAAATCTTTTCAGTGCACCAAAAAAAAAAAATACAAAAAAGCGGCATCAACCTGCTTGCTTCACATACAGCACAAGACTGAAGGAAAAACTTAAAACATTGCTCTCTTTATGTGCTCTTTGTTTGAGTTCGGGTTGTGTTTGTGTGTGAATTGTCGAAAAACTTTATAACCAACGGTCTATGGATGTTCGGGACTGGTCGATGCACAACAACGATGAGAAGGTCACCTCACTGCAAGCAATAAAAATACCCATGCGCTATAGAAGAAAAGTAATAGATCCGTGGTAAACAAATAGCAACAACATTTGTTGCCAATGCATTTGAATAGTACTGTGCAGTCAAAGCAAGAATAACAACATCGTTAGGCAAAGGGCTTAGGCGATGCTGATAGTGAACAACAAGTGAACAGAAGGCTTTTGTTGTTGAGAGTAGTCGATATTAGGATATTGCGGCGGTGTTGACGTTGCTATAAAAGGGACAACGGAGTTGTTAAGGGTCTCTTGGTCTGTAAGTGAAAGCCATAAGTCGAACATCAGAGGTCCCGAGGGAAAATAAAGAGTTCAGGTGAGTAGAGTGGGAACAGTGCAAAACAGTGTCCGCACGAGACTTAGGTTCCCGCGTACAAAAGCCCCGAGAGTGTGTTTCCATTGCCACTCGCCCTACTCTAGTGCAACGTTGTCGAGAGTGTGTTTTTGTAAACGCTTGTGCATCTTCGCCAGAGTTTGTTTTCGTGAAGCCACTCGTGTAGACCCTAGTCTATATTCGACAGAGTGTTTTTTCGTATCCTCTAGCACAAAAAGTGTATCGTCGCGGAGAGTGTGTTTTCCGGAAGACACGCGTGTCACACCAAATTTACCTTCGCCGAGAGTGTGTTGTCATAAGCCACTCGTATAAAATCTGGAGTATCGCGTTTCCGTAAGCCGCTCACGAGACAACCCGAAGCCAACCCAGCGTGTTTCCACAGGGCGCTGGCACCGCGGATCGCAGGTTTTTGAAGTCCATACGTAAGTGGCGCATACGACTGGTCGTCAAGAGTGTGTTGCCCGAGGCCACTCATCCCGAGCAACAACTACCGTAGAAATATTGAGTATTGTGTAAAAAATTAACCCAAGTTTTCACATTAAGACAGTAAATAAACGGAAATAGTCCCACAAAACACATCTTGTCGTCTTCCTCCACCCCTGTCACTATCACAAACATATTTCTATGACGAACCTTTGGCCACCGTGAGCATACCTCAGTGGACATGCTAAGTGTCGTTACAGTGGCACCCGAGCAGGGACTAGGAGTGAAGATAAACTTAACTCGACGAATATAAGGGTCCATTTCAGAAGATGACCACACCCTTACATACGTCGTGGGCATAAAGCCTGCGCAATGAAGAGTTTGGAAACTATTTAAACGAGTTTAAACTAGACGTAACCGAAACAGTCGAATAACTCCGACGAAGGTTCGGGCAGTTTCTGGGTCAGGAACATGGCGCAGCTGAGTTGACACGGCTGCTCGAGCTACAAGGCTTCACGATCAAGGTACCTCTAATATAACAAAACCGGTGTAACCCCAAAGAAGCTCCCAGGGCTTTCTGTCACAAGCCCTGGTGGGGAAATACCACCAGCTGCGTATGTGGGACTTCCTGGAACGGACAGGGGAATTGACTGATATGTACGCGTTACCAGCCGGAGATTCTTAAATCCAAGGCTCTGGTTTGGTTTTGGTACAACAATCGGCACTGGAAAACCTGGATGATTTCCGAAGGGATTTCCAAAACTTTTGCCTACCTACCCGTTGCTTCGAGCTATTGCACGGTGATATACGGAAGCGGCGTCAGAGACCGCGTGAAAGCTTCCGTGATTATTCGTTGGCCATGCAGAATTTGATGCGTCATTGTAACTACTCCGAAGAGCGGGACCTGGAACGCATATTTTCTGCCTGAATATCTATGGTACATCCGCCGGAGGGATTTCTTTACATTGCATGACCTAATGGAAATGGCCGAGGACCTATAGGGCCTACCGCCTCTACCAACCCCCACAAAATCCAAAAGAGTTGGCGACGTTTCCTGGGGGTAGTGTCCTGGTACCGTCGTTTCGTACCGAAGTTCGCGACATTGGCCCATCCCTTGCTATCTCTCTTGAAAAAGGGTAAGCACTGGCGGTGGACTGAGGAACAACAGACATTGTTTGAGTTGTTGAAGGCGCAATTGACCCACGCACCGGTGTTGGTTTGTCCGGATTTTGGTCGAACGTTCTTGTTACAAACGGACCCCAGCGATTGCGGCCTCGGTGCCGTGGTACCACAGGAGTTCGAGGAGGGGGAACGGGTGATTGCCTATGCGAGTCGTACACTCAAGGGTGGCGAAAGTAATTACTCCGCCACCTAAAAGCAATGCCTGGCGATTGTGTGGGACATCCGGAAGATGCGACAGTTCTTCGAAGGCCCATCCCTTGCTATCTCTCTTGAAAAAGGGTAAGCACTGGCGGTGGACTGAGGAACAACAGACATTGTTTGAGTTGTTGAAGGCGCAATTGACCCACGCACCGGTGTTGGTTTGTCCGGATTTTGGTCGAACGTTCTTGTTACAAACGGACCCCAGCGATTGCGGCCTCGGTGCCGTGGTACCACAGGAGTTCGAGGAGGGGGAACGGGTGATTGCCTATGCGAGTCGTACACTCAAGGGTGGCGAAAGTAATTACTCCGCCACCTAAAAGCAATGCCTGGCGATTGTGTGGGACATCCGGAAGATGCGACAGTTCTTCGAAGGCCCATCCCTTGCTATCTCTCTTGAAAAAGGGTAAGCACTGGCGGTGGACTGAGGAACAACAGACATTGTTTGAGTTGTTGAAGGCGCAATTGACCCACGCACCGGTGTTGGTTTGTCCGGATTTTGGTCGAACGTTCTTGTTACAAACGGACCCCAGCGATTGCGGCCTCGGTGCCGTGGTACCACAGGAGTTCGAGGAGGGGGAACGGGTGATTGCCTATGCGAGTCGTACACTCAAGGGTGGCGAAAGTAATTACTCCGCCACCTAAAAGCAATGCCTGGCGATTGTGTGGGACATCCGGAAGATGCGACAGTTCTTCGAAGGATACGAGTTCCAGGTGCTAACGGACCACCTTGCCCTGAAGTCGCTGAATTCTATTGACAATCCCACCGGAAGATTGGCACGATGGGCACTAGGGCTTCAAGAGTACCGGTATGTGATACGGTATCGCAAAGCAGCACAGAACGTGGTGGCGGATACGTTATCGAGGCAACCGTTTGAATCCCTACAGAGGATGGTGACGGACACAATACAAGAGTCCATGGGCATACGTGGAAAGTTGAAGGAAATGGAAAAGAAGTCGAAGAAATTTCCCGATTTCGCGGTTGTTGGAAGTAAGTCCCATGGCACGCGAATGACGTCGAGAATACGCGATGGAAGTTGTGTGTTCCAACCCAGTTGAGGACGAAATTGTTAGCGGAAAACCATGATCAACCGGCAGCGGGACCTTTGGGTGTGTGCAGGACTGCGAACCGAGTGTGTGAGCGCTACTAGTAGCCTCTAATGATGCGGGATATCGCCAAGTACGTGAGAGTATGTTCGTCGTGTCAGCGATAAAAGCCCAATCAGTTGGCACCCGCAGGGGAGATGGTACTAACCATACCTGAGGAACCGTGGGCGATGGTGTGTGCCGACTTTGTGGGACCTCTAACTCGTACTTAGCACGAAAATACTGTTCTCCTGGTTTTTATAGACAGGTTCTCCAAGTGGGTGGAAGTGGTGGCGATGCGAAAGGTCACATCCAGTGGAATTATCAAGGCGTTCCGGGAGCGCATTCTGGCACGATTTGGAGTGCCGAGGATATTGGCCACGGATAATGGAAGCCAATTCACCATTCGAGATCTAGGCAGATATCTTAAGGAGGTGGGAGTCCGAGATCAACTGACAGCGCCTTACTGCCCTCAGGAAAATCCCAACTGTGCCAATACCGACACACAACGTGGGATGAGTTTCTCCCGGAAGTGAATGTGGCAGTAATACAAGTATATCAGACACCATGGGGTACAGCCCCGCGCACCTTCAATGTCACGAACCTCGACTTCATACCGCATTGTACGACGAGGTCACCACCGGTACTGGCGCATTAAACAAAGGGCCAAAGGAAAAAACTGAGGAACTGCGGGACTTGTCCAAATTGGTGCGTACGCGAATCGGCCGGGCCTGGGAGGATCAGCGAAGGCACTATAACCGTAGACGTCGTGCGTGGAAACCCGAGTTCGGGGAAAACGTTTGGGCCCGCCAACATCCTCTATCAAAGGTGGCCGAAAACTTTGCAGGGAAACTGACACCGAAATATGATAGACCGTATGAGGTGCTGAGCTTTATGTCGCCGGTTTTCGTAGAGTTGCACGGAAGAGATCGGGGCGGTGAGAGGTCCGCACACCTCAGTGAACTTAAACCGTTTGTACGGGCGGTTGAACCTAAATCGTTACAGTTAAGAACACCTTCCACCAGCAACAATGTTAACCATTCTCTTGTTTCTTTCAAAGATACACCCGGTACAGGCGCAATGGAGAGTCCGGCACCGTTCCTAAAAAGCAACGCCTATTATAAGCAGCAATGGCAGGATCATCCGGGGACGTCTGGAAGTGAGTAATCTGCCGCCATGGTACGCTCCCAGTACCGCCGAGTGTCGAAGTACCAGAGGCAATTGAGATTTCTGACGATAAGCCTGGTACACATCCGCGCCGACGATGGCTGTCATCAAACCCGTCGACGCCAGAGCGCGTGGTGTCCCTTCTACAGGCAGAGCGCGTGGTGTCCCCTCTACAGGCAGTCATAGTCATCGATGAGGCCTCACCCGAGCGAACGACTATGGAGGTGGTCAATAAGGCCTTGTAAGGGAACCTGGCGCCGTGCAGAGGTGCTCATCTCCGATGATGAGGAATATCGCTCAGAGGTCCCGGACAATAATCCATACCGTTCGAGGAATGCAACTACGCGACGTTACGCGGACACAACCGAATCGGAACCGGACGAACTACCGCCGCGCCATAATCCCCGGTTTGTTTCCACCAGGGATGATGTTGTGCCCCCTCCCCGTATGCGAAGTGTGGCGCTGGTGGTACCCGAAACTAGAGAGCGCTGGTGTCCTTTCCTGTGTTAGGACGAGCTACCGGAGGAGGTGCAAAAAGGTTTGAGCGGCATATCCGCATAGGCCGAGCGCTAAGGATCCCGGGTAAGCAGTACAAGAAGGTGGTAGAGGCGTGTGGACGAAGATACCGGCTGCTAATAAATCGCCAAGGACAGGCGATCATCATGCCCCGATGAGAGGGGGTAGTGTAAGGGAAAAAGTCGCCAGCTAGTTTTCGCCCACACATACTGAAGTTGGGCTATGAATTATAATTGTTGATTTTCCCTTATGCATTGAATTGTTGAATTTTAATATTATATTATGTTAAATTGAATTACATTAATAGCCCGATGCATTTGTGTTTGGCTTGCGTCACTTAATTTTTCCTCAGATTTATCGAGTGGGCCTCGTTTTCCCACACTCATCAAATGGGCCTCATTGTTGTTTACAGCAGCGAGAATTCCTTCAAAACCATATACCGTTTGGTCAATGCAGTCACTGAACTCTTTACTTACTTCTATGATCAAAGGGCAACAACAACTCCATGCGCAACAGAATCCAAGGCACAGATTCATTGTAAACAACTAGCAACAACATGCGTGTCTAAGGCATGCTCATACATATGTAGTTCATGATCTATTTGCATGGCTTAGGGATGAACCACAAGCAACAACGATGAGACGGTCACTTCACTATAAGCCACAACAACACCCATGCACAGTAGCAGAAAAATAAGAGACTCGTTTTTATTTTTAAAGTAAGCCCAGCTTAATCACAGATTTGTTGTTTTCAAAGAAGGGTTTTGTTGTTGTGAGTAGTCGATATTAGGATAGCGCGGCGGTGTTGACGTTGCTATAAAAGGGACGACGGAGGTGTTAAGAGTCTCTTGGTATGTGACTGAACATAGAACATCAGAGGTCCCGAGAGAAAGTAAAGAGTTCAGGTGAGTAGAGTGGAAACAGTGCAGTGTCCGCACGAGACTTAGGTTGCCGCATACAGAAGTCCCGAGAGTGTGTTTCAATTGCCACTCGCACTAATCGAGAGTGTGTTTTCGGTAGCCACTCGTGTAAAATCTAATGTATCGCCGCTGAGAGTGTGTTTTCGTAAGCCACTCGTGTAAACGGTAGTGTATCTTCACCAGAGTGTGTTATAGTGAGCCACTCGCATAAAATCTTGCGTATCTTCGCCGAGATTGTGTTTTGGTAAGCCACTCGCACAAAATCTAGTGTAGCTTCGCCGAGTGTGTGTTTTCGGAAGCCACTCATGTAAACGCTAGTGTATCTCCGCCATAGTGTGTTTTCGTAAGCCACTCGCACAAAATCTGGTGTATCCTCATCGATAGTGTGTTTTCGTAAGCCACCCGCACAAAAGCTAGTGTGTCGCCGCCGAGAGTGTGTTTTCGTAAGCCACTAGTGTAAACGCTATTGTATCTTCGCCAGAGTGTGTTTTCGTAAGCCACTCGCATAAAATCTTGGGTATCTTCGCCGAGAATGTGTTTTCGGAAGCCACTCGTGTTACACCAAATTTACCTTCGGCGAGAGATAAGCCACTCGTATAAAACCTGAAGTATCGCGTTTCCGTACGCCGCTCACGAGACAACCCGAAGTCAACCCAGCATGTTTCTACTGGCCGCTGGCACCGCGGATCGCAGGTTTCTAAAGTCCATCCGTACGTGGCGCATACGACTGGTCGTCAAGAGTGTGTTGGCCGAGGCCACTCATCCCGAGCAACGACTATCGTAGAAATATTGAGTATTGTGCTGAAAATTACCCAAGTTTGCACATTAGGACAGTAAAAAACGGAAATAGTCCCACAAAACACATCTTGTCGTCTTCTTTCACTCCTGTCACTATCACAAACAAATTGCTGTCACGAACCTTTAGCCACCGTGAGCATACCTCAGCGTACGAGCTAAATAGTTTCGTTACATGCTGGGGCTCCAATTGTGTGGGCTCTGGGAAGCTGGAGTAAAAAGTCTTAAATTGACGCCGTGACGCCTTCCTCTGCCGCCAGAAAAGACGCCAAAATAGATCTTCCATCTATTGTTTCCCACACAATCGGAGAATAATGGTGCTCCTAAACCTCAAAACATGGTATCTTTGCCAACAAAACCTCACGCATCGTAGACCGTCACTGCAGTCCCACCGGCTCCTGATAAAACGGTTAGTTTTAGGTGCAGATTGTGTAATGGTAAACATCTTATTCGTTTCTGCGATCAATTTTTAGATATTTCTTTAGAAAAACGGCATCCGGCAGTTGTGAAGTACAGCTTTTGTACTCGTTGTGTGGCACAGTTTCACCTGGCAAAGGATTGTAGAAGTAGGAGCAGTTGTCGTATTTGCAACGACAAGCACCATACCTTGCTACACAAATCCTACTTCTTGTCCTGATCGTAAGCATCATCCATATGAAAAACCCAAGGTCCGAGCGCAATATTAGTCTGTTTCTCGTCCGTTCGAAGGAAGCAGTCTTCCGATCACTTCCGCCACCCATAATGACCATACATGTACAAGGTGGCGCAAAAATAATCCTCCTATCAGAAAATGCTATTATTTTTGCGATTGGCCCCTAACGTCAGTTCTGTTGTGACATTTGTATAGTAAACACATGCGAAATACACGTTGATAACCAATGTTAAGCTACACTGCTCCAGAACGCGGAATATTGGTGACTATTTATTTGACCAATAATCGGTCGGTGACTCTGGCACAAAGTGAATTTCGTCGCAGACGTTTAGCAGCTCGCTTCGAAGGCACAACACGAGATGCTGCCAGGCATGGCAGACCCTGGAGTATCCGTTCTGCAGAGAATATTGCTGCTGTAGCCGAGGATGTCACGGAAGCGCCTTCGACATAGACCAGACGACGTGCCACGCAAATGGGTATCCGTTGACGGTCTTTACAGCGAATTTTGGTACGATATTTGAAGATGTTTCCGTACAAAGTCTAGACGGTGCATCTGCTGTTAAACGCTGACCGCAAATTGGGTCTAACATACGATCAATCCATCGTTAATCACCACCAAGAGGAAGATGATTTTTCATCAAAAATAATCAACAAGCCTCAGACTCTTTCAGCTTTTAAAGACAATATCCGCCAAGAACGTTAGGACCTATCAAAGTTTTTCATATTTTTTTTTTTTTTATTACAGCCAAAAAACTTCGGAAGATTACTTTTGCGCCACCTTGTATATGGCCCAAGAATTAAAAACAAGAAAAAACAAAAAAGAAACATGAAATTAATTGTACCTTCTTCGTTTCAACATCCTCATAATGTTGAAAGGTGGCCGCCAAATGTTTAAGTTAAATAGTTTATTTTTGTTATTACTTTGTTACAAACGGCCATCTGTTGTTGCCTACATTATCGTTATAACCTACACCATTGTAACATTTGCATTGCAGTTCTTAACGATAATTATTTCGCGCTTTATCGTAAGCTGACATCTGCACAATCGTTTGCAAATTACAGGTAATATCGTTACCAAATCCTCTTTTTATTAATTCCATAACATCCATTTGACTTTCAGTCAAATATCATCAAAACGAAAACACTGCCTTTTTATTTGGTTATCATTTTCTCTTTATTTATTTACACGCACATAAAACGTAACTGTTATGACTTTCATGTGGGTGCATTGCCTCTACGAAAGGCCTTTTGATGAGTGAAGCAGCTGTTAAAATGAAATTAACGAATACAGGTTCTCGTGCACTCTATGCTCTATCAACTAATGAAAATGTTGCTAGAAGTCCGGACACATATCATCCGCAATACGCTGGTCGTTAGCATGCTTACAGGTATTAGATACATTGATCTAGCAACATGTAGTCTATCACCCAAACCCGGTATTCATTACAACAAAGCAATGTAATGTATGTAAATATACGGTAGATATGTAACGATGACTGTGTATGAGCGTTGGGTGTTCGATCTGGTTGACAAAATTAATGCACTGTAATAAAATAAGCAAGAAGTGAAATATCAAAAGGAACAGTATAGGTAATCACCTGCTTTTGAATTATGATCAAGGTCTTAGTAAATTAAATTTTATAATAGAAAATTTTTGCATATTTTTTCTCGTTTTCCTTTCTAAGAGTTTTCCAGGTACAATTGAAATTCAATTGCCGATTATTATATTTCACTAATTAGCATTAATGCTAAAACTATACTTCTTTTTTTGGCTTTTTATCTTTCGGACTGATGGTGAATGCGATTTTAGGAATTTGTATTAACTACAATATATAAAATATGATTTCTTGGACTTTGCAATTGAAGATTATCGGGAGTTGGCACTGCTTTATTCTTCACACATTCTGACCCAACGAACAAACAAATGACTGCAAGCACTATGCAATATAAAGGGCTGTCGCTGGTGATGTTTGTCCCATAACAGAAATCAATGCCCATATAAGGTAGTTGCCAAAAAACCAGTATTCTCGCTACTGTGCTACGATCAATGGTTGATGTTTTTTCCTAGGCAAAGTTTAAAAATTAAAATATCTTGTTGTCCGCAGAAAAATGTAATGTTTTATCCCCTTAATGAGGATATCTAAAGATGGATACGGAAACCGTCAGCATAAGAAAACAAGTGAGCAAAGGCTATAGTCGGGATTGGGCCGACCATGTGATACCCTACACCACTAACCCTGTTCATGAGCTTTTCACTGGTAAAAATTTTTTTTAGGGAATATAAACCGACTACAACCAAAAATAATATGCCTCTTTGTCTCTGGGACCCCCATAAGCAACCAAAATTTCGTGACCATCCAATCAAAATTACGACCTGTAGCTTGATTGCAAAAAATGGAAGAATTGGATGCATTACCGACTATTGTGGTATCTCCCTTGTTTGACCACCTTCGCCAACCTGGTTTACACCAACGTAAAGGTAGGTAATATTTTCTTCTTCCATTGACAGGCTTTGCCGTTGGAATACCCCTACTAGAAGCCAATATATTCACAAAGAATAAAACTTTGAATTTGCTCCAAATGAGTTTTTCCCCATTCCGGCCCTTAAATATTATCCGACTATCACCAAAATCAATAGGCTTCTTCCTATGTGGGACCCGCATCAACTCCCAAAAAATTCGTGACGATCCGATCAAAATTGCGACCTGTAGCGTGATTACAAACAAATCGGGAAATGGGATGCATTACCGACTATTGCGATATCTCTGTTGTTTGAGCAGCTACGACAACCTCCTTTACATCGCTGTAAAGGTGATATTTTCTACTTTCCCTGCCAGGTTTTGCTTTTGATACACCTCTTAAAGAAACAGAGATATTGGCTTTGAAATAAAATGTAGACCTTTTCTCCAAATAAGTTTTTGCCCATTCCGACCCCTGAATATTATCCGACCATCATTAAAATAAGTAGGCTTCTTCCTCTGTGGGACCCCCATTAACCCCCAAAATTTCGTGACGATCCGATCAAAATTGCGACCTGTGGCGTGATTACAAAAAAATCGGAAAATGGGATGCATTATCGACTATTGCCATATCTCTGCTATTTGACCACCTATGACAACCTAATTTACATCGTTGTAAAGGTGATATTTTCTACTTTCCTTACAAGATTTTGCATTTGATATACCTCTTAAAGAAACAGAGATATTGGCTTCTTTTAGCAGAGCAAAAATAAAACACGTCTATTCAGTTGAACGATTTGAAAGTAAAAGATAATTCATATTTATTGACAGAGGATTCGTAGAATAAAAAATGTAAACAAACAAATACAATTCTCATGGCCTACATGTTTTGTTCGCACAAGTATATTTTATAAACAGTTTATTTCAACACCCCCACTCGAACAAAACTTACTTAAAATGTAAACCCATTTGAATTGAACAAAATTTATGTTTATCTGCAGGTACTGCTTTAGTTAAATTATCTGCTACCATAACTTGAGTTTTGACTCCAACGAATTGAACAATGTTTGACTCTTTCTTTTCCCGTATGAAATGATGGCGAACGTCAATGTGTTTCGATCGTGCCAAATATTTGCTGGTTGATGCCAAATGCATTGCACTTTGATTGTCGCAATATATTTTAGTTGGATTTTCATTTGGTTTTGGGTCGAGTTCTGCTTCAAGACTTCTAAGCCACAAAATTTCTTGCACTGTAGCGGAAAGTGCCATGTATTCGGCTTCTGTTGATGATAATGCTATGGTTGCTTGATGTTTGGAAGCCCAAGATACAGATCCTCCTTGAAGAATATTTACATACCCTGTCACTGAACGTCTTTCATCGGAATCGCTTGCCCAGTCGGAGTCAGAATATGCAATAATATCTCCGTTACCATTTTTAGAGAAGGTTAATTTTGCATCCTTTGTTCCCTTCAGATATCTAAAAACTCGCTTTACTGCACACCAATGTGCTTTTCCAGGACAATTATTAAATGTACTTAGCTTATTTACCGCTTGACATATATCTGGTCTAGTACACTGCGATGCAAAAAGTAAACTTCCAATTGCTTGTTGATACGGAATTTCGGACATTTCTTTGATTTCAGCTGCTGTTTTGGGAGACATATCTTTCGAAAGTTTAACATTCACATCAATTGGTGTTGACACAGGATTACAGTTTTCCATATTAAATTTCTTTAGCATTTCATCTATGTATTCTTCCTGGTCCAAATAGATTTTGTCATCTTTTCGTTAAATGCGGATTCCTAAACACTGCTTTGCTTCACCCAAAAACTTCATTTTGAAATCCTTCATCAATTGAGCCTTCAGTTTCTTCCGGTATGATATCTCATTGCTGAACAACAATATGTCGTCGACATATATGGCCAAAAAAGTCATCTTCGATCCATCTCTATGCATATAAATGCAAGGATCAACCTTGGATCTTATCAGTCCCAAATTGATAAGCGCTTTATCCAGTTTCGTATTCCAAACTAAACTCGACTGTTTAAGTCCATACACTGCTTTATTGAGCTTCAAAACTTGGCCATCACACTTCATTGGAATACCTTCAGGTTTTTCAACATAGATATCTTCATTTAACTCACCTTGCAGAAAAGCTATGACTGCATCCATTTGTTCTATCTGCAGATCATATTTCGCTGCTAAGGCCATAAGAAAACGAATTGAAGTATACCTTACTACAGGTGAATACGTTTCATCGTAATCAATTCTCTTTTTCTGTGTGTAGCCCCTTGCTACTAATCTGGCCTTATATCTGATATTGTTACCTGGTTCTTTCTTCTTTTTAAATACCCACTTGGTTTTTATCACATTCACTCCAGGCGGCTTTTCTACAGAAGTCCAAGTATGGTTTTCTTCCAGGGACTTTATTTCGCTTTTCATAGCTTCAATCCATTTCAGCTTTTCCGGACTATTCATGGCATCTTCTAAGCTTGTTGGTTCGTCTGTGCTATTTTCTTGTTTAACAGTTAGAGCTTTCTTCTTTGCTGCAATTCTTTCACTTCTGCGTGGAACCGATGAATCGTCTGTGTTATCTACTCCATCAGATGGAGCAGGAAAATCATGTTGATCACATTGAACTTCTCCAGAATCCCTTTTAGCAGAGCAAAAATAAAACACGTCTATTCAGTTGAATGTACGTTCAATTTGTATAAGCCATTCACCTGTTTTGCCATTCCAATAACTTCTTTGGAGGAATTTATAATACGGCAACCAGATCGATCAAATACCACACTATTTTGATGATCCACAATCTTCCTTATAGACAAGAGATTCACTTCTAAATCTGGAACGTAAAGAACATCTTAAACGATGACGATTTCATTACCTCTAGGCGTTGCAAGTTTCATCTCTATGTCACCCTTTCCAACAGCTTGCATTGTGGTGTTGTTCGCCGCTTTTATTTCACCAGAATACTCACAAAAATTTTTGAAATGTTCTTGTTTTGCTGTCATGTGATTGGTAGCACCACTATCAATATACCATTCCTCCGTTGAAGATTCCACTTTAAATGCTGCATACATTGTACTTTCTTTACCTGTGGATTTCTTTTCCTTCGGTTTCGACGGGCACTCTGACGCAAAATGGCCAAACCCATCACAATTGAAGCATCGCGACTTTCCTTTCTTGTCTTGTTTTGAAATATTTTTCTTCACATATTTGTTTCCTGCAAATTTACCTTTCTTGGAAAGCAACGCACTATTTGACGGTGAAGGTTCGAATTTGACATCCTGCAGGAGCTTCATCTTTACACTATCTGCTGTTAGTGGTTTACCTGTACTTCCAATTGTCATAATCATTGGCTGGTATTCACTGGGAAGTCCTTTTAATAACAAACTTCCAATCCATTCGTCATTAACGCTGAATCCAATATCGTTCAACTTTTGGGCTGTCGTTATAATCTGGTTCACGTAGTCTTCCACTGAAGAACATTCCACCAATTGCACAGAACACAATTTTTGCAACAAACCAATTCGCCTGTCCAATCCAGTGTCTTGAAATAGATTCTTGAGGGCCTTCCAAACTTCTGCTGCTGTCTTGCAATCACGGACATGTACATACAGATTCTTGTCAATTGCCAAAATAATCTTGCATCTTGCTTTTCGATCCTTTTCGGCATTCACTGTAGCTGCATTACTTACAGGCTCTATGCATGACCATGCATCCTCCAGTTCGAGCTGCGTCTTCATGGCGAAACTCCAAGTCGACCAGTTTTCGGAGCCAACCAGCTTCTCCATTTGTTGAATTGCACCAAGCGAATTCATTGCGTCACACATTCCTGGATATTCTATATTCCGAATAATATTATCCGCTAACAATCTGTATGTTTCCCGATTCAGTTATGGCCTGGGCCCATAACCTTTTAGCAGAGCAAAAATAAAACACGTCTATTCAGTTGAACGATTTGAAAGTAAAAGATAATTCATATTTATTGACAGAGGTTTCGTAGAATAAAAAATGTAAACAAACAAATACAATTCTCATGGCCTACATGTTTTGTTCGCACAAGTATATTTTATAAACAGTTTATTTCAACAGCTTCGAAATAAAATGTTGAATTTTCTCCAAATAAGTGTTTGCCCATTCCGACCCCTGAATATTATCCGACCATCATCAAAATCAATAGGCTTCTTTCTTTTTGGGACCCCCATTTACCCCAAAAATGGAGTGACCATCCGATCAAAATTGCGACCTGTAGCGTGATTACAAAAAAATCGGAAAATGGGATGCATTACCGACTATTGCCATAACATTGCTATTTGACAACCTACGACAGACTACTTTACATCGTTGTAAAGGTGATATTTTCTACTTTCCTTTCCAGGTTTTGCATTTGATATACCTCTTAAAGAAACAGAGATATTGGCTTCGAAATAAAATGTTGACTTTTCTCCAAATAAGTGTTTGCCCATTCCGACCCCTAAATATTATCCGACCATCACCAAAATCAATATGCTTCTTCACCTGTGAGACCCTCATTAACTCTCAAATTTTCGTGACGATCCGATCAAAATTGCGACCTGTAGCGTGATTTCCAAAAAAATATAAAAATTGGATGTATTACCGACTATTGCGATATCTCCGTTATTTGGTTACCTATGCCTACCTAGTTTGCATCATTGTAAAGACGGGATCTTCTACTTTCATAGTTAGGCTCTGCTTTTGGAATATTTTCAACCAAAGCTGTGATATTCGTCATTATAATTAAAATCGCAAAAATGAAAATTGGGGTTTTATTTGCTACTATTGCGATATCTTCGTTGTTTGATCACCTATGAGCACTTACATCATTAGAAAGGTGATATTTTCTGCTTTCATTGCCAGGTTTTGCTTTTGGTATACCCCATGTAGAAGCTGAGATATTGGCTTTGGAAAAAAACGTTGTCTTTTTATCCACCTAAGGTTTTTGCCCTTTCCGACCCCTAAATATTATCCGACCACCACCAAAATCAATAGGCTTCTTCCCCTCCGGGACCCCCATCATTATCCAAAATTTCTTGACGATCCGATCAAAATTGCGACCTGTAGCGTGATTACAAGGTTTAGATGGACAGACGGACGGACGGACGGACTGACGGACGGACACACATAGCCAGATCCACTCAGCTCGTCGAGACATTCATTTTGGTATATATAAGTATGGGTCTACGACCATTATTTCGATGCGTTACAAACTTTTTGGTCAAAACCAACTTATAATACCCTCCCCACATAGTGGTGTAGGGTATAACTACAATCCACTTAACAAAAACTTACCAAATCCAATGAAAAATTTGAATTTTAATTATGGAAACGCTTAAAAGTAATATTTTTTGCTAACCTGGCTTTGAAGCTTAATCTTAAATGGATTAAAGGTACAACTTTTGAAACTTCTTCTGCGAACTGGTAAATATAAAATATACGACTGAAAAAGTGAAGAAGGTGCATGTACCCAGGAGCTAATACATAGACACGTAGCATGATCGCAACCTCACAAATAGGTGGCGCGAGTAGGAACATTTATTAGATACATTTCCGTTTTAAAATTAAAAAAAAAACATTATTGCATATGATTCACAGTCAGGGCAAGCACCACTCTATAATAACGGGAAAAATTTGGAAAGAGTTAAAAACCTGAACTTTTTGGTCACAATGAAGTGACAAAATCACTGACACCTTTGGAAATAAGATGGATTTTCAACACTACCTTAGATCTGAGTGTAGGAAGAGCATGGGAAAGGCTAGAACAGTCTATAAAAAATCCTCGTAAGTTCTTATTATGTAGTTGTGCTTTAAGGCCGAGGTCTTCAAAAGTTGACTAATAGAAGCTGAAAATATCATCAGCTGAAGACCTTTAACTCCAAATCATTTCCTTTTAGGTTCAGCAAGCCCAACACAAACCCCCGGAAAGTAGTCTTGAATAACAGCCTTAGAAAACAGTGCCGCATATTGCAGAATCTTAAAAATTGCTTCTGGAATCGTTGGATTCATGAGTATCTACCAGACTTAACTCTTCATGCTTAATGGTGCTTACCTTCAAGAAATTTAACGAAAGGAGACCTAGTACTTATCTTCTATTTAAGACGACCACGATCGATGTCCCAGAATGTTAATCTTCTACACCGTTGAAGATATTCTGAACGGTATATTATGTTTCTCTTTCCGTAATCGAGACTTATTTTGCCGTCAATAGGCTTTTAACCAGTTTGGGTGGGGGCTTTACGAGAGAATTTTCCGCAAGTTATGAACCATGTCTACTTTCAAAGCAATTAGGACTGTGGCCTGCTGCTGATAAGCAGGAAATAAAACAATAATTTCGCATACAAATAATTAATCAAATTGAATACAGAACTGCTTGTAAAGGCTTAACATTTTGAATGCCCCCATTGCACGATACTTTTGTGTCGGAATTTCTGACATTGCACTGTATCGAAGGAGCTTCGTACTTTCATACATGAGCATTCTTTGCCCAAGCTTTTAGTTCTATACGCGCCACCTTTAAAGGTTTGGCATTGTCTAGACTTACTGTAGGTAGCTCCCGGGCTTGTTTTGCTAAGGAGTTTGCTACTTCGTTTCCCGTAATCCCTATGTGTCCTGGTACCCATATAATGTTTACCGAGCCATAATGGGAATAGTCGTTAATTGCATTTTTACTCTCTAAGACAGTTTTCGATATTGTTGCCTTACTTGTTATAGCTCTAATTGCTGCTTTACTATCCGTAAGGATGTTAACTGTGAGTGGCCTTGTATTTGTTTTAAACCAGTTCAGACATTCTGTGATCGCTCGGATTTCGGCCTGGAGGATCGTGTTAGGGAAGGGAGATCCTCGTTTCCGTGTCTACGATATAAAGAATACAGAACTGCTTGTAAAGGCTTAACATTTTGAATGCCCCCATTGCACGATACTTTTGTGTCGGAATTTCTGACATTGCACCGTATCGAAGGAGCTTCGTACTTTCATACATGAGCATTCTTTACCCAAGCTTTTAGTTCTATACGCGTCACCTTTAAAGGTTTGGCATTGTCTAGACTTACTGTAGGTAGCTCCCGGGCTTGTTTTGCTAAGGAGTTTGCTACTTCGTTTCCCGTAATCCCTATGTGTCCAGGTGTCCATATAATGTTTACCGAGCCATAATGGGAATAGTCGTTAATTGCATTTTTACTCTCTAAGACAGTTTTCGATATTGTTGCCTTACTTGTTATAGCTCTAATTGCTGCTTTACTATCCGTAAGGATGTTAAGTGTGAGTGGCCTTGTATTTGTTTTAAAACAGTTCAGACATTCTGTGATCGCTCGGATTTCGGCCTGGAGGATCGTGTTAGGGAAGGGAGATCCTCGTTTCCGTGTCTACGATATAAAGACCCAGTCCCGTTCGCCCCCCTTACACAGCCCCGTCCGTAAACCCGCAGCTTCCAGCGGGAATCTGTGCAAGGGTTCCATCGATCCACATATCTCTGTCCGGTATTAGAACTTCACACAGAGCTACTTCAATTGATTCTGGTATCCGGTCCGATACTATTTGATTTATAGATTCGCCCGTTGTGAACCGTAATATGCATTGATGGTATGTTTGGTGGTCTCTTTCGATCCACTCGCTCATCGCTTTCAGTCTTATAGCCGCGATGGCTGCTTCATACCTTACCTGTATTTCTATCGGGTGGACAAATTGAATTGTCTCTAAAGCCCTAGTCGCCCCGCTAATGCCTAGGCAACACATTCTTTGGACTTTTTGCAATGTTTCCACATTGTACTTTTTGTCCATAGCTGTCCACCATACAACAGATGCGTAAGTAAGAATCGGTCTTATTACGCTTCTGTATAGCCAGTGTATCATTCTAGGATTAAAACCCCATTTTGAGCCTATAGCCCTTCTACAAGTTGATCTGTGTGCTTTGGCAGCCCTTTCCTGAATATGGTCTTTCCATTTGAGTTTCCTATTTAGGATTACCCCCAGATATTTAACTGTTGGAGATATAGTTAATGTCTTATTCAGGAAAACTGGTTCCTCGACGGAGCCCAATTTCGTTTTCCTAGTGAAAAGACATAACTCTGTTTTTTCCGGGTTAACATTAAGACCTTTGGTCTAGCCCAGTTGCAAGCTATATTTAGAGCCTCTTCGGCTCTCCTGCAAAGTAGATTTGGATTCTTTCCCCTTAGAAGTATTATAACGTCGTCTGCATAACAGACTGGTTCAAATCCTTCCTTGGTTAAGGACCTTAGTAGACTATTTATGGTAGTGATCCACAGAAGCGTCGATAAAATCCCCCCCCTGTGGCGTTCCCTGCCCTACATTGTCTCTTCTTACGTCATGTAGCGCGCAGCTTATCCATCTGTTCCTTAGCATGTCGTCTATCCAGTTCCTCAGCGTTCTGTCTACACGAACTTCGTCTAAGGAGTGGAGCAGCGTTTCCGTGCAGACGTTGTTGAAAGCACCTTCTATGTCGATGCAAACTGCGAGTGTGTACATCTTCATTTCGAAGGTCCTCTCTATGTGGTGTACTACCTCATGTAATGCGGTTTCCACTGATCTTCCTTTCACGTATGCATATTGTTTATATTTCAACATGTCGTTGGGGATTTTGCTCTTGATCATGGTATCGACTGTCCGTTCCATTGTCTTGAGTAAAAAAGATGTTAAACCTATCGGGCGATAAGATTTTGGTACTGCGTAACTTGCCTTACCTGGTTTGGGTATAAAAACCACTCGTGCCTCCTGCCAGGCTATGGGAGTATACGCAAATTTTAAGCACGCGTTGAAAATATTGACCAGCTTGGACGAAATGTAGTCCACTTCCCTTTGAAGTAAGGCCGGGAAGATATGGTCAGGTCCTGCTGCTTTGTTTGGTGAGAAGCTCATTATGGCTTGCTTAACCACAGAACTGTCTATTTTTGGTACTTCTTCTGATGTGTGGACATTTTCCGTCAAAAGCACTGTTTGGGCCGCAGTGCTTGAAGGAAAGTGTGTTCTCATCAGAAGGCCTAAGGTTTCCTCGCTTGTTTCCATCTTCCTTCCCATTTCATCAACCATTAGCTCGGATTGTGTATGGGTTTTGTATAGAAACTTTTTAATTTTTGATACGTCGTTTACGCTATCTACCTGTTGGCAGAAAAGTTTCCAGGAGTTGCGTTTGGCGTTCCTTGTCAGTTTGTTGTATTCTTTTAGTTTCGATTTGTAGTTGCCCCAGAATACAGCTAATTTTTTCGTTTTGCCCTATTGTAAAGTCTACGGACCTCTTTGCCTTTGTTACGAATTTCCCCTGTCATCCAGGGTTTTTCGTAGGCAGACTTCCTTATCCTCGAAAGACTTTACCAGGGCTTCGGTTAATTTGTTGACTTTACTGTCAATGTCCTCTTTACTTAAGGTAAGGTCACATTAGGCAAATATTTGCTCTAAATTTGTTTCCTGATATTTGCCCAAACAAATGTGAATTTCATGCAAATTTTTGTTTGTGTTCACATTAGAGGCAAATATTTGGCCTATTTTGTTTGCTCAAACAGTGACAAATATGGCAACGGGCAAACATGTTTGCCATGTGTTCACATTTGAAAAAATATTTTCACCCAAAAACTGTTTGAGCAAACTGTCGACAAACATAAATTTATTTGGACTAGAAAAATTTAAAGAGAGAAATAAAAAATATGGCGTTTCGTTTATTGTTTGTTGTGGAGAATGGGAATAAAATACCATCTGTTTGGCAATGAGTGCCTTTGCGGAATGAGTTTATTTGAGTATTGTTGCGAATGTATGTACATACATATGTACATATGTATGTATATGATGGCACATTGACATTGTGCTTTGGAATATTATTTTTATTAACAGCTTTTAATTTTTAGTTTGCAATGTAATGTTTTCAAAAGCAAAAAAGGATTTTTTGTGTTAATTTATTAAAATTGACAGATAACACGGTGCGCCTGAATCAATTTGGAATGGAAAGTGCTTACACCTGGGAAGTTTTTCGGATTTCGAAACTACAATGTTCAATGAAAAATCAAAAAACAAAAAATCGCCAAGCGATATTTAAATATTTCGCGGTAAAAGTTCACATTTTTCGGGTCTTTATAGGCGTTCATGATTTGGCTAGGAAACCACAAGTGAAAATGTAGAATTGAAAATTCTATACACGATTGACCATTATGACGTTTTCCTATTGTTTACAATGTTTGAGATATAGAAGTTCAAATTGGGACAATGCACTGACTCCATCGACTGCTTATAACTGCATGTGACTGCAATGTCACAATTTAAAGTTATATATCTCAAGAAATATTACAATCTAGGAACAAATTACAAAAGTTGTAGAGAATATTCACAGCTATAAGATTATCTCTAGTCCAATTTCTATAAGACTTCAAGCAAAATCCTTGAAGATAATTTCCATTCAACGCCTTCTTTAGTCCCATTTCGATAGGACTTGCTGTTTCCAAGCAAAATAAAAAACCTAAAAAAACCCAAAAAATATGAACTTTAAACGGCAGCGCGTTTCAGAATCCACGAAACTTCCCAGGTGTAAGAACCTACCAGGCGCACCGTGATAAAGATGTAGTTTTTTTTGTAAAAATTGGCCATCAACGATAGATTCCACAATAAATCTCTAAAATTTCGCGTTTTGCCTCTTCTATTTTCCGTTATAAAAAACAGCTCGCCTATTCCTATACCTAACAAATCTTCACCTAAAATTTTATCAAATTTGGTCCAGAGAATTCGGAAAAATTTATTTTGGGCATCATTCAGTATCAGAGAATACACATTCACATTTCAATTGTTTATTTGTGTATTCATTAAATATTCGCTTTGTATTATATATTTAAAAGTAATGTTATCTTTTTTATATTCATAATATCCTTTTTAATAGGTGACAACAATGTGTTTCAGCAGATATTTGCCCTTGTTTGCTCTTACAAAACTTTTGTAAGACCTAATAAATATTTACTCAAAAGAGTGAAAAATATTTGCTCAAGAGCGTTCACATTATGGGCAAATTGGAAAATTTTTTGTTTGCTGGCAAATGGTTTTGTTTCCCCAAAATCAGCTGTTTTCTTGTTTGCCATTGAAAAATATTTGCTGGTCAGATTGAAGCAAACAAATATTTGTCATTTTTCGGCAAATATTTGCCTAATGTGACCCTACCTTTAGGCATTTCTCATCTTCTCCTTGCCCTAGTCCGTACCTGTAGGCCGTAATAATTTGAACACGTCTGTTCCTTTTAACCAATATTCCAAAACTGAATATTTATTTATTTTCATTTGACATATTTTAGAAGGTATACATTGAAACAAATTATAGTAGGTTAACTCATATATAATAATATTCAAAGTAGTTTATATAAGATTGGGTAACAAACGAATAAAAATAACAAGTTCAAATAAGATATAAATAGGAATAACAATTCGGCCATTCTGACCGAGAGTGCTCCTGATCTCTCATTGGCTATCACTTCAGACGACTACTAGACCAAGGGCGCATATTTGAGACCGCCCACCCACCTCTTCGATACCACTGAAACCCGTCAACATCTTGAACCAAATAACGATCATTATCTAAGTTTTTTGTTACGTTATATGTTACGTTATATGGACCTCTAAATTTATGTATGCGTTTTTTGGAAAACGGGTTATATTGAAGTAATTTTCATGATTGCATTGAAGTCCTTCCTGGACTACACTTAAATCCCCTTTCGAAATTTCGCCGTTACACTCGTCTTCATCATCATTTAGTTGTTTCTTAATTAAGCGATTTTCAACAATGTTGTCCCAATTTGTTCCATTCTGAGCATCTACTAACTTCGCTAACATTGGAAATATCTTCTTGGTCATTAGCTTGTGTGGAACCTGCTGTTGTTACTTCATGAGAAACATCATTACTATTTACCAATCTAATCTTCTCTACCACTCCATTCCTCATTTCATCTTTTATCTTCCTATGTCTATTCTGGCAAATTTTAAAATTTTTTCACGCGTGTTCGAACCTAGCACCATTATATTATTACTTCTACGTAGTGAATCTAGATGTTGTAAACTTTTCTTTGAGCTATGCACTATAATCGTGTTCCTGTCAATAACATCAATACATTTGCCATTCATAGATTAATTACTTCTATCTTCTTCTAGTTGAACTTCCTTTTTCATATTGGGACAGGTTGCCGCACGGTGTTCAAGACTTACACATCCATAACATGCTCCATAAGTTGTCTTCGGCTTCTTACAATCCGTTGCCATGTGACCCAGTGTGTTACAATTGAAACATTTAATATTACTGCCGTGATTTTTTTTCTTATACATCGATTTTGGTTTCTCCAAATTTATCCTTGAAAAGGCTTGCAACAGTTGGGATTTCTCCTTATAACATTGTAAGCTTGCATGTAGTTTGAGCTTTTTATCGGGGATGCCATCTATTATACATTCAATTAATTCATCATTCGCAATGTCAACGTTGTTCGCAAGTAATATTTTATCATTATAATAATCCATAAAAGATTCTTCATATTGCCACATTCTCGCCTCAAACTTACGGCGCAATGAAAGTTTGCTTCCCTTCACGGAGAAAACTTCTTGAATTTCTTCCAACAAACCATCGACATCTTGGATAACTAAGTTCGGTTTGTTGTGTAACCACGTCTGGGCCTTTCCTTTTAGTTTGCTGAACAATAGAGCCTTTGCGGTTTTCTCATTCACATGATAAACTTCGAGGATTCCCCGGAATTGGCTTACCCACACGTCAGGTTGTACAACCCCATCATAATCAAGGACAATATCCTTAATGATTCCAAACATCGGATCTATTTTCTCACCATCTCTATTTCCACTTCCGAACTGCTTCACACAAAATTATTTTTGTCCAGCAAGTTCAAAATCAGCACTCCTTTTTTCATATTCCATCACTTTTTTCAAAAACTCATTCTCACGATTTAGCAGTTCGTTTTTTCTCTTCAAAAGTTGGAGTTCCTTCTTCAACATATTAAATTGTGAAGCTTCCTTTCTCTGTTCTGCCATTGAACCATTCTGAGGTACTTCATCGATTCTTTCTAACTTTCTTTCAGTTTCAATTTCTTTCTCTTTTTGTTTTCCACAATCCTCAGCAAAATCATTACGTTCAGCTTCACTAGCATTCTCCGCTTCATCCGTCACATTCCTTACCAATTCGGGACAATTGCCTCTTTCGATAGCAGGAATTTCGTTCAGCCTTAGTATAAACATACTTTTCGTGCCTGAAGATGGTAAACCGAGCTGTTGTAGCCACATACGTAATTGTGGAACGCTATAATCATTTCCAATAATATTCTCCATTGTATATGAACACAAAATTGTTTGAAAGAAAAAAATTCGTTCCCACTTCTGAAAATTGTAGGCCGCAATAATTTGAACACGTCTGTTCCTTTTAACCAATATTCCAAAATTGAATATTTGGTTATTTTCATTTGACATATTTTAGAATGTATACATTGAAACAAATTATAGTAGGCTAACTCATATATGATAATATTCAAAGTAGTTTATATAAGATTGGGTAACAAAGGAATAAAAATAACAAGTTCAAATAAGATATAAATAGGAATAACAAGTAAGGTATATATTGTACAAATTACTACATACCTTAATTTAATTCCGAACTTGGTCCAGTTTGTTTTGGATTTGTTACGGAATGTTATCGGGTTTGGCGGTGGCCTTGATATTTTGAACCTAATATACATGTGGTCAGAGAAGGAGTGGTCATCTGAGACCCTCCAGTCATGTACCTCGTTTATTAGGTTTTCTGAACATATTGTTAAATCTAGTACTTCCTCCCTAATTCTGTTAACAAAAGTAGGTTTATTTCCTACGTTATGAGTTATTAGGTCGTTAGTATTCAAATAATCTAAAAGGCTTGACCCCTTTTGTTAGTGTTAGTACTACCCCACGAAATGTGGTGTGAGTTAGCATCGCTACCTACTAGTACTTCGTTGCCTGTTTGCTTGATTTTTCTCACCAGCTGCTGCAATTCCGACGTAGGTAGTAATGTCGGGGAGTCCAACGGAAGGTATATAGACGCTAGGTATATATTACCATTCCCTTGCTTCAATACCGTTGCGTCCGACGATGACAACTCTGGAGAGAAAAGAAAGCATAAATTTTTATGGACTATAATACAGGTCCTCGGGCGGGTACTTGTACTAGCGTAGAAAAGTTGATAATTTATATGGTTCAATCCAGAGACCTTGTTCTTCACTGTCCAAGGTTCCTGGATTAGACCTATATGTACATTACCTTTGTTCATTTTCTTCATCAGCGCATGAGTTGCCGTTTCGCTCCGATGGAGGTTGATCTGGATGACCTCAATCAATGGTCGTCCAGTAGACGATTTTCTTGGGAGGCGCTGATGGGTTCGTCTCCCTCTATGTCTTCGCTCGGTAGGTTTTTCTCCCGGCTAGGTGGTTGGGCATCTTCCTCCTCTCCGACTCTTGCCCTCCCAGACTTGAAGGTGACTGCGTTGCAGATATAGAACGCCCTGCCCTTCGTCTTTGAGAGACTGGCTAGTGAGAGGTCGTCAATTCCCACCACAAGGAGAGTGCCATCTTCTTTCTCCTCCCTGTGGAAGACTTCCCACCTCTTCACTTCCAAAGTCTCATTTTGTTTTTCAAAGACTTCGAGCATGAGCTCTGTCTCCAACTTGCAGCCACAACCTTTTACGAAGACTGCCGCTTTAGTCAGGTGAGGTACGTTCTCATTCCTCACCAGCTTCAATTTACCGCCTTCCCAAGGGGTGGTTACTCCACTTAAACCTCCTCGAGAGCGGTCGGTTTTGCTTTTGGGCCCAAGTAGAACCACAGGAAGTCCCCCTTGAGCTCGCTGCTAATTATGTTTATTGGGCCACTTCTCAGGATGTGATCCAATATTTTGTCGCCGATCGTTTTTTCGATGGCCTCCTGGTGTTCTTTTGGCAATCTGCCGGACCCTCTACTGGTGTCGATCACTGCATAGAACTGTTCGTCCCTGTAGTACTTCCTGGCTACCTTGGAGTAAGAAGTTGGCGGCTCCGCTCCGTTTTCTGCGACCATCTTCCTCTTCTGGAAGGTCTTGAACTTCTTAATTGAGTCACCGGGTCTTCCAGAAGATTCTGCAGTTGCACTCACACCCTTCATGTCTGAGCTCACTTCTTCGCCCTCCTTCGAAGCGTTCTTTGGGCAGTCTCCTTCGTGTGGGTTTCGAATTAGTTTGCTCGGGGCATTCGAGTGTGGGAAGCTCTTTTTCTTCTTACTCGGCTTAGCGGTGTTCTGTTCCTAGGGAGA
The DNA here is from genome assembly GCF_047663935.1 of Musca autumnalis. Lineage (NCBI taxonomy): Eukaryota > Metazoa > Arthropoda > Insecta > Diptera > Muscidae > Musca > Musca autumnalis. The sequence continues at coordinate 130,403,082 of NW_027411644.1, forward strand.
CCTTGTCCTCTTGTTTTTGCTGTTGCTGTCGGATTCGGAGTCAGGGTCGCTCCCATACTCTGATGGTTGGGTCAAGTTTAATCTATCCCTAGGCTTCCCTGTCTCCTCCTCCATTTTACCTTTAGGTTGTGTGCTTGTAGCCGTACCTTCGACCACAGATGCCAAGGCACCCACATCTGTGGGAGATGTTTGCTCACGATCGCTTGATGACGACGAAGTGTGACTCGCAGGCAGATCACTGGTCCCCGCCGGTACTGGGTTATTTAGGCCCTGCACCGTAACTTTTATCTCATTTTCAACATCCATATTTGTTTTTTGTTTTAGGGGAACACCCCCGTAGTCAGTTTTTTGTCGGCGGGAAACTCGAAGTTTCCAGAGGTAGGTGATCGTACCACTCTACCTAAGACAGTACAGTCACAAGTGATTTCCTAGTTTGGGGTAGAGTGATACGATCGTCCACCTCCCCCTATTCGCCGGTGGGGACGCGCCCGGTAGGAGAACTGACAAACACCCTCGGTTCGTACTTTCATAAACTAAAGGAAAATAATTACTTAATTTTGCTCCAACACAACTAGTGGTGGAGGGCATAAAATGTTCGGCCTGGCATAATGCCTTTTTAATTGTGCATTCTTAAAATATACAGGTTGAGATGAACAAATATGCTATACTGACGACGGTGTTTATTTATTGAAAATTAATTTACAGTAAAGCTCCATAATTTTTGCATATTTTAAATTCCGTGTATAACTTTCCATCCATTCCACAAGGGGATTTCACCAAATCGCAAGAACAATATATGTTTCCAAGAATTCCATATTTATGCAATTATACCGTTCCTGTCGATTGTCGCTTACTGGATATTTTATATACCAAGTAATTGGAAGAAGTCAATATTTTTTTTTATTCGTTCCGTCCCACGCCACTCATACCCGCCCCACCCGCCCGAGGGGGCCACCTCCCTATATCGTAGGGATCGCGTACGCCCCATAGACCGGACTATGGAGGGTTAGTAGAATGATGGGATGACCGGCTACATATTAAATCAGCCGGCAGACAGTAATATGAAACAAGTATATATACACTAAAACTAATTATAATAAGTTTAGATGAAGAAGTACTAAATCACAAATCATGTATACGTGTCTTGCACTCACTACATACGCATAATAGAATTTTTATCATGTTTAAAGGGTCAGTAAACGATATACTATTATATATATTATAATTATAAAAGGATGAGGAAAGCTCTCATGGGATTATTAGCTTCATAATTGGTTCTAACTAGTGGCAAATTTATTGGAATAAAAATACGAGTTAAACGAGAAGGGAAGTTAAAATTTAGTTCGCCTTATAAAAACCGAGAATCAATTAATCCACGAGTCAGTTTTATAATAAACATTGATTTCAACATGAAACGTCTTCTCTCGAGTGTGGGCAGGTCAATTAACATAAGACGACTTTCATAAGGGGGAGCGGTACAGATGTATTCCAATTTAAGCCGCGGAGAGCAAACAAAAGGAATTGACTTTGAACAGATTCAATTTTGTCTGAATAACACTTATAAGAAGGACTCCATATAATACAGCCATATTCTAAGACCGGACGAACCAAGCTAACGAATAGACGTTTGGTCACGTAAGGATCCTGAAATTCTTTTGACCATCGCTTAATAGATCCCAATAATGACTTGGCTTTATTAACACAGGATTCAATATGAAGATGAAATCTTAATTTATTATCCAAGATTGCACCAAGATCAACGAAAGACAAAACATTTTCTAATTTGTATGAACCAACATGGTATTCAGTGCAGATATGTTGAGTCCTAAATAGTGAAAGCTTTTTAAATTTTTTAAGAATTAAGGACATTCCATTGACGCTACACCAGTTAGCTAAAGAATGTAAATCAAATTGTAATTGAAGTGAATGGCTTGAAGTTTTTATTCGATGGAACAATTTAACGTCGTCAGCGTACATTAACATTTTGAAGAAACGTGTAACAGAAGGGAGATCATTAAGGTATAGTACAAACAGAAGAGGTCCTAAGTGACTACCTTGTGGAACACCAGACGAGACAGTAACATTTTTCGATAAACAAATATTAAATAAGTAGGTGGAAATCCAGTTTAAGAAAACGCAAGGAATCCCCATTACGTTATATTTGTAAAACAACAGTTTATGTACAACCGTATCGAAGGCTTTACTAAAGTGAGTATAAATAACATCAATTTGATTCTTATTACTAAATGCCTTATGCACATGCGTGACCAATTCTAAGAGATTTGTGGTTGTTGATCTTCCTTGAATAAAACCGTGGTGAAGAGGTGAAATTATTGATTTCATGAAATGTTTAGGGTGCCACCGTGGTGCAATGGTATGCACACCCGCCTTGCACGCAGAAGGTCGTGGGTTCGATTCCCCGGCCAGGCAACATCAAAATTTTCAACGGTGGCAAAATACCCCTCAGTAATGTTGGCGACATTTCCTGAGTATTTCAGCCATGTAAAACTTCTCTATAAAGTGGTGTCGTAAGACACGCCGTTCGGACTCGGCGATAAACAGTAGGTCCCATATCATTGAGCTAATATGAATCGGGGTGCACTCATTGATATGAGAGAAGTCTCCCTTGTCCCGTCTGGGATGTTTGTGGAACAATTATATATTATGAAATGTTTTAATCTGCGAGATATTAATAGGAATGGCGCTTAATTTTGTTATGCATCTATAATTATCAACCAAACATCTATTACCAGACTTATGAAGTGGAATAATATAGCTAGACCGCCACTGGAGTGAAAATATCCTTGGCGTAAAGATTCGTTAAAAATCCTAGTAAGTGGTAAGCAAAGTTCATTAACACAAGATTTAAGAATGGATGTGGGAACCCCATCCGGTCCAGGTTTATTTGAAATACGTAATGAATTTAAAGCCGCTAAAACCTCTTTCTCAGTTAAAGTAATACAGGGAAAATTATTAAATGTTTCAATAGAAAAGTTATATTGACCATTAAATCCTATAGAGGAATAAGATGATTCAAAGAAATCAGCAAACATATTTGAGATTTCTACACTATCACAAGACTCTCTACAACTAAATCTCATGCAACTGGGAAACTTTTGAACTTTACGTTTACAGTTCGCAAATTTATAAAACTTTTAGGATTCTTTTCTAAATCATATTTGATTTTGGTGAGATAAGCCGAATACGACTTTAAGTTTTCAATATTATATTCATTTCTAGCAATTGAGTACTTTGAGTAATTTATTGAGCTGTTGCATTTCTTAAAGTTCTTGAAGAGTCTGTTTTTAATTTTACGTAAACGTCTTAATTTCGGTGTAAACCAGGCAGGACCGCGGTCAAATGCTTTCATTGTTAAAGGTTCGGCTGTGGAAAATGCAGTGTCAAGTTGACTATAGAATCTTGACACACAGAAGTCTAAATCATCATTAAAATCCCATACATTATTATGTAGTATGGGTTTCAGTTGAGTAAGATTGACTTTAGCGAAGTTGTATGTAGGAGTCGAGTTAATCAGAGGCTTTAGTTCATTTGAAAATTTTTTTACTTCAAGGTCGATTGAAAGTTTAGGATGATACTTGTCCTCAGGTAGTACAAGTGGAGAACATCTATTTAACGAAATGTTTAAAGTGGTTCAAAAAACTAAATCCAAAATCCGTTCTTTGACATTTACAATATTATTAATTTGATATAAGCATTTATCATAAATCTTATCCCAAAAAATATCAAATCCGGTATTACTTAATGCAGGTATGAAATCTAATTTATTATCACCCGCTACCCATGAAAAATTAGGTAAATTAAAATCGCCCATGCAAATTAATGTACAAGATTCAGAGAGAATTTCAATATCCGAATTAGGAGCGATATAGGAGCAGGTTATAAGAATACAATTGCCGAGATGCTTTCTTTTTACGCAAATGAATTCATCGTTTGAGTTACTTTGAGGATCAACAAGTTCAGAAGAGATAGAGTTATGAATAGCAATCAAAACGCCGCCACCAGTTTTATTTAACCTGTCTTTCCTATAAACTTGATAGTTATCAGAAAAGATTTCAGAATCACTTATATTTGGTTTTAGCCAAGTTTCTGTGAAAACTATAACTTTGAAATCGCAATGAAAACTGTTTATATATAAATTTCTAAGTTTAGTATTAAAGCCTCTAACATGTTGATATAGAAACGACAGGTTAATATTATCATTAATTTTTTTTGAACTCGATGAAATTGTAATAGGATGTGCACGATTCACTTTTTCTCTAAATACGTACTCTCTTCCTACAAGATCATCAGGCCAAAAAGTATTATTGATCAATGTACTGAACCATTTACCAGGAATAAGAATTCTAAAGGAGGAGATATCGTGAGGTTGAGAGGGATTAAATTTAAAAATTTGTATATAATTATCAGGAAGATTTGGTATTTTTGACTTTAAAAACGATCGAATGTTTTCGGTCGTAGTAGCAGCATGTAACCTGAAAATAAATATGGTCTTACGCAGCGCGACAACAATAAGTTGATTGGAAAACGAAGGTATAGAAGAAAGATTCAGTTAAGTTACTACTTTCTGCAGGAACAGAAATTTCATTAACAAAAAGAGAAGTTTGGTTACCGGAATTTGAATGAGAGATAGTGTCTGCAGGAACAGATTCTTTATTATTATTTTTATTATCTGCAGTAACAGATTTATTAATAGCAGGAGGAGGTTTATTTACAAAAGCGATAGTATTGTTATCTGCAGCAACAGACCTTTCCTTCGCTTTTAAAACAGGAGATGCGGTTTTATGATTATTCAAATTGGAAGATTTATGGGCCATAGCTGGAGAATATAAGGCAGACGGAGAATTTAAACTAGTCAAATTTTCCGAACTTACGCCGGAATTATCAACAACAATGGCCGACAACTTCTTCCTCTTTGGAGAATCATTAGAGAATTCAAACTTATTTACCAGTTTTTTCAATTTTATCAAAATTTTTATGCACGACATTAAAATCTTTTTTAGGTTTAAAAATTCAGTTTTAGTTTTTTTAAATAGACGATGAAAATTTATTTCAAGATCTCTACTATCCGGACAAGACCAACGAAGACCTTTAGTTCTATCCGTGATGTCGTCAAACTGTTTCCCATTAAAACCGGCACATTTAAAATGCGCATTGTTGTCGCATAACCAGCAAGTAACTAATCGTTCATTAAAGTTTCAAACATTACACTCTTCATACAAGCATGCCAATGTAATAATTAATAGATATAACAAAACAGCCTGAAAGTATGCTAGATAATGCAAATGATTAAATACTACAAAATTTTAGATAATATTAAAATAAAGAAAGTGGCAACTTTAAAATTACTGCCTAAAAGTATCCTCTAATTTTTATAAAGAACAAGACTTAAATATAAATAGAGATAACAAAGAAAAAGCAATAACGTCAAAAGCAAAAAACAAACACTTGTAGGAGGGAAAATTTGCAGTCTTACAAAAAGCACAAAAATCACTTAAAAATTTTTAAATGCAACAAACTTTCATACACTTCAAATGCGATTTTTTTCACTAGATTAATTTTACACAACTTTACACCAATTTAACCACTATAAACCGTGAAAATTGGAAATAAATTTTATACTTGGAAAGCACAAAATAAAAACACTACTAAACAAAAAGAGTTGCCAGAATAATTAACTTTTATAGAATTAATATCTTAATCTATCACCTCCGAACAAGAGATTTTTAAGAACAAGGAAATTATTATCTATTGCCCACTTTACACCATATGTTTCTTCCAGATCGGTTGTCACTTTGGGTATACATACTATATATGCACAAAGCCATACGATTAGGGTTGCAGGCAGGTATGTCAGGGAAAATTCGAACATTTGCTTTTTGAAAAACAGTGCGTCATAAATCAAGAATCGAGCATCCAATTTTCTTCGAGGTTTATTACCTCTGTAAAAAATATAAAAATATCAAATAAAAAGAAACGATAATTTTGCGTATTTTGACATATTTGTATAAAATGAGCATATGCAAAACCATATGCAAAGTTTTGCTTAACCTATGATTTGTATATCCTCCACCATGATATGTTGTATGTTGTAACATAATTATAGAAATAATTATAGTCTCATTATCACGCCGTAAATTTCGTATTCGTCTCGTTTTCGTTTGAAGCGCTGAACATTCCCCGAGATTTTTAGCTATAGGTTTACGTTTTGATGTAGCACCCGTAGAATGGTACCTTCTGATTTTCGGTATTTTCAAGGTTTTTGCCTCACTTCACATCGAAATTGCTGAAATTTTTCATTTGTCTTCATTGTTAACTTTAGGTCTAGTTTTTGATATAGGCCACGTAAAAAGGTACCTTCCGATTTTAGATATTTTAAGGTTTTAGACACATCATCACACAGAAACGGCTGAAATTAGGTACTTAGTCTTCTCCTGGGTAGAAACCATTCCGACAGGGAATTACGGGATAGATTCACAATTTAATACAGCACCATAGAAAGGTACAGCAGAAATTTTTCTATTTTGATGGCTCTTTGTCACATTTCGGACCGAAATTTGGATACAAAAGATTTTTTTCGAAAAAGTTTTAATACAGGGCAATGTTTTCGTGTGGCGCCGTATGACGGAGCTTCGTACATTCTTTAACTAGAGGAAGCTAATTACTCCATTTTGCTCCAATACAACTCGTGGTGGAGGTTATAAGAAGATCGGCCTTGCGAACATAATGCTTTTTTACTTGTATATAATTAAAACAGACTGCTTGGGATAAGATATAATTACGATGGTGTTTATTTATTGAAAATTAAATTAAATTAAATTAAATTAAAGCTCCTTAAGATCTCCAAACATTAGATTCCGCATATAACCAAAAAATTGGAATACTAGAATGACTTTTAATCCATTCAACAAAGGGATTTCAACAAATATCAAAAACAATATATGCTTCCAAGAATACCATATTTATGCAATTATATCGTTACTGTTGATTGTCGTTTACTGGTTATTTTACATACCATGTAATTGGAAGAAGGTTCGTACGATTCAATATTATTTTAGAGTAATTAATTTTTATACACTTAATATCAATATTTATACACATATAAAATTTTTAAGAAACTATGCTATTGCTATCACGCTGCAGAGGTCAAGTGCACAATGAAATTGATTCTTTGATTTCATATAATTAAAACGATGTAGAATATTAAGAAGTATTTCGGGGAAATTTTGCAGTATGAAGTAAAGGCGTGCTGGAACTGTTTGTATCAACAAAACAAATACAACAGATACATACCAGTAACTGTTGGTATAAAAGATAGAATGAGTGTAACAGTTATGTTATGATTTTGTTTGTGCGAACTCACCCTACCATAACAGAGAGAAACAGTTGTGTGTTGTATAACAGCAAGTAATATCAGTATTTGTTTTTTCGTTCTCACAAATACCATAGGTGGAATAACTGGAATTGTGTTTTATGGCTACTTATGCATAGCAAAAACATAATAAAAAATTGGAAAATAAAGGATGTAGGAAAAAACTATATTTATATTAATATAATTAAGTAAAAAGATTGTCAAGTAACTGTTTTCGAACCAAGAAAACGAAACTTTTGTATTAATTTATGAAAAATATCTGATAAATGTGATAAAAATGTCGGAATTTGTCCAAAAATTCGTTGGTCGATTTATTTAAGACAAGATTGAATGGTACAAAAATAACCAAACTTAGTAATTTTTGTTTACGAAATGAATTAATATAGAAACATTTTCCACGTTGCTTTTGAACCAACTTTGACAGGAGCTTACATTTGGCAAGTTTTTGCGAATTCTTAAACTACAATGTTCATAGATGAGAAAAACCAAAAAACAAACAAAAAAATCGCCGGAGCGCTTTTTAAATAAATCGCGATTTAAGTTCACATTTTCAGAACGGTTGAATATTTTTCTGGTCAACTTTTGTAGCACAGTGCCATTTATGGAAATTTTTCTAAAAGTTTGCACCTTCTCAAGGCCAAAACTGCCTGAAGGAGCGTTCCAAAGCTTTTGCGATGTATTAGAGAATTCTTAATTTGTGTCTTTAATAGAAAAAAATGATCGAAGCAAAATATGGAATTATTTTGCAGTATTTCTTCACAACAGCTTTAAGCAATCAACCACCCTTTCGCATTGACAACGCACAACAGAACAACAGATACCTATTTGGGCGAAGCAGATGGAAACAGATATGTTACTCTCTTCCTCCCTTTACCAATTCACACCATAACTGTTTGAAAGAGTAACAATAACAACCAGTAACATTAATTTCATTACACTCATCAATACTCACTGGTTTCTGAAAAACATGAAAACTGGTGCATTCAGTTGTAACTGTGCACGGCTTTAATACTGAGCAGAAGATACATCCACATAGTGGGCCAAAGAAGAACATTTTGCGAATAAATGTTTTAACTCAGAATTCATAGAAAGTGTTACACTAATCACTGCGTCGATACCAAGTGCTATAACTAGCTAAGAGTGGGGCAGAAATTACGTTGGACATACTTGCTGTAGCATCTATACCCTCAGTGATCGTTAGTTTATAAATATAAAACTGTGAATGGTTTGTTCATTTGGTTGCTAGAGATTGAAGCCGTAAACTCGACATTAAACAATTGCTTTAACCTTCCTGATTTCTACCTGAAAGTTTTGAGAAACATAAACTATATTTTTCAAGTGCATCATTTGCTAAAAATCTTCCATACACCACTTGTTTCCGTAAAACTGTTTATTCTTACTCTTCTTGCTATAAATAACTAACAACTTCCTGGGGCTATTCGCTCTGACGGTAAGCACCTTTTCAATATTTATCAATAAGTTCTGAATTTGACAATCAGTACATACATATATTCACCTTCCCCTCGTACATTGTTAGGTCCAAATGACTTAGGCCTACAAATAATCTCCCTCAATTCATCTTTGGGGAGTTCTCGATTGGGCTTACTATTTTTTTTTCTTTCCTTACGGTTGACAATGTCACTGGTAAAATGCATTCGTCTTGCTAACAGTTAAGTGGAGTTTGAAGCCTTCCTCAATAGCAACGGGTTGCCATTGTCAACACGTTGTTTCCTGGACACGCATAGAGAGGAAATCAAGTGTACTTGGCAACGGCTAAATGAAGTGTACGACCAATGTTTAACTGAGTTGTAAACAAAGGAAGAAGGAGAAGATAACGCGGATGAAGCTTCAGAGGCGGAAACGGTGAAACAAAAGTATAGGAAGTCGTGCTCCACGTATTGTCGCATACTTCCATCTACTGCTGGTAGTCCTTTCCGCTTACCTCTAATCGAGCTTACAACTTTCCATGGCGATTACAAATCGTGGCCTACATTCCGCGATATGTTTTCAGCGTTTCTGTGACAAACTCTAGATTTAGTCCAATTGAGACTCTATTCCATTTGTCACAGAAAATCAAGGGGGAGCCTCATGACATAGTATCCTAGAGTCCACTCACCAATGATGGGTCCCAAAGAGCTCCGAACTTTGGTAAGTCTTACGCCAATTCCAACCGAGAACGCAATCTCACTTAAGAAACTTCAGAGGGATATTAACGCCTGCATATCGGCCCTGAAGCTTGACAAGATTGACACCGAAAGTTGGAATCCACTTTTCGTGTTCTCGTGTTCAAACTGTCTCCCTAATTCTACTCTCACACTTTGGGAACACACTTTGAATACCAAGACAACCAAAGCAAAGTTGTCCGAATTCGACGCATTTTTGACCAACCGATATCGGGCGCTTAAATCCGGTTTAGAAATAAGGAACTCTCATGATCACGAATCCGATATTTCCAAACAAAAATATCCAAAAAAAAACATCCAAAAGTCCCAACACTAAAGTCCATGCGTTCCAATCTAATGTCTCCCAAACAAAATGTAAACTATGTCCAAAAGAATATCACATAATTGGGAAATGCCCAAAATTCCTCAACATGGACTACAATCAGAGGCTGACACAAATCAGGAGCAGTAATTTGTGCAACAACTGCTTTTCCAGTGCTCATTTGCTAAAAAACTGTAAGAGCAAACACTCTTGTTTCAAATGTCACAAACGACATAACACTCTCCTACATAAGGAGTCTGACATCGACGGCCTACCTACAATACCATCCCCCTCCACTGGCAATTCCGAAAGCAGCCCCTCTACGACACAATTTGTTCCTCGAAATCCGAATCCACTACATTCCACATCAAATCCCAATGGTGTTGTTCAAAATTGCTTTGCCACTAATTCCAAGGGCGTACTGCTGGGAACCGCTTTGGTAAAAATCCTACATTGTGACGTTGCATATACAGCGCGGGCCCTCCTTGATTCTGGGTCAGAGGGACCTTTCATCTCTGAGAAACTTTTCAACTTTCTGAGGCTGCCATACACACGTACTGCCGCGAAAGTCTCAGGTCTGAACAATACTGTTTCGGCCGATGGGCAAAAAGAATGCCATTTCACAATGGGTTCGCATTCCAACGATAATTTTCAAATGAAAACGTCGTGCTTTTGTTGTTTCGCACCTGTCGAACAACCTTTCCTCCACTACAATGAGTATCGACACTTAGTCTAATATTCCTGAGCTAGAGTTAGCCGACTCAAAATTTTATAAAAGCTCAAAAATCGATATTCTTTTGGGTGCTGATGTACTCCCATCCATTATGTTGCCTGGTTATAAGAATAGTATCTATAGATCGCTGATGACCCAAGAAACCGTCTTCGGCTGGATTCCAGGGCCAGTTCCCCACCAAAACGTCAGCTCATTCCCCACTTGTGTGGAAGATCAGCTTCTGCTGATCGGCTAAGTCTGTTCTCAAACGTGATAAGGCATCAGCTACAACGTAAGGTCTACCTGGCTTTTATATTAACTCAAAATTGTATTCTTCAAACCTAGCCTTCAATTTTTTAAGTTTTGCGTTTAAATTTTTATTACTTAAAGCAAAGGCTGATGGTCAGTAAATATGCGTATTTTTTGCACCTATAAATAAAACCGTAGATTGTCCAATGCCCACTTTATGCAAGCATATCCTTTTCTGTTTTGTTTAATGCTCGAGAAATAAAAATTACTGCTCTATCTTTCCGATTTCTCCATGAGATAAGACTGCTCCTAGTGCGATATTAGAAGCATCAGTGGTTAAATTGAAAGGTTTGTCAAAATCTGGAATTGCTAATACTTCAAATGAAGTAAGCGACACCTTGAGCTCATTAAACACCTGTAACTCTTCCGTACCTAGTGTTATCGTTATTTTTTGGATTGACGGGCCATAACTTGAGCCATTTCTCCTCAGGTAAGATTTGTTAAAGGTTTTGCTACAGTACCGAAATCTCTACTAAACCACATATAATAGGATGATAGGTGCATTCCTTAAACACCTGAATATTTTTCTAAGATTGGTTATGAGTTCATTAGCAGTGCCCCCATACATAATTATATCGTCTATATAGACGTAGCATATTTTCCTTATATTTCCTCGCAGAACATCTTCGGCCACACGCTGAAAGATAGCAGGTGCGTTTCTAAGCCCAAATGGTAATCTTAGGAACTCATAGTTTCTTTTCATCGCCGAGAAGGCGGTTTTCGGAATTTCCGTGGGGTTCATTGAAATTTGGTGAAATACTGAGGTAATATCTAAGGTTGTAAAGTATTTAGCCTTTCCGAGGCTGGCCAAAGTTGAATTTATATCTGGTATAGGGTATGAGTCCGGAATCGTTGTTGAATTCAGTCCCTTAAAGTCAGTTACCATCCGATATTGTTTTTCACCGTTATGTTTTGGTTTCTTTGTGACTCCCCAAATAAGAGAGTTGTATGGACTATTGGATGGGCGGGTTATATTATTTTGTAAGAGCTGTTCCACTTGTACGTCAACTGCATTACGCATACAGGCAGGATATAGATAATTTTTGATCATTTAGTCCATTTATTTTTCGGATTTCAAAGAGTATACAAGTTTCTGGATCAGTAGTTAGGGAATTATTTTTGTGGCTAATTGTAGCCATAAGGTCACGCAAGGTGTCGTTGCCGATTATCCCATTAAAAGAAGAGAACACCGGTAAAACATAAAAGGCTATCAACATTCAGACCTGCATCCTCATAGGTGTTGGGGTTACCATTCAAATAAAACAATCTTTGTTGTTTAGGGTATTTGATCCGGCACATGTTTGTCCCGAATAATTTGGTCTTTTGTTGTTTGGTGTGTGATTAAAGTTTCTATGATAATTATTTAATTTATTCCCAAATCTTTGGAACCGTGTGCTGGAATAGGATTCGGGTTGTTGGGACCAGGCTGTTGGGAAATGTGTGGAGTGGTGACTCTCCAATTTACTAATGGGTTTAGGTGTGGTTGGTATTGGTAATTAGAGGTGAAGCTTTTTGAGGGATTTTTATGGTGAGTCTTGGTTTCAGTCTTTTTTGCCAGGTTTTTTTTTCACAACACCAATTTTTTAATATTTTTTCCATTAAGTTTTTGTTATGTCCATGGTCCCTGCTCGGCCGCCAGCTAATTCTCTTCATAACTCTTCATAACATTCTGAAACTCTAAAATTGTTATTTCACGTTGTTTAAGAGGTATTTCATAACATACCTTATTTAAACAATGTTCTCACAGGCTGCTTATTCTCATATGGAATTGAAATATTTACCAAATTGTTGTTGAAAAATTTGCTATAAACGAGGCGATAGAGGCATTTTACAGTAATATAATGTTCTGAAGAGTTGTGTATTACATTCCAGAATATTTTCCCAAAAGGAAGAGGAAGATACGCTGCGAAATATACACAAATTATAGCATTTTCAGATATATAAAAAAATTTGAGGCAATAAAAGCAATTTTTCGAGTTCACTATTCCTCCAAATATTTTCTTCTTGCTCTTATCTACAAATTTGTTGCAGATGTCAAAACAAGATTCGTATTGGTTTCAGAGATACAGCCCCAATTTTTTAAAAATTTGAACTTTAACCATGTTTAGATGAGGCCATAGCAACGGAACCCGATCTAAGAAAACAAACCCCAAATATGGTTTTTGCCTATTGGTCGTCTACTTTCATAAAATTCTGGACCGAAGTTGTTTGCACGCGATTGGCTCTAAAATGTTGCACAGTGTAATTAAGTTCTTAACTACTCCGGTTGTTGCGTCGGCATATCGCATTTCCTGCTGGTTCATTTCAATGGTTGTTTGTTTGTTCCTATAGTTGCTGGTTGTTGATGTCGTCTACTTTCATAAAATTCTGGACCGAAGTTCTTTGCACGCGATTGGCTCTAAAATGTTGCACAGTGTAATTAAGTTCTTAAATACTCCGGTTGTTGCGTCGGCATATCGCATTTCCTGCTGGTTCATTTCAATGGTTGTTTGTTTGTTCCTGTAGTTGCTGGTTGTTGATGTCACTGGTTGGCCTGTAGCTAACATGTGTTTTGTGTCAGCGATATTTGAGTATTTGATTGTCTGTGGGAATGTTATTGCCCATGATTCAATTATTAGAAGGTTGGGCAGGTTCATGAAATTATAAAAAAACAACTCTGATACCGGTTTGCTTATAACTTCAAATATCTAATAACAAATGCAACAGGTTTTGTTTATTTGAAATTTTGTCAAATATTTAAATTGAAATATTTTATATAAGTATGCCCACGTTTTGGTTTAACGCGAATTGCCGCTTTCAGGAATTTTGAATATATTAGCCAAATTTGCCCTTGTAATTTAAGATTTTGTATCTGCAGAGATTAAAACACATTTCCATTTCGACGCCTCCAAACAATAGTATGCTAAGTCGACTTAGCATGTTTTCAAGTTCTTTACATTTTTATATTTAACGTCTTTTAACTTAAATTCTGTCAAATTTTGGTAATGATCGGACAATCCGAACAGAAGTTATAAACAAATATTTACTTAGCATAGTACTGAAGGTCAAAGAAATTTCCAAACTTTTAGAGCTTGTCCTGCAAAACTCGCTTTTCAGAATTAGCAAACTATTATTTGGAGGTGTCGAACGTCCTTTAACTTAAATTCTGTCCAATTTTGGTAATGATCGGTCAATCCGAACAGAAGTTATAAACAAATATTGACTTAGCATAGTACTGAAGTTCAAAAAAAATTCCAAACTTTGAGAGCTTCTCCTGTAAAACTCACTTTTTCGACTTAGCATACTATTATTTGGAGGTGTCGATTTTTTATAAAGTCCACGTTATGGTATAGCCCCCATATAACGGTACCTGCAGATTTTAGCTCAGATAACTTAACGGTGGAGGATATAAAAAGTTCGCACGGCCCAGTGGACACAAAGCTCACCGTGGTGCCACCTTCCGAGCTACCTTTACCATCTGTTAAGGTTAGTGAGCTAACATGTTTACTCATAAGAACGTTAAAAACTTGACTTGGGCATTGGGCTAATAACCCATTAGAATCAGAAAACAATCCCCTCTTAAGTTGACTACCTCGCAAACGTTTTATGGAACATAAACAGCGAATCTATACCTGGAATGTGCAGTTTCCGCTTTGGCATATGTACTTGTAAAAAACAAACAAGCCCGATATTACTGCCATACTGGAAATACGATGGATGACAACAACACCTAAAGGTGACGCACTGTATTATAGCTGCCATGACACAAAGCATGAATTTGCTTGCGGATTTGTAGTTAGTTGGATGTAAAAGGATCTGATATCAGGCTTCACATCAGTGATTGAAAGACTTACTACATTCGTATAGAAGCAACATTTTTCAGCATCAGTTATATTTGTGCTCATATATCCACAGAACATAAGGACGAACAGACCAAAGATATATTTTATGAGCGCTTAGAAGAAACGCATGATTGTTGCCCTGCCCTGTCCATGACATTACATTTATTTTTATGCAATTTTAATGCGGAAATTGGAAAGGAGAATAACTTTGGTCCAACAGTCCGAAAATTCAGTCTTCCCAGTGAAACTTCTGCCAAAGGAATCAGCGACAAAAACATGGCAGTTAGCAATACCAGATTTAAGCATCTCGACATTCATCGTTACGAGGAGCTAACATGGACTCGGATCACCATATTATTACGAACAGGCACAACACGGAAGCTGCAATCACAACACATAGGCACAGCATATTCCACTCCTCTGGCCCCATTGTTTAATGCACGCACACATCGACAATGTTGAAGTCATTTCTGTTTTCAAAATTGTAAATCTTCGATATTTGTTTTTATATTATACAATTTGATTTTGAATAAATTTATTTTGCCGTTTGTCAACTTTGTCAAAACTGGTTTTGACACAATAGGAGGACCTTAGGAAAAAATTGTAATCAGATGTTTGCTGTGCCCTACCTTTTAATGGTTGTACCATGGTTATTGCCTAATGAATGAATTGCTGGTTGAGGCCTCGTGCCATGTGTCAGCATTTAATTCATTGGAGTTAACTTTTATTTTGTTTTATTATAAAATGATATGCCGTAGAATTGTTGTTATGTACTACACCTAGTGCTTTGCAGAACAATCTTCGCACTTTGGTATAAATATTGCCGAACTTAATCATTTTAACTAAACATTTTTTTAAGACAAATGGAAATGAACTTTTCGTCGTATATGGAGGGGATAGTGTTGTTGAAAAGAAAGGATTGTATAAACAAACTTCGTAAAATTGGGATCAAAGAGTTACCACCGCCATTCCCTAATGGTTGGTATAGCATTCTAGAATCCTTTGAAACTGAAGAGAGGGGAAGTAAAAAATGTGTTAGCGCTAGGTGAAGAGTTTGTCGTCTTCAGAACCTTAAAATTCATCTGTATTTGTATTGGATGCTTATTGTCCCCATTTAGGCGCCAATATTGGACATGGCAGAGTAATTGGTGACACTATTGAATGCCCATTTCACCACTGGCGTTTTCGCGGAACCGATGGTGCATGTGTAAATGTTCCCTATAGCGCGTCTGGTAAGTAAATATATACATATATACCTAATATATAAAAGAGCTTATAGTCCGGTCAAATAGACCTGCGTATAAAGCGGTAATAACAAAATTTCAAAGCTGAGCTTAGGTTTGCCATTAGAAGCAATGTCCTAAAACTCCCATCGATCCCGTGTGTGCAAAAAAGTTATTCGGTGTCAAAGATAATTTTTTGGAGGGCTTCTTCCGTTTTTTTGTGTAATGAAACTCAACTTTTTCTTTTTCTTGCTGTTAGAGCAAGCTATTTTTTTGACGTCAGGAACAAGTCTGACTTCTTTATTTTTTCATTCCATATTTATATCAAAATCTTAAATCTAACATTGAGTTTCTTATTCTAAAAAATACTCAATATCGAGCTACCCTCAACCAATAGGAAAAGAGTTCGATACAATTACAGACACACAAACAAATGTACACCCATTGTTTGTGTGTCTGTATTCATTTACATATGTTGAGTCTTTCATTCATATCAAACATTTTACAATTTCACTCAAATAATTTACTAATAAATACACGTTTCTGTTCGAGCTTTAGGTCTTGATGTTTTTCTTTATTCTTTAATGATTTTTCCAATATTCGGAATTAATTTAATTCCATCTTCAGGGAGTATTGATCTACAAATAAAAACAATGTAGATCAATACTCCTTGAAGATGGAATTTAATTAATTCCGAAATATTGGCAAAATCATTAAAGAATAAAGAAAAACATCAAGACCTAAAGCTCGAACAAAAACGTGTATTTATTAATAAATTCGAAAGGTCGATAACATCAAGAAACAATCAAATAATTTACTATTGGGATATTCTTCATTCCCATTGGTCAGAACTCTGACTCATCACAATACGATTTCGAATTCTAATAAGAACTCGAGATCCTTGCTCTTCATATGAGCGAGCAACAAAACAAAGACGAAACATGAATACAAGGAAACTACAATGTTGCCGACCAACTCAACTTCAAACAAAGAAAACATCGAAACAAACGGCAACATGATAACACAGCACACCCTCACCCTTAAAAGAAATGTATACAATTTTTTTTGTGTGCATAAACAAATTGTATGCATTTTATGACAACTCTTTTCGGTGGTGTCAAGTAGTCTCTTTGTGAATAACTTAAAATTACAAAATTTTTCTTATGACATATGATCTTAAGTGGGCTAAGTATTTTTTTTTGTATTCGGAAATAAAACAATTTTTACATGCATACCTAAAGTAAGAGTCTTAAAATAAAATAATTTTTTTTTTGGTTTAAGATTACTTGTGATATTTCTTTAACAAATTTTTATGAAATACTTTTTCTTTGTTATTAATTCATATTGTAAAATTTAAATTTTCAATATTGATTATTTCATATAGACCATGATAAAGTGATTCATTGTTTCTTCTATTCTCCTTTTTAACTAAAACTAAATCTCCTATTTTAATGTCTATTCTATTCGTATTATTTAATGAATTTAAACTTCTCTTGATTTTAGTTTGTTCAATTATATTTCTAGCGTTTTCTAATGAAAGTTTTAACCTAAGCTTTAATTCTTTAGCATAATTCTCTGTATCATATACCTGTACACTATTCATTAATTTCTCGCCTGGCATTATCGGTAATTTTCCAAAAATTAATTCGAATGGTGAATACCCTGTGTCAACATGTGGAGTTATGTTCTATGCAAAAGCATAATATGGTATCCATTCATTCCAATTATCATTATTCACAAAAGAAAGAAAATATTCGTTTAGAACTCTATGATTTCTTTCAACTGAACCTACTGTCTCATGATGGTAAGGTGTAGAGAACTTCTGTTCTATATCTAACAGTTTACACATTTCATCCATCAGTTCATTTACAAATTCTGTGCCTCTGTCAGATTTTAGAGTCTTGAATATTCCATACTTCAATATTAAATGTTCATTTAGAATTTCTAGCTATTGATTTGGCTTCTTTTGTTTCCATTGGTACTGCAATTATATATTTCGTCAATTCGCATGGCGTAGTCAATATATATCTATAGTTATCTGAGGGTCTTAAGGGTCCTACAGTGTCAATTACTCCTGTATCAAAGCTATTTACCGGTGTATCAGTTTTCATTAATGGTTCTTTGGTATGTTTTATTTATTTATTTCTTTGGCACAAATCACATGTAGATACGTATTTCTTTACCATCTTGCACATGTTCTTCCATATATATTTTTGTTTAAGTTTTAATAATGGTTTTCTTACTCCAAAATGACCTCCGCATGGTGTATCATGATATAATTTTATCAGTTCATATTTTTCTTTTTCATTAAAAATTTTTCGAGGAATTTCATATAAAAGAATTCTGACGTCACTGTTTTTCAAATATTTACTCATTTTTTCTTTAAATTTCCTATGGGTTATTAGTTTAAATATATCGTCACTTTTACTAAGTGCGATACTCTTAATATTCAATTTGTTTAACTCAGATGATAGTTTCTCCAAAATATTATCTAGATAATAAGGATTATCACTACATCTTATGGCCAATTCGTTCACAGAATGATTATCAATAAAAGCGAATTCTTTTGTCGACACATCAATTATAAATTTTAATTTTTTAGCTAGCTTTATATCTTTAATGGATGTACATTCCACTACTTTGAGTTGATCAGGCTCATCGGGATATGTCATCTCATTATCTTTATCCATATTGCGGAATTTATTTTTCATTCCTCGTGTTATCACCAGCGATTTCTTAACTTTTTCGTCAATATTCTGAGGTATCATTGTTTTTAATATATTGGAGTCTATTTTTATACGTGAAAGTGCATCAGCATTAGTATTATTAATTCCTTTCTTATACACAATTTCAAAATCATAGTCAGATAGTTCTAATCAAATTCTTGTCAATTTGGAATTTGGATTCTTATGAGAAAACAATGAGACAAGTGGACGATGATCCGTAACCACTATAAATTTCCTACCATAAAGATAAGGATGGAAAAATTGAATTCCCCAATGTATACCCAATAATTCCTTTTCAATAATTGGCTTATTCCTCTCATGCTTATTCAAAGAACGGCTTGCATAAGATATTGGTCTATCATTCCCTATTTCTCCTTGTGACAGTATTGCACCTAGAGCAAAATCAGAAGCATCTGTAGTTAGTATAAAAGGTTTACCAAAATCTGGATACTGTAAAATTGGTGGTGTTATCAACTTATTTTTAAGTGATTCAAATTTAGTGCTCTTCTTAGATAATGAGTTCAAACATGTAGTTATCTCGTCAAAATTTTTAATGAATCGTCTATAGTAATTACAAAATGCTACGAATCTTCTTACATCATCTGCGTTCTTTGGAACTGGATATTTGGTTATCGCATCGTATTTTCAAGGATCTGGTTTAATTCCAATAGGAGTTATCAAATGACCTAAATAAACTACCTCCGGTTTCAAGAAATAATATTTATTAGGGTTGAGTTTCAAATTGTACCTGTTCAGCCTATCTATTACCTTAATGAGATTCTCATTGTGGTGTTTAAAACTACATCCAAAAACTATTATGTCATCCACATAAAGAAATGCTTCATACTCCAAACCAGATAAAGCTATTGTCAACAAACGTTGAAAACTATTAGATGATATTTTCAGACCAAAAGGTAACCTCGTATACTGATAATGACCATTAGATGTCGAAAATGCTGTCAGTGGCCTTGACTTAGGATCAAATTCAATCTGATGAAAAGAACTAGTCATATCTAACGTTGAAAAATATTTCGCTCTCCCTAATCTATCCAAAATATCGTCCAAGCGTGTTAATGGAAACTTGTCATTAACAATCTTATCATTAAGTTTCCTAAAATCAACAACTAATCTCCATTTCTTCAAATCCGTCTGCCCTTTCTTTGGAACTGAAAGGAATGGTGCATTGTAAGGACTAACTGATGTCTCGATCGCTTTTTTTAAAAGGTCTTGTACTTAAGCATTTATTTCTTCCTTATGCGCTTGTGGTAATCTATATTATTTTTTATATAAACAGGATTTTTGTCTTCAAGGTTAATTTTCTGCTTGTAAAAATTGTTTGTCGTTAAATCCTCATCTTCAAGATGGAATGTCGATTGATATTTCCTTAATATAGCTACAATTTCCTTCCTATGACTTTCACTTAAGTCAACTAAATTAATTTTGCTTATTAACCTTTCAAAACGTTCATCCGTATAACCGTTGTGTGAATAGAAATGATTAACCCTTAGTACTTCGTAATTACTCAAAGGAACTGTTTCTAATTTCATGTGATCTATTGTCATGTCTTGGCCAGTAACGTTCAGTAACTTAATATGTTTATTTCCATTTTTCGGAATTATAGATTTAGCCAAAAACACACCTTTCGTAATCTCCCGATTTAATACTACTGCGTCTTCTACCAAATTGATGGTAAAAGGCAAAATGATTGATAAAGGAACTATCGCGTATAGGAATTAATTCAAATTAAATGTTAGGATATACCTATCATAATCAACATTACACTTATATTTCGATAAAACATCTCTGCCTAAAATCCCATCTGTACTAAGTGGAATATCATTTGATACTAGTTGAACACTATGTTCAATTACCATACCATTTATGTCTATTTTAACATTACTTGACCCAAAAGATTTGATTATTTCCCTCGAAATCCCTGTCAAATTGCAGTAATCATTTGGATTTTCCTTATAACGGTACAAAAATTTCTCCTTACACAAAGAAATATCGGCACCCGTATCAATTAAAAATGTAAGTGGATAGTCTACATCTACTACGTTCAATCGTACATAATTCTTGAGTTTAGATGATATACTGTAAATGCTTTTGTCTTTTATTGTGTGCTCTCCGAAGACGAAGGTCTTGGGGTCTCCGGAACCTGGAAGTTTCCCTGATCTTGCACCTGGTTAACGTTGTAATCTCTATTATTGTAGTTATTGTTATTTCTATCTTGAACAAAATACATATTCGAAGAAAAACTCCTTCTTTTCATCAGAAAAAGCGTTGCCTACCATTCGTAGATTGGAAGTGGAACTTTCTAAGTCTTCCTTTTTACCCGTAAAAACCGGTATCAAAGCAGCAATTGTCTTGAGGTCGTTCATATCCATGTTGCACGGTTGTTCGACAATACTCATTTCCCTGGTTTGCTGAGCTAATGACTCAGAATGTTCTAACAATATACTTAAAGCTTCTGCTTTCAATTCAATAAACCTCGTCCGAAAATTAACTGGATCTCCATCTTTTTCTTTTTCTACTAGTTCATTAAAGTCAGTCTGCAGATTCGCTAACTCTGTTTTTTTTTCTTATCTATTGTTTCCTTCGTGTATGGTTTGCCTAACGACTTTTTCGCATTCGATACTAATATACCTAAAGACTGTAAAACCTTATCCATGGTACCAATTCACACCTTACAATAGCGTTATTATTACAATTTCTCAAAAAGACATTATTATTAAAATTTTATTTTATTGAAACGCACTCATTCTTGCTTGTTGCTTCCTAATTTGTGTTTTTTTCACGTATTATTTTAGGTATCTAATTATCACTATTAGTGTTATTATGATACAGACTAAGACTAACACTTCGACGCTCACGCTGACTGCCGTAGGAGCATTCGCGGTTGCCTGGATCACTTCGCTTATTTTTGTTTGGGTACTTCCCATAATTCCGGATTTTTAGAAAATTGGTTTTTATGGATTTTAATAATATATATTTTTTTAATATTTTACATATCTTTCAAAAGAAATTCATGTCATAAAGAAAAAAATTCTGACCACGAGCGGCAAGCACTTACTGGTCCTAACGTCTGCAGATTGATGCAGCGTTTATTTTTTTCTGTTCTCAAGATGGCTTCTTATTAAGAAGTCTATCTCGTCAATCCTTTGCCACAACCTAGTGGCACGATCCCAAGGAGGTGAGGAATCAGCGTTAATTTCACGCAGAAGAAGGACTTTCTCCTTCTTTAAACGCCATGTATAGCCCCCTCTGCTGCGGGGCGGTCTCACTACCGGAATCCTTACTCGGCTGTCCTCGTTTTCTGCCCTTTCCTCACGATTCACGGCTTGGATCGGACTGCCCGGACAGTATGGCAGTATCTTCTAAAAAATTTTGCTCTCAAAGGACGTCTGCGACTTGACGCAGGTTGTCCTTCTTCTGCGGATTATAACGCAGGAACTCTTGCTGATTGGAAAGCAAGTTAATTTGGCAGGATCGCCATATAATGAAATTCAAATTTTTCTTTTGCTTGCTGTTAGAGCAAGCTATTTTTTTGACGTCAGGAACAAGTCTGACTTCTTTATTTTTTCATTCCATATTTATATCAAAATCTTAAGTCTAACATTGAGTTTCTTATTCTAAAAAATACAATACTCGAGCTACCCTCAACCAATAGGAAAATAGTTCGATACAATTACATTTACATGGGTGTACATTTGTTTGTGTGTCTGTATTCATTTACATATGTTGAGTCTTTCATTCATATCAAACATTTTACAATTTCACTCAAATAATTTACTATTGGGATATTCTTCATTCCCATTGGTCAGAACTCTGACTCATCGCAATACGATTTCGAATTCTAATAAGAACTCGAGATCTTTGCCCTACATATGAGCGAGCATCAAAACAAAGACGAAACATGAATACAATGAACCTACAATGTTGCCGACCAACTCAACTTCAAACAAAGCAAACATCAAAACAAACGGCAACATGATAACACGGCACATTTGAATTTTTCTGAAAAAGGTAAGACGTAGCAAAAACCGACTAAAGCTGTTTATAGTTTTAAAATGTGTTAATTTTTAAAAAAGGAGCTACACATATTCACGATCTCAATTATGACAATAAGTTGTCAATAGTGGTTTACTACAGATCTTATGACTTTTTTGTGTGAATTACCACACGTTCATCCATTGTTAATGTACCACAACCATAATATACAATCTAAATTATATTATATCCGGACCCGTTTCGCGACAATTCAATTTTTGTGGCTAGCTACAGTGACCGGATCCTCAGATGGATTCCACGATTCAGACTTAGTTTGCAGAGAATCAGATTTGGAGTTGGTTGCATTGACCGGAGCCGCATATGAATCCATATTAATGGGTTCGGACATGCTTTTCATTAGTTATCAAACGCAGTCTTCGTAGAGGACGGGCGTGATCTCACACACTCGCTATTAAATGTTTTATATTCACTGTGAAAAACCCAATAAAATTAGGTTGTTATTACCATTATTCGAGAAAAGGTTCAAACAACCGTCGATTTTTTATAGAAACCATAAAAAAATGCCTTTTTGCAAGCTACAAACAATATTTGCAGTACGCAATTTTCGCCCTGTCAAAAATAGATATTTATAAATCAATAAAATATATAAAAAGTACAAAAACAGGTGTTTTTACAAAAGCTATTTCTAATCTTTCGAAAATGGGTTATAATGAGCATATATATGACAGTTTCAATGAAATAGGAAGAAGTTACTTGAATTATGAAATGTCTATATTACATTTAAATATTCGATCGTTGAGGAAAAATTTCCTGGCATTAATCGCAAATATTTCAATATATTAAATGAAATACAAATAATAATATTGTGTGAAACAAATATATCAAACTTTGAAAATCAATTTTATAAAATAGATGGTTTCAATACTGTTTTTCTTAATAGAGAAAGAAAAGGAGGAGGGAGTGCAGACTATATAAGAAAGGACATAACATATGATCAAATACAATTTCGAATCACTTCAGCGGAAGCAACTGGAAATTGAAATGCCGAATAAGATGAGAATTGTCGTTATACCAATATATCGTCCGCCTCGATTAAATACTAAACTTTTTGTGAACGAATTTGATAATTTATTAAACAACACACACCGAAAAGCAAATCTAATATTAATAGGTGATATTAACATAAATATGAATATAATGAAAAATAATGATTTTTTTTTTTGCAAGTTATCTGAATATTCTATCTTGCAATAGTTTGCATTGCATGATTAACAATGCAGCTAGAGAAGACAAGATCACCAAAACAGCAACATGTATACATCACCTTTTCATCAGATGGAATAATAGATCGATAAAAGCTCATTCAGCGGTCGTACGATCAGAGATATCGGATCATTACGCTTTATTTGCGTGTATTGCTGAAGGATATTTACCTGTCAAATATTTTCCCAAAAAAACATTTATTAATACTTTTCTCGGTTTATTACCCGCAGTGGTATATTTCTGAGACAATCGATTTCTATGACTACGTGATTTGTGATGAAAGATGTCCAGTGTTATGTTATGGTGTTATGATCACAGATGAACAAATTTCTTATTGATTAAATAATATAACTTACATGGTTTTATTTTACTTGGTTTTATTTTTTGACTTATCGTTTTCTAATTGTTGTCATTTTTGTAAGGTTGAGATGAGACTTTTGTAGCTACCCACATGAGGTAGATATGAGAGATTTTCGTAACTGCCTTTCCCGCATAACTACCCCAATTTTTGGAATTTTACGAAAGGTAGTTAACCGGAGTGCAGTGTATTCCAAATCTGAAGTGAAATCTCCGAAATTTAAAAAACGGAATGCACATCTTTGGCTTACAGTCTATATTCTCAAATGTTGCAAGATAAGAGATCAACTGTATAAGAAGTCGATCCAAGATAAAAACAACAACGCCAATGAAAATATATACAAAAATTTTAATAACAAGTTGTATTAAAGTATAATTAAAGCTAACAATGATCACCTCTACCAAAAATTCGTAGAAAATCGAAACAATATAAAAGGAACTTGGCAACTTATTAATAAAGTCATTGGTAAAGAGACGGATAATATTGATGCCAATATAAAAAGAAGTTTCAAAAATGACACAATAAAAAAAATCAGCGAGAATTTTGCATAAACTTTAATGAAAATGTACTGAAAATAGTACATTCATGTGCAATTGTAACCCTACGTTAGGTTAGGGTAGGTTGATAAGAGGGGTGATCCTAGATCACCACATGCCCATGTGGACATACACTTAAGCCATAAGTAGGCCTGTTGTGCGCTCTAATTTTTTGGGTTATGGAGGATTATCTTTTTTTTTGACTTAGTCTAGGATCTCTGTCCTATTTACATAGTCTCTGATCTTTTTGAACTCGATTGTCCTAATTTGGTCGAGTCCTGGTATAATGTCATTCCCTAGTAACTGGGTTCTCAGATTTGTGAAGGCTTGACAATGGCAGAGGTAATGTTCCAACGTTCTGTCGTCCTCTCCGCATGCTCTGCATTCACTGTTTTCTGCACAACCTATTTTGTGCAGATGCGCTTTTAGACCTAGGTGACCTGTAAGGATTCCTGTCAGTCTACTAATATCTTTTTTACTTAGTAAAAGTAATTCTTTTGTTTTGTCCTCGTCTGGGTTTCCCCATAGGATTTTTGTGTTTTTCCCTTCTCTTCACTACTCCAGAGGGATACATGTGCATTTTTTGCCCATGTCTTTAGTTCTAGTCGCGTAGCTTTAAACGGCTTAGCGTTTTCTAGACTTACCGTGGGTTGCTCCTTGGCTTGTTTTGCCAAGGAGTTTTCTATTTCATTACCCCTAATCCCGGTATGCCCTGGTACCCATATAATGTTTACCTTACCGTGTTGGGAGTAATTATTTATAGATTTAATACATTCCAAGACAGTTCTAGATTTCACTGTCTTGGTTGATATAGCTCTAATGGCTGCTTTGCTATCCGTAAGGATATTTACAGTGGTAGGCCTTGTGTGAGTATCAAACCAAAGCAGACACTCTGTTATCGCCCGGAGTTCCGCCTGCAGGATCGTGTTATGATCCGGCAGACGGAGGGAGATTTCCGTTTCCGGTTCCATTATATAAAGACCCAGTCCTGTTCTCCCCCTAGCTCAGCCAAATCCGTAAACCCACAGCTTCCAGCGGTAATCTGTGCTAGAGCTCCCCCGATCCACATGTCTCTGTCAGGTATTGACACTTCACACAAGGCTACTTCACTAGTTTTAGGTATACCGGTCCGATACTACCTGATTTATAGATTCACCCGTTGTGACCTTTAATATGTTTTGGGTGGTATGTTTGGTGGCTCTTTTCGATCCACTCGCTCATCGACTTTAGCCTTACAGCTACGATGGCTGCCTCATACCTTACCTGAATATCTATTTGGTGTACAAACAAAATTGTTTCTAGAGCCCCTAGTCGGTGTGGTCCTCATTGCTCCGCTAATGCTTAGGCAGCATGTTCTTTGGACCTTTTGCCATATTTCCACATAGCATTTTTTGTCCATGGCTGTCCACTATACCACAGACGCGTACGTTAGAATTAGTCTAATTACGTTTCTGTATAGCCAGTGTATCATCCTAGAATTGAACCCCCATTTTGAGCCTATCGCCCTTCTGCAGGTTGACCAACATATTTGGGCCTTGTTAGCCCTTTCTTGTATATGGTCTTTCCATTTAAGTTTCCTATCCAGAATTACTCCTAGACATTTAACTGTACAGGAGATATTTATTGTCTTATCTAGAAAAACTGGTTCCTCGTAGTGTCCCATTTTCGTTTTTCTAGTGAATAGACATAATTCTGTTTTTTCCGGGTTGACGTTCAGACCTCTCGGCCTGGCCCAGTTAAAAGCAATTTTTAGAGCCGTTTCTGCTCTTCGACAGAGATGATTCGGATTCTTTCCCCTCAGAAGTATTATAACGTCGTCTGCGTAGCAGACTGGGTCAAATCCTTCTTCGGTTAGGGTCCTCAAGAGACTGTTTATGGTGGTAACCCACAACAGAGGTGAAAGAATCCCTCCCTGTGGCGTTCCTTGTCCAACTTTGTCTCTTATTTTCACGTCGTATAGCCCGCAGGCTTATCCATCTGTTCCTTAGCATGTGGTTTATCCAGTTCCATAAAGCCCTGTCTACCTGAAACTCGTCTAAGGAGTGGATAAACTTATCGGTCGATAAGATTTTGGTGTTGCATAACTTGCCTTTCCAGGTTTGGGTATAAAGACTACCCTTGCCTCCTGCCAGGCTATAGGAGTGTATGCAAATTTTAAGCATGCATTGAAGATCCCGACCAGTTTGGACGCAATAAAGTCCACTTCCCTCTGTAGTAAAGCCGTGAAGATCTGATCTGGTCCAGCTGCTTTATATGGTGAAAAGCTTAAAATGGCTTGTTGGACCATTAGGCTGTCGATCTTTGGTGCCTCTTCCGATGAGTTAATACATTCCGTCGATGCCTCGGTGTTAACCATCGTATTCTGCGGGAAGTGCGTTTTCATCAGAAGGCCTAGAGTTTCTTCTGTTGTTTCAATCCTTTTTCCATTTCCATCGACCAATTGCTCGGTCTGTGTATGGGTTTTAGATAGAAACTTTTTAATCTTTGAAACGTCATTTACACTATCCACCTGTTCGCAGAAAAGCTTCCAGGAGTTTCGTTTGGCGTTTCTTGTTATTTTGTTGTATTCCTTTAATTTTGCCTGATAGTTGTCCCAGAATACAGCTGCTTTTTTACGTTTGGCCCTATTATAAAGTCTGCGGACCTCCTTGCCTTTATTTCGAATTTCCCCTGTCATCCAGGGTTTTTCGTAGGCGGATTTCCTCTCTCGAAGGGGACAACTTTCCTCGAAAGACTTTACTAGTGCCTCAGTTAACTTTAGGACATCTCTCTCTATGTCCACCTTACTTAGGCATTCCTCATCAGGTTGCCCAAGTCTTCCTTTTATTCGTTTTCCGAACTTTGTCCAATTTGTTTTGGATTTGTTTCGGAAGGTTATCGGGTTAGGCGATAGCCTAGCTATTTTAAATCTAATATACTTATGGTCTGAGGAAGAAGCGTTCCTCCAGGACCCTCCACTCGTGTACCTCGTTTATTAGATTTTCTGAACATATCGTTATATCTAGTAGTTCCTCCCTAATTCTATTAACAAAGGTTGGCGTATTCCCGGTGTTAAGTGTAATCAGGTCGTTAGTATTTAAGTAATCTATAAGGGCTTGACCCCTTTCGTTAATGTTAGTACTACCCCACGAGATGTGGTGAGAGTTAGCATCGCCACCTACTAGTACTTCGTTACCTGTTTGCTTTATCCTTCTCACCAGTTGCTGCAATTCCGACGAAGGTGGTAATGTCGGGGAGTCGAACGGCAGGTATAATGATGCTAGGTATATGTTACCATTCCCCTGCTTCAGTACTGTGACGTCCGACGATGACAACTCTGGAGGAAAAAAGAAAGCATAAGTTTTTGTGGCATATAATGCCGGTCTCGGTCGGGATCCCGTATTTGCGTAAAAAAATTGATAATTTATATGGTTAAGTCCAGAAACCTTGTTTTTTATGGTCCAAGGTTCTTGGATTAAACCAATATGTATATTACCTTTAGTTATTTTGTCCATCAGGGCTAGTGTTGCCGTTTCGCTCCGATGGAGGTTGATCTGGATGACCTCAATCATTGGTCCTCCAGTAGGTTGGCTTCTTGGGAGTCGCTTATTTCGTCTGCTCCTCCCTCCTGTAAGCCTTTTGGTAAGTTGACCTCTTGGTTGTTTGGTTTGGCAATCTCCTCCTCACCAACTCTTGCCTTTCCAATTTTGAAGAAGACCGAGTTCGAGACGAAGAATGCCTTGCCCTTGGTTTTGACGACCCGGCTAGCGAGAGATCGTCGATCCCCATCACAAGGAGAGTGCGTCTTCCTTCTCCTCCCTGTGGAAGATCTCCCATCTTTCCACCTTTAGGGCCTCGTTTTGTACGCAAAGACCTCGAGCATGCGCTCCGTCTCGAGCTTGCAGCCATACCCCTTGACGTACACCGATGCTTTGGTTAGATGAGGAATTTCGTCTTTCCTCACCAGTTTTAGTCTGCCACATTTCCATGGAGTTGCTATACTGCTGACTACCTCCCGAGAGCTGCAGAGTTTGCGTGTGAGTCCAGGTGGTACAATAGGAGGTCCCCCTTGGCTCACAGCAGTTTATTTTTATTGGGACTCGTCCTTTCAGGATTTGTTCCAATATTTTATCGTTGATCGATTTTTCGATCTCCGATAAGTACTCTTTGTGTAGCCTTCCAGATCCTTTACTAGTATCGATTACTGCGTAGCACAGCTCGTCCTTGTAGTATCTCTTGGCTACCTTGGCGTAAGTCGATGGCGGCTCCGTTCCGGTTTCAGCGTCCATCTTCCTCTTCTGGGTGGAGGTAGGCTTCTTTACTGAGTCCTTGGCCACCGCAGAAAGATTCGATGTCGCGCTCACCTTCTTTTTGTCAGAACTCGCCTCTTCAGTATCAATTGAAGGCAGTCTCCTTGGCTTTTGTCCTGACGAGGTTTGTCCTGGGCAATTGAAGGTGGGAAGCTCTTTTTCTTCTTACTGGGTTTTGGCACGTTCTGCTCCTCAGGAGACCTTGTCCTCTTCGCCGCTTCCGAAGAAGTGGAGGGACTGTCTGTGGTAAACTTTGAAGCAGCCAGCTGTTGTTCCTTCTTTTGTTTAGCCTGGTTCCTCTTATATTTCTTCCTTTGGACCCAGACCCACTGCACTTTTTTCGTCGTGAGCTTAGCGATGCTCTCGCTCACTACCATCTTGTGGACTTCCTCTTTCATGGGATTTTCCACAACGGTGGTGTTCGTTTTGCCGCAGCTATCGGATTCGGAATCAGGGTCGCTACCATCATCAGATAGTTGGGTCAAGTTAATCCTCCCCCTGTGCTCCCCTTTATCCTCCTCCGTTTTTACACTAGGTTGTGTGCTTGTAGCATTACCTTCGACCACAGATGCCAAGGCACCCACATCTATGGGAGATTGCTCACGATCGCATGATATCGACGGGTTGTGACTCGTAGGCAGATCACTGGTCCCCGCCGGCACTGGGTTTATTAGGCCCTGCACCGTAACATTTTCTTCCTTTTTTCCTTCTATATTTGTTTTTTGTTTTATGGAACACACCCATAGTCAGTTTTTTGTCCGCGGGAAACTCAAGGTTTCCAGAGGTGGATATTCCCACCCCCTTGCCCCAGACCCACCATGCAATAAGTATTGGACATAGTGGTACGACCATTCCCTACTCCCCCTATCCGCCGGTGGGGACGCGCCCGGTAGGAGAACTAACAAACTCCCGCGGGATTGTAACCCTAAGTACTCATGCAGAGAGATCTATCCACCATTCAATGTTTATGGAATATGCGACAGAACGAGAAATTCATAACATTCTAACCTCCATTAAGGTTATGCGCCGGAATTGATAAAATAAGAGCAATATATATAAAAAGTAATGCAAATACACTCACGCCGATCATTACTAAACTAATTAACAATAGCATTAATGTAGCAGTAGTGCCGAATATCATGAAGCAATCGATTATACGACCAATATACAAAGGCGGCTGTAAAACAGACTACAACAACTATAGGCCAATATCAATTTGAAAAAGTATTGGAAGAAGTTGTGGTCTGCTTTCCTAAAGAAATACGATATTATAAGCAAGCAACAGTTTGTATTTCAAAGGGGTAAAAACCAATCGCTGAGTCAAAATTTGAACTGTCTAGCCCTGTTCATAGATTTTAGTAAAGCTTTTACTTTACCTCACGAAAACATAATGTTCAATGTAAGATTAGACGAAACATATAGCGATAACAAAAACTTGAGTTATGGCGTACCACAAGGGTCTAAACTAGGACATAATATATTCATAATATATTCAAATGAAATGCTACAACAACTAAAAAAATAATAAAGCCTTCGCTTATGCAGATGATACAGCAGTGGTTGTTTGTCATAAATCACTGCCCTCGGCTGTAAATACCACACAAAATTAACTAAACATCATTGGAAGGTGGTGTCATGACAATGGGTTAATTATTAATTCGAAGAAGACTAAAATAATGCATTTTAGAACGAAAAATACACCAAAAACTAACATCGACATCAAATTTCATGAAACTGAATGTCTACATAATACGTGTCCCAACCAACCATTAATCGACAAATGTTGTACAATCATGCAAATATTTAGGTGTCCAACTAGATGAACACTTCAAATGGAAAATCCACGTTCAAACTCTGCAGAAAAAAATAAGAAAGTCAGTATATACGCTTTATCACTTAAGTAACTGCGCCCCCTATTGCGTAATAAAACAAGCTTATTTTTCCTTGGTTGAGTCTCATCTTCTACACGGAATCATGGCATGGAGAAACGCCAGGAGCTGCAGACAATTACAAGCGACACAGAATAGAATTGTTAAATCTTTAAACAAGAAATCGCCAAACAAAGTATCCCAAACTAATCGAAAATCAGTGGACAATTTCACTAAACAGATGTATATAAATCAACAAATACTTAATGTTCGAGAACTATTCTTAACAACAGCCATCAAAGAATTTGCAGAAGATAGTACGGTAGCAAAAAAGCTTGATCATTGCCAACGCCAAGAAGAAAATCGGAAGGAAGGTACATAGTACCGACTTATAAATATGATTACGGAATGTACTCTTTATCTGTTGCATTACCCACCGCATTGAACAGTTTGCCAATAGACATACTACAATAAACTAATACAAGAATTAGATATAAGTTAATTAAAAAACAGTACTTAAATAATTAAAACAATAATCAATTGTATCATGAAATTTCATACTCATATTGAAGACTGGAGTAATGTAAAATACATAACGTTCATAATTTATGTATTACCCACAGACAAGCTAAGATTAGCTTCGTGGGATAAACTTATGAATTGTTATTAATTTCTGAACAATAAAGAATTAAAAAAAGAGATGTATACACTCGATGTGTGCATCGACATCGAAACGGCAGCACCGAGACGCAGATCCTATCACCTCTGTTGTGGGGTACTACCATAAATAGTCTACTAAGGATCTTAACCGACGAGAGTTTTGATCCAGGATGTGAACGTACGTAGACGACGTTATAATACCGGGAGGTGTGAACGTTAACCCGAAAAAACTAAACTATGCCTATTTACTAGAAAAAGAAAATGGGAAATTTCCAGGCTTTCCTACCCAGCAAAAATCGTCATTACAAACCTCCTTTCCCACCCATTATTTTAACAAGGGCATGTCGCGCGAAATATCTGGTTATTTTGTAACCACTGAAATAAGTAGAACCTGAGTAGATTTTGACTACTTATTTCAGTGGTTACAAAATAACCAGATATTTCGCGCTACATGCTCTTGTTAAAATAATGGGTGGGAAAGGAGGTTTGTAATGAGGATTTTTGCTGGGTAAATAAGTCAATAAATATTTCTCGTACAGTTAAATACCTAGGAGTAATTCTGGATAGGAAACTTAAATGGAAAGACCATATTCCGCAAAGGGCTAACAAAGCACAAAGATGTTGGCCAACTTGTAGAAGGGCAATAAAATATATAACTTTGCCGGAATGTATAAAGTCCATAAATAACTACTCCCAAAATGGTACGGTAAACATTGTATAGGTACCATGGCATATAGGGATTAGGGGTAACGAGATAGCAAACTTCTTGGCAAAACTGGCAAGGGGGCAATCCACTGTAAGTCAAGAAAACAGCCCTTAAAAGCGGTGAATCTAGAGTCTACAGCCATGGGCTAACTATTTCCATATATCCTTCTGGAGTAATGAACATAAGAGAAAAGATCAAAAAAATCCAATCTGGGTTCCCTGACGAGGACAAAAATGTGGAATTACTTTAATGAGTATAAAAACATTAGACCACTGACAGGCATCCTTACGGGACAAACGCATCTACCCAAAATAGGTTATGCAGAAAGCAGTGAATGGAGAGCATGCGGAGAGGACAACGTTGGTATGCTATCTCTGCCAAAACCCAGCCTTCTGGACGCAGAGGAACCAACCCCTCTATTCAACCTAACCTATTTGACCTATTAATTATACATTGAGGAAATAGGCTAAAAGACATTCGTTCTATTTTTAGAAGACTTGAGCTGAATTTATATTCAAATTCAACACAATTCAACTCTGCTGGATTTAAATACAGGAACTTCTCATTTGTAGTCAGACACACTACTGAACCAATGATCAGCCCTTGGGTAAGAAATGAATGAACAGATTGCCGCGTTTCAGGCATCATGACAGCTAGAATGACACGAGATTTCTAGTGTCCACAGTAGATTTTTGGGATCTGCTTAGACTCCACAAAAGGGATCTCATTCCTCTCAGTGCAGTGGCGGTAGACACGCGCGAGGTGAAAAAGAATGTTCCTTTCGTCTCTCCAGCCGGCAGTTTTTTACCATTACTGAAGGCTGCTGTCGATTGAGCCTAAATGCTCATTAAATCCTCGATATTTGGCGATTTAATGGAGCTCATCATTCATGACAACCCGATGAATGCGATCCAGCAAAGGGTGCTGACAACTAATGAACTTTGGTGCGGTGTAACCTTTCTCTTTGAACATTTGGTATTCACGTTTCTTGTATCGGCAAAAATTATCACAATTGATCCCCAAAAGTTGAACGCTAACACATTCTGTATAGGAATTCTGTAACTTTTATCGATTAAAAAGTTGTTAAAATTTCTTTTGTTTTTGTAACAACTACAAAACAAACAAATGAAATTGTTGTAAAATAAACAATGAGTAAAGTTGTTAAAAAGTTACTGAATAGGGGGGCTGGAGACCTTTCGATTGTTTGCGCTTTCCCATCTTTTAATTTGATTAAAATTAATTTTTATCTTATTCTCAATAGGGCTTAATTCATTCTCAATACGGTCTGATATTCAAAGCACTCAAGGGATTTCAATGCTTTTAGCAGAAAGCTAGAGCAACATTGTTGCTGCTTTATTGGACAACGGTTTTGGGGTTGTAACAAGGCGACTTGCAATTCCTGTTCGAATATGCTTCCTTTTGCTCACTCTTGCAGCATTTTCATCATCCCAGGGACTATCTGTACTGCTGTTGTAAAAGTCCTATCTACTGGCAAGTGTGGAAGGAGTCGCTTCCATTACCTCCTTTGGTTGGATGGTAATAACCAATGTTAGATGAGAATAAGAAAACACTACCTTCCGGGTTGAAGGTAATTCAAATTCCCAAATATTTGAAAATATTTTCTTAAGTGCTTCCTAAGCCATTCCATCTTAGCCTATACGCTGACATACATTGCATCTTAACAACGCAAGCAGCGCACATGGACAGTGTTTTGTCCCCCCATGCAACAGTGCATGTTTTCTATTGATCGCGTCACTATCTTTGTGTATGGACCTTATTACATCATGTATTCTCTGTACACACGCGCACATCGATTGTACGACCCATAATTATAAATGATACATTTATACCAATGTACTTAAGCTATTATCATAAATCTTAAATATAACATAAGTGTTTTATTCAAATCTAAATTGTCTAAATTGAAAGTACAATATCATGTTCATAATTATATGGACAATTACTAATGCAAGTGCATGGTTCGAATATATGAACCTGTTTATATTACTAAACATTCTTACAGTTTACATGAATTTCCTACCAGTGTCAATACACCTTCAAGCACTTTGTAAAACTCTCTATTATGTTCAATGAACATTCTCCCGGGGGGCAAATGCATATCAAACATTAACCGGCCGTGGGTAATTTATTGCAGCTATTCTTTTAAATTTTAAGAGTTTTCTTATTAATACAATTATAAGTATGATTATCACTATGATTACTAAAATAAGCGAAGTATTCCCCGACAGATGATGCACGTTTAGTCCTCTCAATTCCATGTTTTCCTTCTTTAGCTGATTCAGATAATCCTTCAATTGGCTAATTTCCTGATTTATGATTTATTGCCCAAGGGCTTGATGGATTCTTTATCGGTCTGACCTACGTTCTTTAAGAGAAATGAATGGAACTCTGTAGTTACTTCATTGTACTCTCTGTGAGCTGCTAACAAAGTGACTTGACCAATTCTTGCCGTACAATCTGCGTCCAGCGAGAGAATTCCTTGCTGCGGAAGTTCCATCATAGTTTGTTGTTGGTGTGAACATTTCAGATGAGCAGTGTTGTTGGCGAACGTATTAAACAGCCAATTTCCTTTCATTTTTAGCGCCATCCAATAAGGTATACACTAGGGCTATAACCAAAAAATACCACCACATAGCCGTGTAGAGCATGGAAAACAATTATGAAAAACGGTGTAATTTTTTCTCTATCGAGAAAAAAGTTTCCGCACCAAATACGATTCTCACAGGCAAAGTCAACCAAAACAGCCTGTAACTTTCGCGAATTCGTTGCAAATGACCCCATATTCTCTTGTCCGATAGGTACAAAAAATATGAACATAAAATTCACGAGTTTATAAAGAAAAACCAAAAATTGCAATAGTGTCAAAAGTTCCTAATATGCTCCGAAATGGCGCGATTTGAGAACAAATTGGTCCAGAACGGTTTGATAATGATTTGAAATTAGATTAAAAAAAAATAAAAATTTTAAAGAAAAGCAAATATGATAAATATGATAAATTTAAAAAATGCATTACTGAACTTCAATGCATTTGGTGCGGAAACTTTTTTCGCGATAGAGAAAAAATTGCACCTGATTTCATAATAGTTTTTCATGCTCTACACGGCTATGTGGTGGTATTTTTGATATTTGCAAAAAAGTGCAAAAAGTTATATCCCTAGTATACACTCCTCTTCTATATAGACACAGCTGAGATGTGCGTGCGGTTTAAGCGGCGATAATTCGCAATGATTTGTAGCCGCAGCCCTCCAAGGGAAATTTCCCTCACACATAACTTTGTTACCCAACGTATCTTTGCACTCTTTCAACATGGCCTGCGTCAAGAAACGGAAAGAATCCAACTCAAAATGGTAAACAATATACGGGGCGTTATTCCGCGCTATCATTACAGCATTAAAAGGTATCGGAATTTCTCTGTAGAATTGCGATCATACAAACGTTCCATGACTCGTCATCAAATGTAATATTTCTTTTAAATCCATTCCTGTATGCTTTCCCGGGAGGACATATTTTTCCGGTAGCGCTTCCTTTATCTTTACTATCTCCGTCTGCAGATGTTCTGGTGTAATGAGGACTGGATAAAATTTCCCGCTTTCTACCTCAATTAATGTGTCTATGACTTCTTTCTGGACTTCGTCACATTCATCAATGAGCTCATGAATTTGTCTGGCTATCACAAAGAACCTGATAGACTTCCTATAGACATAATAACTTTCATTCATGGTGGCACTTATGTTCTGAATCTTTCTCTTTATATCGGAGAAGTGCAAATTGACTTCATCCGATGTTCTTTTAAGAAGATTAACGGTAGCATCAACAATGGAGGTCTGCTTTTTCGCCCGCTCTTTCAGATATCTTTGGTTAGCTTAGAGATTCTTCATATAATTTTCCATAGCCACTCGATCATTATCGTCCATTACACCAAAGGCCCATTGTTGAAACGAACCTACGAATTTCAATGGAGTTCCTCTTTTCTGTCTCTTGTCTCCCCTCATAAATAATCGATTGTTCGTTTTTATCCTCTTAATGCTGTACTCCATGTTGTTTATTGTGGACTAGCATTGCTCCTCGCAGTCGTGGGCATATATCTTTTGACATAGACAATATAAATATACCTCGTTGGGTCAAATATTCGCCAGAATGCACTATCCAATTCCACGGATTTTGTGACTCGTCAGAGTTAGCTTATGCGTCGGCTTTATATTCGAGAGTTCAAATGGGGAACGTTGTATCTTCGAACTTACTGGTCTCAAAGTCAAAAGTTGCGCCGATAAAAAAAGTTTCTCTGCCCCGAGTAGAGCTTTGTGGAGCTAATCTGCTAGCCGATTAAGTGCATGCATTTCTACCTCAGTTAGGTGTCGAAAATTATACGTTGCATCTCTGGTCGGACTCAACCATAGTCCTAGCTTGACTAAAAAAGCCATGGACCACATTCGTGGCAAACAGGGTTGCCAAAATTCAAGAGACTGTAGGGGATAATTGGAAACATGTATCCACGCATGACAACCCTGCAGATCTAGCAACCCGGGGGTTGACTCCTTTAGAGCTAAAGGAGAGAGATCTGTGGTTTGGACCAAACAGGTTCAAAAAGGATGAACAATTCTGGCCCTCGTCTGTTAGTATTCCAGAAATACATTTGGAAATGAAAGCTTCGCAGACGTATCTGCCGAAGATGCCACCTCATCGAACGAATCTAACTGCGTTCTTTCTGACCCCAAGTCCACTTGAAGCATTTGCATAATCTAACGACTGCAGTACACACCTTTGGCTATGTTGAACGGTTCCTCAAGGCCACGCATCCTGTCACAAAAATGTCCACCGAAGAACTTTCTGCTGGTCGTAAACGACTTATCATGCTATCTCAAATGATTCACTTCCCGGAGGAATATAAAGCCCTGTCCCACAAAAGGTCTATCGACAAAAGGAGTCCTCTTTTGACATTAACACCCTTTATGGATAATGATCGAATCTTTCGAGTCAACGGGAGACTGGGATCGACATCATCCTTGTCTTATAACGAAAGACACACTTCCATTCTGTCCCCGAAGAGCAAATTCGCAAAACTTTATGTCTCCTTTATTCATGATATCACATTACATGGTTGACCTCAATTTATGACGGCAACCATTCGCCTAGAATGTTGGATCATTTGTGGGAAAAACTTGATAAAAGCACATATCAAAAACTGAGACAACTCTAAGTCTACCGTTCGCTAACACTGGAGTCGATTATGCCGGCTCAACAGATCTCAAAACCTTCTCTGGGCGGGGTTGTCGCATTGTCAAAGGATACATTTGTCTCTTTGTTTGTTTCGCGACCAAAGCTATTCATTTGGAGGCTGTTACAGATCTTTCTACCCCCGCGCTTATGGCGGCATTAACTAGATTTGTCTCTCGTCGGGGCATTCCCAACAATATATATTCGGATAATGGCCGTGATTTCGTTGGCGCTGCTATAGAGCTCAGAGCCAACATTAAGAAGATCCTGGCCAGTGTTGCCGTTCGAAAAAAATTTTCCGACCCAAATTTTTCCCATAAACGGCCCAAAACGACCCAACATTAAAAATTAAAACAAAAATATATATCTCTCATAAATACCTTTTATTACTTTTAGAAAAATCGAAAAAATATTGTCTATTTTTACGTAAAGGTAGTATGTCGCAGAAAATTGTCTGAGATATAATAATTGGAAGGCAACAATTTATTGTGATTTGAATGTATCATATAAACTTTAAGTGTGTGTTTCTCGAAAAGGAGTTTTTGAAGCCGGTGCCAACGATAGCTCTAAAACGAATTGACCTATCTTCATCTGACCTTATATTATATTATTAAATACATAAAAGGCATGCCTTTAAGCGAGACAGATTAAAAAATTATTTTGCCCAATTTTTTGTCAAAAACAGTCAATTTTTATACCCTCCACCATAGGATGGGGGTATATTAAGTTTGTCACTACGTTTGTAACTACTCGAAATAATCATTGTAGTCACCACAAACTATATATATTCTTGATCAGCGTGCAATTCTACATCGATATAGCCATGTCCGTCCGTCTGTCCGTCTGTGGAAATCACTGTAGCGTCCGAACGGATTGACGTAGGTGGATGAAATTTTGGGAAAATCTATTATATGTACGTAGGACTTTTGGTATTGAAAGCGGGCTGTGTAGGTCCACGCTTTCGTATAGCCCCCATACAAAATGACGCGTGACGCGTCGTCGTTTTAAGGAATTTTTAAGATATTTGTCCCATTTTACCACCGAATTGGTTGTAATTTGGTACTTTGTGTCTCCAGAGGCCAAAAAACATTCCTACCAAAGTTGGGTTATATAGGTACACGTTTTGGTATAGCCCCCATATAAGGCCCCATATAAAGTACGCGTCATTTTAATATATTTTGAATGTATTAGACCCATTTGACCACAGAATTGGTTGTAATTTGGTATTTTGTGTCTCCAGAGGCCAAAAAACATTCCTACCAAAGTTGGGTTATATAGGTCCACGTTTTGGTATAGCCCCCATATAAGGCACCATATAAAGTACGCGTCATTTTAATATATTTTGAACGTATTAGACCCATTTGACAACGGAATTGGTTGTAATTTGGTACTTTGTGTCTTCAGAGGCCAGATAACATTCCTACCAAAGTTGGGTTATATAGGTCCACGTTTTGGTATAGCCCCCACATAAGGCCCCTTATAAAGTACGTGTCATTTTAATATATTTTGAATGTATCCGACCCATTTAACCAAAGAATTCCAAAGAATTTCCAGAGGCTAAGAAACATTTCTACCATAGAATGTTTATATAGGTCCACGTGTTAATATAGCCCCCTTAATACGATATCTCCCGATGTTCGATATTTTGAAGGTTTTAGCCTCCGTTTCACACCGAGATGGCTGAAATTTGGTATTTAGTCTTCTTTAGGCTTATAAAACTTTCCCCCAGAAATTTGTAGGTATAGGTCCATGCCATCATATAGCCCCCATAGAACGGTTCCTTCGGAATTTCGGTTTTTTGAAGGTTGTGGTCACATTAGTCCACCGAAATGGCTGAAATTTTTGGTGGAGGGTATAAAAAGTTCGGCCCGGCCGAACTTAACGCTTTTCTTATTTGTTTTTCGTTAAAATTGAAATTTTGACTTTGACAGCTCAAAATTTTTTTAAAAATATTTTTTTAATGCTATTTTTTTAGGTTCCTAAAACGCTTGCAAAGATATAATATGATCGGCCCATCCGTTTTCGAGCTATAGTTGGCTCCGCAAAACGCTTTTACAAAAAGATGGTTTCGCAGATAGCCATTTACCTCAAGAATATGCACTATTTTTCAACAACAAAAATTCCAAAGGTATTATAAGATGTGCTCTCTGAGATGAAAGAATGTATAGTTTCACCGAGTCTTAGCAAATTCCAATATGTTGCTATTAAATCGGGGTCACATTCTAAAATTCTGGGAAAATGTAATAACTGGTTAATAACACTGTGCTACAGTGAAAATTTGCAGGGGGTCTAATGCATAAATTCGGTTTTG
Source organism: Musca autumnalis (assembly GCF_047663935.1). Taxonomy (NCBI): domain Eukaryota; kingdom Metazoa; phylum Arthropoda; class Insecta; order Diptera; family Muscidae; genus Musca; species Musca autumnalis. The sequence goes on from NW_027411644.1 coordinate 130,442,984, forward strand.
TGGGAGTCCATAGAAGACGAAAATACCTTTGGTTTCTTTGGGTCACTTCGGGTTTTGATTTTATAACGGTAAATGTAGTGAAAAATGGGCTTTCTTGGATTTTCAACTTTAAACGCACATTACTTCTTTTTTTCATAACCGATTTGCACACACTGTTTTTCATTATAAAGGGGAGAGTAATGCCCTTCGAACAAGCCATCGATTTTTAAAATCGGTTAACAAATGGCTAAGAAATAGTGGTTTAAGTGTGACAAAAACGCATTAAAAAACAGTAAAATGGTTTTCCTTGTGCTCTAGGCTGCGTAAATGACACCTAACAGTACAATTATTTACAGTTAGCAATTAGGAAATTTAGTTGGCTTTCCAAACTGGGAAAAACCAACAAAATCCGTTGAAAAATGAATGCGTTATGGCATTTTTTGTGTTTCAACTTTTTGGTTTTTTTCATATTTTCCTTTATAAAACATTGATACCTTGTGCGTAATTTTTAAGCTGGATAATCACAATTAGAATCATACATGCTTAGATACCCATCTTTTATAAAGGAGAATATGAAAAAAACCAAAAAAGTTGAAACACAAAAAATGCCATAATGCATTCATTTTTCAACCGATTTCGTTGTTTTTTCCCATTTTGTAAAGCCAACTAAATTTCCTACTTGCCAACAGTAAATAATTGTACTGTTAGGTGTCGTTTACGCAGCCTAGAGCACAAGAAAAAACATTTTACTGTTTTTTAATGCGTTTTTGTCACACTTAAACCACTATTACTTAGCCATTTGTTAACCGATTTTAAAAATCTATGGCTTGTTCGAAAGGCATTACTCTCCCCTTTGTAATGAAAAACAATGTGTGCAAATAGGTTGTGGAAAAAAGAAGTAATGTCCGTTTAAACTTAAAAATCCACGAAAGCCCATTTTTCACTACATTTACCGTTATAAAATCAAAACCCGAAGTGACCCAAAGAAACCAAAGGTATTTTCGTCTTCTATGGACTCCCACAAAACCGAATTTGTGCATCAGAAATCCTGCAAAAAAAATTTGTCCACTTTTGTATCACAGTGTAATAGGCACAACTTTGTTTGAGGTTACCTTATATGGAGTTATTTTACCATTGGATGGATGTGAAAACGCAAAAAAATAAAATTTGGATGCATTAAAAGTGTAATTTTCACCCTAAACGTTAATACAAAGAAGGCTCTCCTTCAATTTTATTCATTACTTTTAACTTTAAGTTAGCCGAAAAGCTATAAATCTGTACGGAAAATCCAAACTGTAACAAAAACAGAGTTGTAATAAAGGGGGGTATTTGGGTCACTTTTATAGTCTATTCTCTTATTATTTTGATCTAGTAATTTAATATAAAACACTAAAACATAAAATTTTATTTCAAACTTATCATTTTCTGTTAAGTAAGAGTGCATAAATGTAATTGTCTACTTTTGTGTCTACAAATATTTCTGAAGTTTCGAGCTGGTACAATTTATTTTTGTATTTGGTATTATAAGTAGTTTTTGGCCAAAAAGTTTGTAACGCATCGAAATAATGGTCGTAGACCCATACTTATATATATCAAAATGAATGTCTCGACGAGCTGAGTCGATCTGGCTATGTGTGTCCGTCCGTCCGTCTGTCCATCTAAACTTTGTAATCACGCTACAGGTCGCAATTTTGATGATGGCCGGATAATATTTAGGGGTCGGAAAGGGCAATAGAAAGAATATCTCAGCTTCTATATGGGGTATACCAAAAGCAAAACCTGACAATGAAAGTAGAAAATATCACCTTTCTAACGATGTTAAGTAGGTTCTCGTGGGTGATCAAACAACGAAGATATCACAATAGTCGCAAATTAAACCCAAATTTTCATTTTTGCGATTTTAGTTATAATGACGAATATCACAGCTTTGGTTGAATACTTTCCAAAAGCAAAGCCTTACTATGAAAGTAGAAGATCCCATCTTTACAATGATGCAAACTAGGTCGGCGTAGGTGACCAAATAACGGAGATATCGCAATATTCGATAATACATCCCATTTTTCCATTTTTTTGGAAATCACGCTACTGGGCGCAATTTTGATCGGATCGTCACGAAATTTCGAGGGTTAATGAGGGTCTCACAGAGGAAGAAGCCTATTGATTTTGATGATGGTCAGATAATAGTTAGGGGTCAGAGTGAGCAAAAACTTTATTTGGAGAAAAGTCAACATTTTACTCCAAAGAAAATATCTCAGCGTCTAAAAGGGGTCTACAGAAAGCAATGAAAGTATAAAATATCACTTTTACAACAATGTAACGTAGATTGTCGTAGGTGGTCTAACAACGAAGATATCGCAATAGTCGCTAATAAAACCCAACTTCTCATTTTTGCGATTTTAATAATAATGACGGATATCACACCTTTGGTTGGGGACCTTCTAAAAGCAAAGCCTGACTAAGAAAGTAGAAAATCCCATCTTTGAAATTATGCAAAGTAGGTTGGCGTGTGTAGTGCAATAAAGAGATATCGCAATAGTCGTTAATGCATCCCTTTTTTCCACTTTTTCTGCAATCACACTACAGGTCGGAATTTTGATCGGATCATCACGAAATTTTCTCACAGAGATAGTAGCCTATTGATGTTGGTGATGTCGACAGTAGTCAAATATAAAATTAAAAATTTATTATTTTGGTTCAGTTCGCCTTAAGTCATTTGGTATAAAAGCCAGATAGGTGAAAACTTTCGTATCTCCATAAAAGAAATATTTTCGAGTGAAAAGATTATTCACAGAGGTAGTGGTGTAGGGTATCACATAGTCGGCCCCGTACCGACTATAGCCTTTTCTCACTTGTTTTTATTTATTTTTTTATAAAAAAAGACAATTTGAGTTGACACTCCGATATAAAAAGGATAAACCTGAACTATCTGCTTGAAATTCATTCTTAAGGTTGTTAATTATAGGTAAATATATGCCAAAAATAGAAAAAAAACCTCTAGCTTGGCATGATTCCGTCGCCACCAAACTATTATGAAATTTTTTTTATTTATGAACAAAATGCCTGAATCTTTACCAAATACTAAAGTATAATGAAAAATATATTTCAAAACCCGGGTAACTAAAAGTTAAAAGTGACCATTAAACTACTAGGAGGACCTTCTTGGCTTTAAGTTTTAATGTTAAAATTATATTTTTAATGCCACCAAATTGTTTTATTTTACGTCTTCAAATCCATCCAATAGTAAAAGTAAGCATGTAATAATAGCCCAATGACTAATATTTGATATTTTATAAAATATTGTTTAAAATTATTAGCATGAAAACGGCCAAAAATAGATTTGGGCCGCCCATCGGCCCAAAATTAAAAATTATTTTTTATTCGGCCCAAATTTGGGCCGAAATGCCCAAAACGGCAACACTGATCTTGGCTGACATCAAAGAGAAGGCTGTAGCTCAATTTAGCCAGCAACATTTAGAGTGACATTTCATTCCTGCCTCTGCTCCACATATGGGTGGATTATGGAAGGCTGCAAAATGCATTTGAAAAATATTTCTGGGCAAATTCGACATAAGTACGAGGAGCTAAGCACCATTTTAGCAGCCACTGAAGACTCCACAGTCAGAGAATATTGATGACTTAACCGGGAAATTTTTTGATCGGCTCATCCTTACTTGCCCCAGCAGAACCTGAGGAAGTCCCTTCGAAAACAGCTCTTCGAACCGATGGCGAAAGTAAAAAGTGGTTCAACAAGAATTTTGTCGCCAACTTATCCAACCATTCTCCCGTCCCGTCATAGGCATTACTCTCTGCACTATCATATTTATTAATACTAATCATTACTCCATCTCTTCTTCAGCGAACATTTTTCCCTATATGGAAGAGTAGCGGTGCGTAATCTGCACCACTCGTCACTCACTACGATTCTGTTGTGCATTCTTGGCAATGGATCCAAATTCCAGAAATTCCGTCGTTAAACGCGAGAAGCACTGCGAAAACTGCTTGGGTGCCTCCCATCAAATAAATGACTGCCGCAGCAGCTCAGCCTGTCGAGTGTGTTGGTTTGAGCACCATACTCTGCACCATCCATTGAATACAGAGAAACAGTTGTGGCTTAGCATGACAGCATTGGTTCTAGTACATCGTCCAGGAGTTGATGAAACCAAACGACTTGTCCGTTTCCTGCTAGATCCAATTGGCACTGATAGCTATATAGCTATGTGCCCACAGCATCGTTTGCCATTTAAACTGGATCCGATAGTAGACCGCTACAAGGTGCAGCTAACCGATCGACATAGCTAGGTTCGGACGATCACTCTCAGCTTTCCGGTGAAATGGGGATAACACCATTACACTCCCAGTATGCATTGTGTCCCAAAGGTTGTTTGGGAAAAGTTCGGCAGAGAGGACGTAGCCGATACATATTTTTATCTTCCGGGTAGCTGTAATTTGAGTGTATTTTATACTTGCCCCTGAGGGGCGTAAACTTTAAATGAATTATTTTAATTTAAACACCCCCGAGGGTGTTTGTCAATTCTCCTACCGGGCGGGTCCCCACCGGCTGATAGGGGGAGGTGGATGGTCGGGCTACTCTATCATTTACGAGGGAAATCACTTGTGACATGACCCGTCTAGGGTGGAGTGGCACGACCACCTACCTCTGGAACCTCTGAGGTTCCCGCGGACAAAAAACTGACTACGGGGGTGTTCCCCTAAAACAAAAAACAAACATGGAGGACAAAGAAGGAATAAAAGTTACGGTGCAGGGCCTAAATAACCCAGTACGGGCGGGGAATAGTGATCTGCCTACGAGTCACACCTCGTCGTCATCAAGCGATCGTGAGCAAACATCTCCCACAGATGTGGGTGCCTTGGCATCTGTGGTCGACGGTACTGCTACAAGCACGCAACCGATAGGTAAAAAAGATGAGGAGAAAGGGAAGCGAAGGGAGAGTTTAATCTGGACCCAGCCATCCGAGGATGGGAGCGACCCTGACTCCGAATCAGACAGCAGTTGCAAAATCAACACCACCGTTGCGGAGAAGCCCGTTAACGAGGAGGTCCACAAGATGGTAGAAGAGGTAAGCGAAAGCATATCTAAACTTACAACACAGAAAAAAGTTCGGTGGACTGGAGCCCAGAGACGTAGGTACCAGAGGATCCAGGCACAGCTAAACAAAAAACAGCGGGCCGCACCAAAAGAGATCAACAATCCCTCCACTTCCTCGGAAGCGGCGAAGAGGATTAGATCTCCAGAGGAAGAAAATACCGCCGAACCAAGAAAGAAGAAAATGAGCTTCCCACCATCAAATACCCCAAGCAATTCCTCTCAAAACCCACGCGAAGGAGACTGCCCAAAGAACCCTTCGACGGAGGGCGAAAAGGAGTGCTCGGGCACGAAGAAGGTGATCGCGACCGCGGAATCCTCTGGAAGTACCAAGGGCTCTGATAAGAAGCCCAGGGCCTTCCAGAAGAGGAAGATGGGCGCAGAGACTGGCTCGGAGCCGCCATCTACTTACGCCAAGGTGGCCAGGAAGAACTAAGGGACGAGAGGTGCTATGCAGTGATCGATACCAGTAGAGGGTCCGGCAGATTACCTAAAGAACATCAGCAGGCCATCGAAAATATGGTCAGCGATAAAATACTGGAACACATTCTAAAGAGTGGGCCAATAAAAATAGTCAGCAGCGAGCTCAAAGAGGACCTCTTAGTATACCACTTGGGACCGCACGCGAACCCGGCCGCTCTCGAGGAAGTCATCAACAGTGTGACAACTCCTTGGGAAGGTGGCAAATTGAAGCTGGTGAGGAAGGACGAGATACCTCATCTGACTAAAGCGACGGTTTACGTCAAAGGGTATGGCTGCAAGTTCGAGACAGAACGCATGCTCGAGATCTTTGGCAAGCAAAATGAGACCTTGGAAGTGAAGAGGTGGGAAGTCTTCCACAGGGAGGAGAAAGATAATGGCACTCTCCTTGTGGTTGGAATTGACGACCTCTCACCATTGTCTTACAAAGACAAAGGGCAAGGCGTACTACATCTGTAATGCAGTCACCTTTAAAGTTGGAAGGGCACGAGTCGGGGAAGAAGAAGAGGGTGCCCACCAAACCAGCAAGGAGGACAAACCACCGAGCAATACCGAAGAGGGGGTCGAAGCCATCAGCGACTCCCAAGAAGCACGCTTACTGGATGACTTATGATTGAGGTCATCCAGATAAACCTCCATCGGAGCGAAACGGCAACTCAAGTCCTGATGGATAAAATAAAAAAAGGTAATATACACATCGGTTTAATCCAGGAACCTTGGACCGTAAAGAACAAGGTTTCCGGACTAAACCACATTATTTACCCACTCTTTTACGCTAATACAGGAAACCGACCGAGGACCTGTATTATATGCCATAAAAACTTATGCTTTCTTTTCTCCCCAGAGTTGTCAACCTCGGACGCCACAGTGTTGAAGCAAGGGAATGGTAATATATACCTAGCATCAATCTACCTGCCGTTCGACTCGCCGACATTACCACCTTCGTCGGAGCTACTAGTAGGTAGCGATGCTAACTCTCACCGCATTTCGTGGTGTAGTACTAATACTAACAAGAGGGGTCAAGCCCTTCTAGAATTTTTGAATACTAACGACCTGATAACCCTTAACATAGGAAATACACCAACCTTTGTTAACAGAGTTAGGGAGGAAGTATTAGATGTAACAATATGTTCAGAAAATCTAATAAACGAGGTACATGAGTGGAGGGTTTCAAAGCAACACTCCTTCTCTGACCATAGGTATATTAGGTTTAAAATATCAAGGCCACCGCCGAATCCGATAACTTTCCGAAATAAATCCAAAACTAATTGGGCTAAATTCGAAAAACAAGTTAAAGATAGACTAGGGCAAGAAGTTGAAGTTTGCCTAAGTAAAGAAGATATTGATAGAAATGTCAATAAACTGACAGAGGCTCTAGTAAGGTCTTTCGAAGAAAGTTGTCCACTTCGAGAGAGGAAATCTGCCTACGAAAAACCCTGGATGACAGGGGAAATTCGTAACAAAGGCAAAGAGGTCCGAAGACTTTACAATAGGGCAAAACGTAAAAAAGCAGCTGTATTCTGGGACAACTACCAAACAAAACTAAAAGAATACAACAAAATGACAAGAAACGCCAAACGGAACTCCTGGAAGCTTTTTTGTGAACAGGTAGATAGCGTGAATGACGTCTCTAAAATCAAAAAGTTTCAATCTACAACTCACTCACAACCCGAGCTTATGGTTGATGAGACGGGTAAAAAGATGGAAACAACCGAGGAAACTCTAAGCCTTCTGATGAGAACGCACTTCCCGTCGAGTACTACGGCACACACAGTGTCACCGATGGAGATAGCTTATGCATCAGAAGAAGCACAAAAAATCAACAACTTGATGATTAAAGAAGCAATAATGAGCTTCTCACCATACAAAGCAGCGGGACCAGACCTGGCAAGAGGCAAGGGTAGTATTCATTCCCAAGCCCGGCAAGTCAAGTTATGCAATACCAAAATCTTATCGTCCGATAAGTTTAACTTCATTCTTACTCAAAACAATGGAACGGACGGTCGACACCATGATAAAGAGTAACATCCCTAACGATATGCTCAAGTGCAAACAACATGCATACGTAAAAGGTAGATCAGTGGAAACCGCATTACATGAGGTAGTACACCACATAGAGAGAACCTTCGAGATGAAGTTGTATACTCTAGCAGTTTGCATCGACATCGAAGGAGCGTTCAACAACGTCAGCACCGAAACGCTAATCCTCTTCTAAGACGAGTTTCAGGTAAACCGGGCCTTGAGGCACTGGATAGACCACATGCTAAGGAATAGATGGATAAGCTGCGCGCTACAAGACGTAACAAAAAGAGACAAAGTTGGTCAGGGGACGCCACAGGGAGGAATACTATCACCTCTCCTATGGGTTACCACCATAAATAGTCTACTAAGGATCTTAACCGACGAAGGATTTGAACCCATCTGCTATGCAGATGACGTTATAATACTTCTTAGGGGAAAGAATCCAAATATACTCTGTAAAAGGGCCGAAACGGCTCTAAAAATAGCATACAACTGGGCTAGACCGAGAGGTCTAAATGTCAACCCGGAAAAAACAGAATTATGTCTATTCACTAGGAAAACGAAAATAGGAGCTTACGAAGAACCCGTTTTCCTAGATAAGATGATAAACATTTCTCCAACAATTAAGTACCTGGGAGTAATTCTAGACAGGAAACTTAAATGGAGAGACCATATTCAGGAAAGGGCTAATAAAGCCCACAGATGTTGGTCAACCTGCAGAAGAGCTATAGGCTCAAAATGGGGTTTCAATCCTAGGATGACACACTGGTTATACAGAAGCGTAATTAGACCGATTCTAACTTACGCTTCTGTGGTATGGTGGACAGCTACGGACAAGAAATGCAACGTAAAAGTACTGCAAAAAGTCCAAAGAACGTGCTGCTTAAGTATTAGCGGGGCAATAAGGGCTACACCAACTAGGGCTTTAGAGACAATTTTATTTGTCCACCCAATAGAAATTCAGGTAAGGTATGAGGCAGCCATCGTAGCTATAAGACTTAAGTCGATGAGCGAGTGGATCGTAAGAGACCACCAAACATACCACCAAAGCATATTACAGGTTACAACGGGTGAGTCAATAGATCATATTGTATCAGACCGTATACATGAAACAACTGAATCCGCCTTGTGTGAAATTTTAATACCAGACAGAGACATGTGGATCGATGGAACCCTGGAACGGATGCCAACTGGAAGCTGTGGTTTCACAGATGGGGCCGTTCTAGGGGGAGAACAGGTCTGGGTCTATATATCGAAGACCAGGAAACTAGAATCTCCATTCGACTGCCGGATCATAATACGATCCTACAGGCCGAAATCCGAGCGATCACAGAGTGTCTGAACTAGTTTAAAGCTAACACAAGGCCAATCACTATAAACATCCTAACGGACAGTAAAGCAGCAATAACAAGCAAGACGGTGAAATCAAAAACTGTCCTGCAGTGTAAAAAATCAATCAACGACTACTCCCACCATGATAATGCTAAGCCTTTAAAAGCGGCGCGTCTAGAGTTAAAAGCATAGGCAGAAAACGCCCATACATCCCTCTGGAATACTGAAGAGAAAGGGAAAAATACAAAAATCCTCTGGGGAAACCCAGACGAGGATAAAACAAAAGAACTCCTTCATATGAGTATAAAAGACATTAGTAGACTGACAGGCATCCTTACAGGACACCTAGGGCTACAAGCACACCTGCACAAAATCGGTTGTGCAGAAAGCAGCGAATGCAGAGCATGCGGAGAGGAAGACGAAACGTTGGAACACTATCTCTGTCATTGCCCAGCCTTCGCGACGCTAAGAAACCAATTTCTAGGAAATAACACTATACCAGAACTCCACCAAATTAGGGCAAGCGAGTTCAAAACCTTAAGAGATTATGTCAATGGCACAGAATTTCTTAACTGATAAATTTATTTTCTTTTTAATAAATTAAGCAATAAAAATTTATTCCCCTTAGGCTTCCGAAATTAGAGCGCACAACAGGCCTATACTGGCTTAAGTGTATGCCCCATACGGGCATGTGGCAATTCTTATATTCGCCCCTCTTTTTCAACCTAACCTAACCTAATTAAATATCCTTTTTGTTTTGAACTAATCGTCCAAGGGAGGCGGCATGTTCACGTAGGCGAAGACCATTTAAATTAGTTATTATATTCTGAAAGTAACTTAAGTTTAGTGTAAACTATATATTATTTTTATTTTCGTTGTCCCATCTCCGCCTACGTGAACTTCTGATTGCCGTCACTGGTAGTTGATCCTAATTCCCTTTTGTGTCGGCCTTGACCGTATAAAGAAGGTAAACAAACGACATTATCGTTTTTGTTCGCGCCATGGTTTTTTGGCAGTCTGTTGATTGCCGTGTATGAAATTTCACCGTCTCCCTTTGAAACTAGAAAAATCTTGAAAGTGTACAACAATTACTGATTTTTCCTTTGTAGTGCATTTTTATAAATAAAAGCTTTGAATTTTCTGTACAAGCGTAAAGTCAGTGTGTTTTCCTTCCATCTGCCCCCGTTGGGAAAAAATTAAACTATTGTGTATCTTCATGATCTGTCCCCGTTGGGAGGAACTGGTGTCTTTGTGCTCTGCCCCTGCATGGTTGTTTGCTAATAATAAGCTGTGTGATTTTGTATTTTTTTCTGCCCAGAAAGGCGATAATAAGAACGTTTATAAACCAACGATCCCGTCGCGAAACATAACTCAAATCGACAACGACTTGAACGTGTCCGACGACTCCCGGATAAACCTTTTCAATACGAACTAACTTCCACGAGGTCGGAGGGAGATTCTCGTGCCGAACCACGACTAAATCGTCAATTACTACATCTCTTTCCGATAACTTTAATTTGTAATTCATATGCAAAATTTTAAGGTGTTCCTCCTTCCACCTATCACAAAACAAATGCACGAGCGAATAACGGTGCGCCAATTAAAAATTACCGTGTGTTGGTGATACTACCTCCTGAGGATCATCAGACATAGAATAATGGGGACGTGAGTTAAGACACGCCTCTATTCGAGCTAAGACTGTCCCTAATTCCTCAAATGTGAAACGAAGATTTCGACAATGCTTCTGAAAATGCTGTTTTGTAACTTTTAACTCCAGCTTCCCAGAGACCAACCATATGTGGAATGAATTTCCACGAAAGACCTTGATGTACAAGAGCATCAGAGGCCGAATCACAGCTATCACGAATAAAGCGAATAAAATCTTTTCTAAGTTCACGAGGAGCGCCTACAAAATTTGTGCCATTGTCGGAAAATATAGTTCTTGGACAACCTGGACGAGCGATAAACCTATGTAATGAGGCCATGAAACTGGCAGTCGACAAATCCGACACTGCCTCCAAATGAATGGCCTTAGTCGCGAAGCAAACGAATACACAAACGTAGCCTTTTAATTTTGCAAGCTCGGCCAGTAAACGATTTTACCTCAAACGGACCAGCAAGGTCGACACCAGTTGTAGCGAACGCCCTATCGAATATAGTTCTTTCCGGTGGAAGAGCTGCCATAATTTGAATACAATGTAGCTTTTTATCAAGCTAGCATACCTTGCTGTTACGAACAACCCCACCTATCAAATTTTTACTGAATTATCGCTAGAATCTGACATACATGTGTGTTTCATGAATGATCGTAACAAATTTAGTTAGGATATGGCTAGTTACTTCGATTTCAAGCTGCCATCATCATAGTATTTAGGACCATGCCAAAATCATGGATGTTAGGACTCGTATGTTAGATATATTCACTGGACAATAGCCGTAGACTATCCCCACATTTTCACATACAATATCAGGAACCTATGGCTTATCCTGGTGACGTTATTTTAGTTTATAGTACTAAAATACGTAATTTTACAAAGTCCGATTTGGGTTATCAATATTTTAACTATATATATTCCCCACAGATATTAAATAAAACAGTGCGTATCGAGCTCACATAAACTTCTGAAAGAATTTATTATGAAACAAGTAAGAAAAGTCTATAGTCGGACGGAACCGACCATGGGATACCCTATACCACTATCCCTGGACAATCGCTCTCCACGGAACTTCTTTTCAATGATTGTGAAAATTTAATTATCAAATATCAGAGATGTAATGTATAATTTTATGACCAAAACCAAAAAATTATGTAGCATGACAAAGACATTTTTGTAGCAGGAAAGGAAAATTTTATAAACTCAAACTTTGTTTAAAATTTTGCTGGTTATTATTTTGACTTGCAGAGCCGCTACAAATTGGTTAAAATTTTGTTTTTGGTCCATTTCAAAACCTGAACATTTTACGATCATCACCAAAAACTAATCATTTCTATTCTGGCCCGAACCCAACCTCCTTAAAAAATTCGTTTCAATCGGTCCATAATTGCGGCCTTAAGCTAGTTTACAATTTTTAATGAACGGGCACACATCGGTAAATCGTTTTATCTCGTCGAGATATGAATTTTGGCATACCAAATAAGGGGTCAAGGACGAATATTTCGGGGTGTTTCATAAACCTTTGGAGAGACAATATGTAGCATGGAATAAAAATGTGGTTCTCTACACAGAACCCATTATATATTAGGCAGTAGGCCCGTTATCTAGCAAACACTTTATTGCAATTTACAGTAAAGGTCAGTAGTTTTTTTTTCCATATGTAGGCTTCTTTGCGAAATATATATGTCCTCAAGGAATTAAAATATCGACGGAAAATAGAATTTTTATATTTTTCATACAAAAGTAATGGTCCATTTCACCCGCTAAAGAATATCAGATCATCATTCAAAATTGTAGGCATCTTTTTCGACCTATACTCTTACCCGGTGCAAAATTTCGTGACTATTGATGTATAATTGCGACTTCTACCGAGTTTATTATTACACTACAAACAAATAACGGAATATATTAGGCTGTAACTCTGTTATCTGATCATGCACACCAACATAATTGGCATCAATTGAAAGGTCAAGCGTTCTACTTTCAAGTATATTTCACTTGTCCGGAATGTCACTTCCAGGAATTAATATATAAGCTGTATATTAAAAATTTTCACACAAAAGTTTTGGTCCATTTAACCCTCTAAATATTATCCGATCGCCATCTCAAATTGAAAGCTTCTCCTTTGTGATATACTCTTACGTTATTTAAAATTACGCGTTGATCGGACTATTATTGAGACCTACAGAACCGCCAGAAAATTGGATAAATATTATGTTTTTGGTTCATTTCACCCGCTAAATATTTCACGATAATCCCCAGTAAGAATAGGGATCTATTCTGATCTGAACCCGACGTCCATACAAAATTTCGTGACGATCGGTCCATAATTGCGGCCTGGAGCGTGTTTACAATTTATAATGTGTAGTGGCCGTCTTTTATGCTGAGAATAAATTTTTCCAAAGGAATTGCACATCAACCTCCCAGACACAATTTCCATTCATCACTGACTCCAAATGGGCCACTCCAGTGTCTTTTATTTCTGTGGAATTCCACAATATCTTCGGATGAGCGAGTGGTCATCTCTTAATAAAACCCAACGAGAATAAAGAGAACACAGTTCACTGATTTTACAAAAACTTTTATTAATAATTTTAATTAGAAACTATTCTAAATCACAATGTATTATTTCTCTTGCATTTATTAAAAAACTATTGATTTAAAGTAAGTAGGAACAAAGTAATACTGGCAGCGGTTTGTTTTTGTTTGAATTCTCTTTGTACTTATGTTCTTTTTGATTACTCTTTATACTGTATAAATTAAGCAATAAAAATTTATTCCCCTTAGGCTTCCGAAATTAGAGCGCACAACAGGCCTATACTGGCTTAAGTGTATGCCCCATACGGGCATGTGGCAATTCTTATATTCGCCCCTCTTTTTCAACCTAACCTAACCTAATTAAATATCCTTTTTGTTGATCGGACTATTATTGAGACCTACAGAACCGCCAGAAAATTGGATAAATATTATGTTTTTGGTCCATTTCACCCGCTAAATATTTCACGATAATCCCCAGTAAGAATAGGGATCTATTCTGATCTGAACCCGACGTCCATACAAAATTTCGTGACGATCGGTCCATAATTGCGGCCTGGAGCGTGTTTACAATTTATAATGTGTAGTGGCCGTCTTTTATGCTGAGAATAAATTTTTCCAAAGGAATTGCACATCAACCTCCCAGACACAATTTCCATTCATCACTGACTCCAAATGGGCCACTCCAGTGTCTTTTATTTCTGTGGAATTCCACAATATCTTCGGATGAGCGAGTGGTCATCTCTTAATAAAACCCAACGAGAATAAAGAGAACACAGTTCACTGATTTTACAAAAACTTTTATTAATAATTTTAATTAGAAACTATTCTAAATCACAATGTATTATTTCTCTTGCATTTATTAAAAAACTATTGATTTAAAGTAAGTAGGAACAAAGTAATACTGGCAGCGGTTTGTTTTTGTTTGAATTCTCTTTGTACTTATGTTCTTTTTGATTACTCTTTATACTGTATAAATTAAGCAATAAAAATTTATTCCCCTTAGGCTTCCGAAATTAGAGCGCACAACAGGCCTATACTGGCTTAAGTGTATGCCCCATACGGGCATGTGGCAATTCTTATATTCGCCCCTCTTTTTCAACCTAACCTAACCTAATTAAATATCCTTTTTGTTTTGAACTAATCGTCCAAGGGAGGCGGCATGTTCACGTAGGCGAAGACCATTTAAATTAGTTATTATATTCTGAAAGTAACTTAAGTTTAGTGTAAACTATATATTATTTTTATTTTCGTTGTCCCATCTCCGCCTACGTGAACTTCTGATTGCCGTCACTGGTAGTTGATCCTAATTCCCTTTTGTGTCGGCCTTGACCGTATAAAGAAGGTAAACAAACGACATTATCGTTTTTGTTCGCGCCATGGTTTTTTGGCAGTCTGTTGATTGCCGTGTATGAAATTTCACCGTCTCCCTTTGAAACTAGAAAAATCTTGAAAGTGTACAACAATTACTGATTTTTCCTTTGTAGTGCATTTTTATAAATAAAAGCTTTGAATTTTCTGTACAAGCGTAAAGTCAGTGTGTTTTCCTTCCATCTGCCCCCGTTGGGAAAAAATTAAACTATTGTGTATCTTCATGATCTGTCCCCGTTGGGAGGAACTGGTGTCTTTGTGCTCTGCCCCTGCATGGCTGTTTGCTAATAATAAGCTGTGTGATTTTGTAATTTTTTCTGCCCAGAAAGGCGATAATAAGAACGTTCATAAACCAACGATCCCGTCGCGAAACATAACTCAAATCGACAACGACTTGAAAGTGTCCGACGACTCCCGGATAAACCTTTTCAATACGAACTAACTTCCACGAGGTCGGAGGGAGATTCTCGTGCCGAACCACGACTAAATCGTCAATTACTACATCTCTTTCCGATAACTTTAATTTGTAATTCATATGCAAAATTTTAAGGTGTTCCTCCTTCCACCTATCACAAAACAAATGCACGAGCGAATAACGGCGCGCCAATTAAAAATTACCGTGTGTTGGTGATACTACCTCCTGAGGATCATCAGACATAGAATAAAGGGGACGTGAGTTAAGACACGCCTCTATTCGAGCTAAGACTGTTCCTAATTCCTCAAATGTGAAACGAAGATTTCGACAATGCTTCTGAAAATGCTGTTTTGTAACTTTTAACTCCAGCTTCCCAGAGACCAACCATATGTGGAATGAATTTCCACGAAAGACCTTGATGTACAAGAGCATCAGAGGCCGAATCACAGCTATCACGAATAAAGCGAATAAAATCTTTTCTAAGTTCACGAGGAGCGCCTACAAAATTTGTGCCATTGTCGGAAAATATAGTTCTTGGACAACCTGGACGAGCGATAAACCTATGTAATGAGGCCAAATGAATGGCCTTAGTCGCGAAGCAAACGAATACACAAACGTAGCCTTTTAATTTTGCAAGCTCGGCCAGTAAACGATTTTACCTCAAACGGACCAGCAAGGTCGACACCAGTTGTAGCGAACGCCCTATCGAATATAGTTCTTTCCGGTGGAAGAGCTGCCATAATTTGAATACAATGTAGCTTTTTATCAAGCTAGCATACCTTGCTGTTACGAACAACCCCACCTATCAAATTTTTACTGAATTATCGCTAGAATCTGACATACATGTGTGTTTCATGAATGATCGTAACAAATTTAGTTAGGATATGGCTAGTTACTTCGATTTCAAGGGTTAATTCAGTCAATTTTGCCAGAGCAGGTGTAGCTGCCATCATCATAGTATTTAGGACCATGCCAAAATCATGGATGTTAGGACTCGTATGTTAGATATATTCACTGGACAATAGCCGTAGACTATCCCCACATTTTCACATACAATATCAGGAACCTATGGCTTATCCTGGTGACGTTATTTTAGTTTATAGTACTAAAATACGTAATTTTACAAAGTCCGATTTGGGTTATCAATATTTTAACTATATATATTCCCCACAGATATTAAATAAAACAGTGCGGATCGAGCTCACATAAACTTCTGAAAGAATTTATTATGAAACAAGTAAGAAAAGTCTATAGTCGGACGGAACCGACCATGGGATACCCTATACCACTATCCCTGGACAATCGCTCTCCACGGAACTTCTTTTCAATGATTGTGAAAATTTAATTATCAAATATCAGAGATGTAATGTATAATTTTATGACCAAAACCAAAAAATTATGTAGCATGACAAAGACATTTTTGTAGCAGGAAAGGAAAATTTTATAAACTCAAACTTTGTTTAAAATTTTGCTGGTTATTATTTTGACTTGCAGAGCCGCTACAAATTGGTTAAAATTTTGTTTTTGGTCCATTTCAAAACCTGAACATTTTACGATCATCACCAAAAACTAATCATTTCTATTCTGGCCCGAAGCCAACCTCCTTAAAAAATTCGTTTCAATCGGTCCATAATTGCGGCCTTAAGCTAGTTTACAATTTTTAATGGACGGGCACACATCGGTAAATCGTTTTATCTCGTCGAGATATGAATTTTGGCATACCAAATAAGGGGTCAAGGACGAATATTTCGGGGTGTTTCATAAACTTTTGGAGAGACAATATGTAGCATGGAATAAAAATGTGGTTCTCTACACAGAACCCATTATATATTAGGCAGTAGGCCCATTATCTAGCAAACACTTTATTGCAATTTACAGTAAAGGTCAGTAGTTTTTTCCATATGTAGGCTTCTTTGCGAAATATATATGTCCTCAAGGAATTAAAATATCGACGGAAAATAGAATTTTTATATTTTTCATACAAAAGTAATGGTCCATTTCTCCCGCTAAAGAATATCAGATCATCATTCAAAATTGTAGGCATCTTTTTCGACCTATACTCTTACCCGGTGCAAAATTTCGTGACTATTGATGTATAATTGCGACTTCTACCGAGTTTATTATTACACTACAAACAAATAACGGAATATATTAGGCTGTAACTCTGTTATCTGATCATGCACACCAACATAATTGGCATCAATTGAAAGGTCAAGCGTTCTACTTTCAAGTATATTTCACTTGTCCGGAATGTCACTTCCAGGAATTAATATATAAGCTGTATATTAAAAATTTTCACACAAAAGTTTTGGTCCATTTAACCCTCTAAATATTATCCGATCGCCATCTCAAATTGAAAGCTTCTCGGACTATTATTGAGACCTACAGAACCGCCAGAAAATTGGATAAATATTATGTTTTTGGTCCATTTCACCCGCTAAATATTTCACGATAATCCCCAGTATGAATAGGGATCTATTCTGATCTGAACCCGACGTCCATACAAAATTTCGTGACGATCGGAACCATAATTGCGGCCTGGAGCGTGTTTACAATTTATAATGTGTAGTGGCCGTCTTTTATGCTGAGAATAAATTTTTCCAAAGGAATTGCACATCAACCTCCCAGACACAATTTCCATTCATCACTGACTCCAAATGGGCCACTCCAGTGTCTTTTATTTCTGTGGAATTCCACAATATCTTCGGATGAGCGAGTGGTCATCTCTTAATAAAACCCAACGAGAATAAAGAGAACACAGTTCACTGATTTTACAAAAACTCTTATTAATAATTTTAATTAGAAACTATTCTAAATCACAATATATTATTTCTATTGCATTTATTAAAAAAACTATTGAATTAAAGTAAGTAGGAACAAAGTAATACTGGCAGCGGTTTGTTTTTGTTTGAATTCTCTTTGTACTTATGTTCTTTTTGATTACTCTTTATACTGCGAGTACATTGCTGTAATATGAGTACCGAACCTTACAATGAGTGAAACATTGTCGTAAACGTTGATAATTATTCTTTGATAAATTGAGATTTATAAAAATAAGTGCAGATTAGAAAAAATACTCAATTTCTCTTTTATGACTAGTGCTTTCACCTTTCTAATTAATTGATACAAACCCGGTTCACTTGCACATACCAATATTATGGTCCATAACCGGATCATCTGGTTGCATGAATATGCGGTTACATTAGTAATGCCTATGTTATGATTATTTTGGTATGAAATTTCGTACATTAATTTGCATAGAAGGTACCTTTCAAATGTCAGCTGCAATTTCAACCGCACCGAAGCTTCATTAATCACATTGAACAGAGAAACTTCCTTTTATAATTTTGGCGTTCAAGACAACAAATCTTATCAAGTGAAATCATTAGACCTCAACAATTATCAAAGTTTTTCTAAATAATCTCTCAATAAAGTCGGAAAATTTGAAAGAATTTTAAAACCTCACTGACTAATTTTTACATTTTATAAAATATTTTGAAGGTGAGCCTTTATATTTTGGTTAAAAACAACAAACTAAAGCGAAATTTTTCTATTTAAGACGGATCATTCTGTGGAATTACCAAAATCACATGCAAAATATTAACATTGCGAAATAATCGCAGGGGTTATGTATGCACTTCCTGAAATCTGCCTACCAAAAAGTTAAATTTTATACAAAAACTTTCCACGTGAATTCGCATCGCCACCAACACTTATTCAAACAGTTGTATCCGTCTTCAAATATTTCTTGGAAATTCAAGAAAACTTGGAACCAAACTTTTCACCCTTCGCAAAATTTGTCACCATCCATTAAGGGTTTGTAATTATACAAACGCCTTAAAACAGAAATTACATTGAACACCAAGATTGCTGTCGTATTATCAGATTTGCTCAAATACTGCCAGTACCCATTATAACCTACAACTTGATTGCCAGTGAAGTCTCAATCCACCAAGTTGGCAACCACTCCCTCAATTTCACTGGAGCCATCCTAGCTTTACAAGGTTGGATACGTTTGTCTGATAGCTTCGTTTGCTGATTTGAAAACATCTCCACAAATTTGCATCGGCCCAGGAAAATAATTCATTTTTTACAATAGTGTGAAAAACAGTCCATAAAACAGATTGTCCGATAAGGATGTCTATGTAGAAATTTGACGAAATACGATTGAACCTGTCTGCATTAACTAGCAATTACCTACTTAACTCTGCCAGGATGGAAGTGATAAAATTGTGTAACTATGTTCCTGTAAAATATCCAATTTCAACATTTACTATTTATCATTAATTATTCCTTTTTGAAACCTACATATATTATCCAAAAACTCAATTCATCACTGCAAGATAAATTATTCTACCAAATAATTACAAAATTTGCCATTAGCAACCAGCAGCGTAATCGAAACATGGAGAAGGCCTTCAACGTGATCATCGATTCCCTGGTAAGTCATCATTAAACAAGGTTTATATTTGGTATTCAAAACTGAGCTCCACTGTACGTTTCTCAGTGAAATCGTATGTAGATATTTATAATTACAAATTTACTTGCATTGATGAGTGATAGTTACTGACAAAGAGAGATCAATATAAAATTAACTCATGCTCTCCACGTATACATTTTTGGAGACTTGTCCTCATTCAATATTGTTATTTACACATTTCATTCATACTCTTCTTTGTAGTTACTATTATCGTAGATTTATGTTCCGTTTTTTCATTCATAGATATTTTTTCTTAATTAACCCATTACGGGCGTGAAGTAATTTATTAAGTCTTCATTTTGATGTAGATTTAAGTGTCAAACGAGAAAATCTAAAATAAGACATTATTTACATTCTCAATATAATAAGCTATTTCCATTTAAAAGTCGATTCTAAAAATTTGGATTTCAATTAGAAGAGTATACTTATTATATTGCTTTGTTTTTTTATGCTAAATCTTTCTTAGCCCATTATTAGTTATTATTAAAGTTTCTATTGAAGATGTAAATAGTAACGTTAACTTACATTCACATTTTATAATAATGATAATTTGACTAGTTTTTGTATCTGCCATTTGATGAAAAATAAGCGCATTTAAAGCCAAGTATAAAGAATCATATTACATCTTTGTGTTTATTTCAGCTCTAGTCCATATTTTGTTGTATTCAAGTATTTGAATAACAACAAAATGTTTTACAGTGGATATGAAATTGATTAGTTGCGGGCGGAGGGTGGGGAATACTATAGTTTCAGTTGTCACCAAACAACTTCATCAGTTCCCTTTTCCGCCGACTCTGTATCGATAAACAGGTCAATAAGCCCATCCAGCAAATTAAACAAAATGAGAAAATTGCTGTATGGCCCTAAAGCTGATTACCCTACAATTTGAGTCGAACTAAAGAATTTCATATCCACCACTGTTTTTATGTCGTCTTTGCTTTGCAAAGAATGCGAACATATGAGTGTTGCTTCAATAAGCGGAGGTAAAACAACGAGAAAGTTGTTGTTTTTGCATTACGCATTGATCAACAAGGCCGTGCTGATGCCTATTATTGTTGTTGGCGTTTTTTTATTGTTGGACTGCAGAATTTTACATCTTTGTGTTTATTTCAGCTCTAGTCCATATTTTGTTGTATTCAAGTATTTGAATAACAACAAAATGTTTTACAGTGGATATGAAATTGATTAGTTGCGGGCGGAGGGTGGGGAATACTATAGTTTCAGTTGTCACCAAACAACTTGATCAGTTCCCTTTACCGCCGACTCTGTATCGATAAACAGGTCAATAAGCCCATCCAGCAAATTAAACAAAATGAGAAAATTGCTGTATGGCCCTAAAGCTGATTACCCTACAATTTGAGTCGAACTAAAGAATTTCATATGCTGGATGGGCTTATTGACCTGTTTATCGATACAGAGTCGGCGGAAAAGGGAACTGATGAAGTTGTTTGGTGACAACTGAAACTATAGTATTCCCCACCCTCCGCCCGCAACTAATCAATTTCATATCCACTGTAAAACATTTTGTTGTTATTCAAATACTTGAATACAACAAAATATGGACTAGAGCTGAAATAAACACAAAGATGTAAAATTCTGCAGTCCAACAATAAAAAAACGCCAACAACAATAATAGGCATCAGCACGGCCTTGTTGATCAATGCGTAATGCAAAAACAACAACTTTCTCGTTGTTTTACCCCCGCTTATTGAAGCAACACTCATATGTTCGCATTCTTTGCAAAGCAAAGACGACATAAAAACAGTGGTGGATATGAAATTCTTTAGTTCGACTCAAATTGTAGGGTAATCAGCTTTAGGGCCATACAGCAATTTTCTCACTTTGTTTAATTTGCTGGATGGGCTTATTGACCTGTTTATCGATACAGAGTCGGCGGAAAAGGGAACTGATGAAGTTGTTTGGTGACAACTGAAACTATAGTATTCCCCACCCTCCGCCCGCAACTAATCAATTTCATATCCACTGTAAAACATTTTGTTGTTATTCAAATACTTGAATACAACAAAATATGGACTAGAGCTGAAATAAACACAAAGATGTAAAATTCTGCAGTCCAACAATAAAAAAACGCCAACAACAATAATAGGCATCAGCACGGCCTTGTTGATCAATGCGTAATGCAAAAACAACAACTTTCTCGTTGTTTTACCCCCGCTTATTGAAGCAACACTCATATGTTCGCATTCTTTGCAAAGCAAAGACGACATAAAAACAGTGGTGGATATGAAATTCTTTAGTTCGACTCAAATTGTAGGGTAATCAGCTTTAGGGCCATACAGCAATTTTCTCATTTTGTTTAATTTGCTGGATGGGCTTATTGACCTGTTTATCGATACAGAGTCGGCGGAAAAGGGAACTGATGAAGTTGTTTGGTGACAACTGAAACTATAGTATTCCCCACCCTCCGCCCGCAACTAATCAATTTCATATCCACTGTAAAACATTTTGTTGTTATTCAAATACTTGAATACAACAAAATATGGACTAGAGCTGAAATAAACACAAAGATGTAAAATTCTGCAGTCCAACAATAAAAAAACGCCAGAATCATATTACAAATTATAATATCTTTATGGATTGAATAAAAGGCAATGGTATTCATTTAATATGAACTGCTAAGCAACATAAAGGTGTTTCTATTTGACGAGATGAGACAATAAAAAGTGAGTCCGTATATAAGGGGTTCTGTCAATAATGATTTTTAGGCCGGCAGAACATTGGTAGGCGTGGGTTTTGAGGCCTTCATCCCTGAACATCTGGGATAAATAATAGTTACGGGTAATGCGAAAAATGTCTTTCTTTAGTATGTCCCCTTTGAGCGATATTACTTAGCTATTGGCTTGGTATGAAACTTCGTTATCAGTACCTGTTAACAGGTAGGATATCGTGTTTATGCTATTTGCATTTACATGACCACTTGTTTTCAGATGGGAGATTAGGACAGACATTGTACTCCATACTGGTTTGTGTCATATTAAAAAGGTAACCAAGATATAGAATGATCCATAGACCAATTTTGTTTTCTAACATTTTTCGCTGAAATAACTCACTCGCATAACTCCTTTTCTTTTGTACTCATCTCCGGAAAATAGGCACCTCAACACTGTATGAAAAATTTTATCTGAACTAAATTTTTATCAAATTTAAATCACTTTCTTTAAAAATTAATTCTACCTATATTGTCAATATTGTTTGACAATTTAAAAAATGTCTCTGCCAAGAACTCCTCCATCGACACCACCACCAGCGGCTGGTCCACCACCGGCGGTTGATCCACCTGCAGCTTCGTTATCAGGCATGACAGAAACTCAAGAGTGTCTTATTATTATGGAATGCTTCCACGCTTTCCATAGTACATGTATTAAAGACCATTTATCCAAAAATTCCGAGTGCCCAGTGTGTAAGCGACCTTGTCAGCTTAACGAACTGAGAACTTTTAACTTAGCTAAAAAGAAACCTCCCATGGCGAACCAAGTCTTTAAAAAGACAAGAGGACGAGGAGCCGTGGCAAAACAATACTACACTCGTAGCACAGCGCGAAATGTATTTCAAGAACAGTTGAGTTTAAATTCGAGTATGCAAAATCAACCCTTAGATTCACCTAGTCGTAACTCAAGTAATTGGAATGGAAATGGTAATTTCCCGGTACCAACTAGCTATTATAATTTGGGACATTGCAATTATATTGACCACGCAGAAATCAATAAATTAATTGAAAGGAATTTAGCTCGGCAAAACTACAACATTTCGGCAAATCCCAAATGTAATAATGCTTCTCAGCAGTCCAATCTAAATAATACAGAATTTCAACAACCCAGTCAAAATTCCTCAAACTCAAATTATGGTAATGTAATTAATAATTCACAACAGAACATTGTCTCAGATAACAGCACTTCCGGCAATAGTTCCAACAATAATAACTGTCATATTTCTTCGGATAAAGCCACTTCCATTATCCAGAGCTGCAACGTGAAGTTCGATGGTAATCCATCAGGTTTAAACGTTGATGAGTTTTTATACCGCATAAAATCTCTGACTAACGACTATTTTAATGGTGATGTTTCTATAATCTGTCGTAATTTGAATATCCTTTTAAATGGTAAAGCCAAAGAATGGTATTGGCGTTACAATAAACAGACGCCATCACTTAATTGGAACGATTTTTGTTATGCGATTAGGGGTCAATATAAAGACTTTAAAACAACATACGATATACGTGAAGAAGTCCGTAATCGCAAACAAAAACCGAACGAGACTTTTGATATGTTCTTCGATGCCATATCCTCGATTATGGACAGACCAATGGATGAATTCGAATTAATTGAAATTTTACAAAGAAATCTTCGCCCAGAAGTGCGGCAAGAATTATTGTTTTTAAAAACTAATTCTGTTTCTCACCTCAGGCAATTAGTCCAGACTAGGGAACATTTCTTAAACGATGAATACGTTAAGAAAAACATGAATTCTCGCAGTTTACACATTAATCCTGCTCCGCGCAGATACGTGGCGGATATAAATAATGATGAGGAGGTTGATCTCTCATCTGAACCAATACCTAATGTTGACGCATTTTATAAACCTGGTAACACAAAGTGTTGGAACTGCGATGAAGCAGGTCACCATTGGCACGATTGTGTACAGGATAGAAGCATTTTTTGCAATGGTTGCGGGGCGAAAAATGTTTTTAAGCCCAACTGCCAAGAGTGCAAGGCCCGTAAGAGCAACCAATCAAAAAACTTCAAAGTTATGGGCCCACAATTGGATTAAAACCAATTGACGATCCCAACCCAAAGTCTAAACCTCATACTGATTGTGACTCTAACAAGGTTCCCGAAGCGAGAACAATATCAAAACCAATCACTATCCTGAAAAGAACCAAAACATGTCCACATTTAAACAGTGATAGCTCTTCAAATCTAATTTACCCAAAATTACCTTACCATGTGCGTTTGGCACAGTATGTCAAAAGACGGAACGAAATATTCGAAGTCTCTTCCTTGAGTCAAAATATTCAAAAATGCCCAAAAAGGTCCACCTTACGACTTAGGTCTTATTTCAAATCAAGGAAAATCTGTAAAAAGATAGTAATCTCCACCATTGTCGCTAATCCTAAAGATATGCGCTATTATGCCAAAGTGCCCTTTTTAGAATATACAGAATATGGGCTTCTCGACACTGGTGCAAGCATTAGCTGCATAGGATCTGACTTGGCATTGAGAGACTTCGCAAAACACCCTAATTTTACCAAATGCAAATCTGTTGTTAAAACTGCAGACGGTAATACCCAAAAAGTCCTGGGATGGCTTAACGTCACC
The DNA here is from genome assembly GCF_047663935.1 of Musca autumnalis. Classification (NCBI taxonomy): domain Eukaryota; kingdom Metazoa; phylum Arthropoda; class Insecta; order Diptera; family Muscidae; genus Musca; species Musca autumnalis. The sequence goes on from NW_027411644.1 coordinate 130,467,693, forward strand.
ATTTCTTTTAAAGGCAAAAACAAATCTTTACAACTTTTTATTATACCGTCATTATCGCAAAGATTGATATTAGGAATTGACTTCTGGAAATCATTCAATTTGATTCCGAATATCGTTGGCTCTGTTGACATGGTGGCAATGAATCCTATAGTGAACACAATTTCAGATTTCAATCCATGCGATAATGACCAAAATAATATACCAAACCATATACCAGATGACGACTATTATCCTTTGACCGATCACCAACAACAGCATTTGAAATCCGTCATAAACCTATTTCCCAACTTCGAGACTCAGGGCTTGGGAAGAACGAGCTTGATACAACACTCGATTGATGTAGGGGATTCATCCCCTAAAAAACAGCGCTTTTCCCCATATCCCCTGCAGTTGAGAAGTTGATGTTTGGAGAAATAGATCGGATGCTGAAACTTGGCGTTATTGAACCGTCAACTTCAGCATGGAGTTCGCCAATGCGTCTGGTGGTCAAACCAAACAAGGTCAGATTGTGCCTAGATGCGAGAAGACTGAACTCGGTCACAAAAAAGGATGCATATCCTCTACCCAATATAGAGGGCATCTTCGCACGACTGCCGAAAGCAAATCTAATAACAAAGTTAGATTTGAAAGATGCTTTCTGGCAGATTAGCCTGGACGAAAAGTCGAAAGCGTTGACAGCGTTTACAGTCCCTGGAAGGCCCCTTTACCAATTTGTGGTAATGCCTTTCGGGATCTGTAACGCTCCGCAGACGATGTGCAGGCTAATCGACGAGATCATTCCCCCAGCCTTGCGCCATTGCGTCTTTGGCTATCTGGATGATCTCGTCGTCGTTTCGGAAGATTTCCCCTCTCATATTGAGGTGCTTCTACGACTGTCTTCTCAATTCCGCAAGCCAACCTTACCCTAAACATCTCGAAAAGTAAGTTCTGCGTTACGAAAGTAAATTACTTAGGCCTACCCCGAGGAATCTGAAACAGGTCCGAGGCTTCCTCGGATTGACGGGATGGTACAGGCGGTTTGTGAAAGACTTTGCTGCCGAAACCTTTCACATAACTGAGGTCTTAAAATGCAGAAACAAATTTAAATGGACCCCAGAGGCCCAGAGGGCCTTTGAAAAATTAAAACAGCTACTCACATCCGCTCCTATTTTATCAAATCCCGATTTTACCAGAAAATTTTTCTTACACTGCGACGCCTCTGATTTCGGCATTGGCGCAGTTCTGGTACAAAAAGATGACGAAGGAAACGAAAAGCCTATTGCTTTTATGAGCAAGAAGCTTACCACGGCCCAACGCAACTACAGCGTTACGGAACGCGAATGTCTTGCGGCCGTGGAAGCTATTAAGCGTTTCCGTTGTTATCTCGAGCTACAGGAGTTCGAAGTGGTTACGGACCACTCGAGCCTCCTCTGGCTCATGCGTCAACCCGAGTTGAGCGGTAGATTGGCCCGTTGGGTTTTTAAACTCCAATCATACAAATTCACAATAAGTCACCGTAAGGGAAAGGAACATATAGTTCCCGATGCATTGTCTCGAATCCCAATTGAAATTGCTGAACTATCCTTAACAATACCTGAAATTGACCTTGATTCCGCACATTTCCAAGATCAGGATTATGAGAGCCTAAAAGAAAAAGTCAGGGAATACCAATCCAGGTTCCCTGACATTAAGGTGGTTGATAAATTTGTGTATTATCGAACTCAGCACTATACCGGCGTTGAGGAGGAAGAAGAAGATGCATGGAAACTATGGGTTCCTAATGCACTTCGAAAAGAAGCCATATCAAGGGCCCATGATTCGGCTGTGGCAGGACACGGAGGTATGTCCAAGACCATTAATTTACTTAGACGTCATATATTTTGGCCTGGCTTAGTCCAGGATGTTAGAAACTATGTTCGAGATTGCGATGTTTGCAAATCGACAAAGGCACCTAACACCATTTTAAGACCGCCAATGATTAATCAAGTTGTGTCAGTTAGGCCATTCCAACGTTTGTATATTGACCTTCTAGGGCCATACCCTAGAAGTAAATCTGGGTATATAGGTCTTCTCATCATTTTAAATCACTTCAGCAAATTTCACTGGCTATGCCCTTTGCGGAAGTTCACTTCTACAGCCATAAAGGACTTCCTCCTCACTCAAATCTTCCATGTTTATGGAATACCAGAAACAGTCGTGAGTGATAACGGGAGCCAGTTTAAGGCAAATGATATAAACGCATTTTTCACTTCATATGGCATTAACCACATGTATACCGCGTTCTATTCGCCGCAAGCCAATGCTTCGGAACGGGTGAACCGTTCCTTAATTGCTGGCATACGAATGTTTCTTAAAGATGATCACCGTGAATGGGATCAAAAATTAAGCTTCATAAGTTGTGCTTTAAGGAACTCCCTTCATCATTCCATCAATTGTTCTCCGTACCACGCATTATTCGGGTTTGACATGGTGACCCATGCTTCAACGTATACCCTTCTTAGAAATCTGAATCTTCTTAATGAATCTACAACAAACCTATTCGCGACGACCAACTCCAACTGCTAAGGTCTAAAATTCGAACACATTTAAAAGATGCATTTGAAAAAACCCAACACCAATATAAACTACGAACTAGACCTCAGGCATTTTCTATTGGCCAAATAGTATTTCGTCGAAATTTTGCACAGAGCAATTTCGAAAGAAATTTCAATGCGAAACTATCCCCCGTATTCGTCAAAGCAAAAGTTAGAGAGAAACTAGGCTCTCATTACTATGTTCTTGAGGATATGGAGGGAAAAATTGTTGGTACTTTTCATGGAAAAGATATCAGAGTATAAGGCTCCCGAAAATGAAATTTCTGTGACTGGATAAATTCCAAAAAGTTATGCTGTTTGTATGCTATTTTTCGGAATCCATTATAACTCTCACTTAACTACCTTATTACTATCTAAACCTACGATTTACGTTGAAGAAGACTGTTTCTAACACATGATTCGAAGATTTATCCATACAATTCTCAGACATAAATTTATGACACCAGTAACATTCATACTGGCATATAAACAATCATTATTATTTTCAGGCTTGTCCAAAAATTCATCCTTATCGTCACAGCGAAACTAAAATCGGAACAGTCTCGGATTTTCATAAAGTTTACTACATACACATCATTAAATTTCTATCACAATTCAGTTGATCATGTTTTGTAGGCCATAAAACATAAACATTTTTATAACAAAAATAAATCTAATTTCATCATCTTGGAATCCAAACTTCTTACTACAGAATAGTAACAAAGAGAAAAATATATTTTCACATTCATCTGATGATCATCATCCAAAACTGCATATCAGTTTCCATAAATAAATGAAAGAGTATTCACTATTAAAAAAACGTTGGGTAACAAATCCTCATAGATAAGTGTACATTACCCTATGAACAATCAAATGCATGTTTTCATATTTTCATATATGATAAAACTATCAAAAATCTTCATTTATAAAGCAAATAAATGAATTCATTACAATCATACTAAAGCCGTCTTTTTCCATCTTATTTCCACTCGAATATCGAGGAAATAATCCGGTTTGTAGTTGCCGTCTTTTATGCTGAGAATAAATTTTTCCAAAGGAATTGCACATCAACCTCCCAGACACAATTTCCATTCATCACTGACTCCAAACGGGCCACTCCAGTGTCTTTTATTTCTGTGGAATTCCACAATATCTTCATATGAGCGAGTGGTCACCTCTTGATAAAACCCAACGAGAATAAACAGAACACAGTTCACTGATTTTACAAAAACTTTTATTAATAATTTTAATTAGAAACTATTCTAAATCACAATGTATTATTTCTATTGCATTTATTAAAAAAACTATTGGTTTAAAGATCAACAAAGCAAAAACGAACAAAGTAATACTGGCAGCGGTTTGTTTTTGTTTGAATTCTCTTTGTACTTATGTTCTTTTTGATTACTTTTTATACTGCGAGTACATTGCTGTAATATGAGTACCGAACCTGAAACATTGTCGTAAACGTTGATAATTATTCTTTGATAAATTGAGATTTATAAAAATAAGTGCAGATTAGAAAAAATACTCAATTTCTCTTTTATGACTAGTGCTTTCACCTTTCTAATTAATTGATACAAACCCGGTTCACTTGCACATACCAATATTATGGTCCATAACCGGATCATCTGGTTGCATGAATATGCGGTTACATTAGTAATGCCTATGTTATGATTATTTTGGTACGAAATTTCGTACATTAATTTGCATAGAAGGTACCTTTCAAATGTCAGCTGCAATTTCAACCGCACCGAAGCTTCATTAATCACATTGAACAGAGAAACTTCCTTTTATAATTTTGGCGTTCAAGACAACAAATCTTATCAAGTGAAATCATAAGACCTCAACAATTATCAAAGATTTTCTAAATAATCTCTCAATAAAGTCGGAAAATTTGAAAGAATTTTAAAACCTCAGTGACTAATTTTTACATTTTATAAAATATTTTGAAGGTGAGCCTTTATATTTTGGTTAAAAACAACAACAAACTAAAGCGAAATTTTTCTATTTAAGACGGATCATTCTGTGGAATTACCAAAATCACATGCAAAATATTAACATTGCGAAATAATCGCAGGGGTTATGTATGCACTTCCTGAAATCTGCCTACCAAAAAGTTAAATTTTATACAAAAACTTTCCACGTGAATTCGCATCGCCACCAAAAAACTTATTCAAACAGTTGTATCCGTCTTCAAACATTTCTTGGAAATTCAAGAAAACTTGGAACCAAACTTTTCACCCTTCGCAACATTTGTCACCATCCATTAAGGGTTTGTAATTATACAAACGCCTTAAAACAGAAATTACATTGAACACCAAGATTGCTGTCGTATTATCAGATTTGCTCAAATACTGCCAGTACCCATTATAACCTACAACTTGATTGCCAGTGAAGTCTCAATCCACCAAGTTGGCAACCACTCCCTCAATTTCACTGGAGCCATCCTAGCTTTACAAGGTTGGATACGTTTGTCTGATAGCTTCGTTTGCTGATTTGAAAACATCTTCACAAATTTGCATCGGCCCAGGAAAATAATTCATTTTTTACAATAGTGTGAAAAACAGTCCATAAAACAGATTGTCCGATAAGGATGTCTATGTAGAAATTTGACGAAATACGATTGAACCTGTCTGCATTAACTAGCAATTACCTACTTAACTCTGCCAGGATGGAAGTGATAAGATTGTGTAACTATGTTCCTGTAAAATATCCAATTTCAACATTTACTATTTATCATTAATTATTCCATTTTGAAACCTACATATATTATCCAAAAACTCAATTCATCACTGCAAGCTAAATTAGTCTACCAAATAATTACAAAATTTGCCATTAGCAACCAGCAGCGTAATCGAAACATGGAGAAGGCCTTCAACGTGATCATCGATTCCCTGGTAAGTCATCATTAAACAAGGTTTATATTTGGTATTCAAAACTGAGCTCCACTGTACGTTTCCCAGTGAAATCGTATGTAGATATGTATAATTACAAATTTACTTGCATTGATGAGTGATAGTTACTGACAAAGAGAGATCAATATAAAATTAACTCATGCTCTCCACGTATACATTTTTGGAGACTTGTCCTCATTGAATATTGTTATTTACACATTTCATTCATATTCTACTTTGTAGATACTATTATCGTAGATTTATGTTCCGTTTTTTTTTCATTCATAGATATTTTTTCTTAATTAACCCATTACGGGCGTGAAGTAATTTATTAAGTCTTCATTTTGATGTAGATTTAAGTGTCAAACGAGAAAATCTAAAGTAAGACATTATTTACATTCTCAATATAATAAGCTGTTTCCATTTAAAAGTCGATTCTAAAAATTGGGATTTCAATTAGAAGAGTATACTTATTATATTGCTTTGTTTTTTTATGCTAAATCTTTCTTAGCCCATTATTAGTTATTATTAAAGTTTCTATTGAAGATGTAAATAGTAACGTTAACTTACATTCACATTTTATAATAATGATAATTTGACTAGTTTTTGTATCTGCCATTTGTTGAAAAATAAGCGCATTTAAAGCCAAGTATAAAGAATCATATTACAAATTATAATATCTTTATGGATTGAATAAAAGTCAATGGTATTCATTTAATATGAAGTGCTAAGCAACATAAAGGTGTGACGAGATGAGACAATAAAAAGTGGGTCCGTATATAAGGGGTTCTGTCAATAATGATTTTTAGGCCGGCAGAACATTGGTAGGCGTGGGTTTTGAGGCCTTCATCCCTGAACATCTGGGATAAATAATAGTTACGGGTAATGCGAAAAATGTCTTTCTTTAGTATGTCCCCTTTGAGCGATAAGATATTGTCCGTTTTATCAGTGATTGATTTTGTTCTTTTGGTATCTTGTCGTTATGGTCCATTATATTATCTTTTCTAGTTTTTTTTTTAATTATATTCCAGGGAGTCTGAAATATTATTTCTGGTAGTGGTAACAGACATAGTGTGAGGTTTGGACACGAATCCCCCCACCCGACTTCAGCTAGCTAAAAGAAGGCTCCCATGTCCACACTTCCTCTACGTTCCTGATTAGAGGAGGGCGCGTGTCGTGCCGTGAGTAGTGCGTGTTCGTGCCTTCTCGAAAAACGCCGTGTTTGTGCGTGTCGTGTCGGAATACATTTTTGGCCGTGCGTGATCGTGTTTTTTTGTTCGACACGGTTTTGCACGACACGACTAAACACGATCTGCACTATGTGACACGATCGTGCTGAATTTTTGGTCTCCCTTTAGAAGTCGTGCAAAATACCATACTAAACACGAAAATCAAACAAGAATATAAAACCGACCAAAATATACCTAAAAGTATTTGCTTCGTTTTTTAGTCTGGTACTTATTGCCGTTTTGTTATGGAGAGACCAGAGTATGAGTGACGTTTGTTTGCCAATTGTTTTGTTCATGAGAGAAGCAAATACAAAAACTACTCAGAGGGTTAACGCAATATACTCTATATGCAAATCAGATGTTTATCTGACAGTATTATCTGTTGTGGATCCAAATTGGGAAAACTGATTGACTGCCCAAAAAAGGTTGTAAGATATTTTAAGCACAGGGAGCTAAACAACAAGTTGTCGAAAGCGTTAAAACAAAATATAAGAACACGTTGGAATTCAACATATATTATGCATGAGAGCGTATACCAAGTCCAGAATGAGATTAAGAGTATTTTGCTAGCATTTGCTAGAATGAGCTGGATCGTATATCTGACTTAAAGCTTTCATTGCTAGAACTTCTATTGGGTTTTCATAAAAAAATCAAAGAGTGTTCCGAAACATTATACTCGGAAAAGTACCCCACGATGCACATTTTTGCCCTTTGGTCTAAAAAACTTTTTCAGAGTTTTTGGATCAAAATGGCAAAAAATAAAAAGTCTCCAATTGCTACAGAAATTGATACATATTATCGAAATTGATACAAATTATCTAGCCAGACTGATGTTTTAGACTTTTGGAAACAGTCTAATCTAAAATATTTAAAACAATTATACTATATTTACATTTACGAAATCCACTCGATTTCAACTGTCAATTTCTTTGTGTATAAGACAAATGAAAACTCATCTGAAATCGATTGAATTTCATTTGACGTTTGAGCAATGGAATTGCTTGAAATCGATTGGATTTCGTAAATGTAAACTTAGTGTGCCACTGTGGTGCACCCGCCTTGCACGCTGAAGTTCGTGGGTTCGATTCCCCGGCCAAGCAACATCAAGCAATTTTCAACGGTGGCAAAATACCCCTCAGTAATGTTGGCGACATTTCCTGAGTATTTCAGCCATGTAAAACTGCTCTACAATTGGTGTCTTAAGACACGCCGTTCGGACTCGGCGATAAACAGTAGGTCCCATATCATTGAGCTAATATGAATCGGGATGCACTCATTGATATGAGAGAAGTCTGCCTTATCCCATCTGGGATGTTTGTGGAACAATTATTAAACTTAGTGCTAGCCAGGAAATGTTTGGCTATACCCGTCAGCTCAGCAACGAGCGAGAGATTTTTTTCCACATCTGGAAATATTCTCAACCAACGACGTACTAGACTTTTGAGAAAATTAGAAGTACATATGAATATTTTTTTAAAAACAAATAATTGTACACCTACACCCGACGTCAGTATATTAGAACACCTAAATTTTGTTAATATTAGCTTATTTATCCCAAAAGGAATGAATCTACGTTTTTAATCTTCCCTCAGTGTATTAAAATAGCGGTTGTTCTCATATCAGATTATCTTCTTCTAAATGTGGAGCATACTTATAAACCTTTTATTGAACAAAACATCTAGGTTTTTATAAGAAATTTTGAAGTTTTTCATAATTATTTTGAAAATATTCCATGTGAGAGAAGTCTCCCTTGTCCCATCTGGGATGTTTATGGAACAATTATATATTATATTCCATGTTATCAGCATCCGAAGCACTTGATTGTATCCGCCAAGGTTGTCTGTGTCATATTCTATCTTATTGTGAAGAAATATGACATTACTGCGAGACTCCTATTGATATTCCGAGATGTTTAAATTACACTGGTCAACAGGACTTTTGTTTCAACCGAAGTTGCAGTTGTTTCTAGATGAAATCGGCGAGTTATTTTCAAATCCGGTCCCCGTTTTTCTCCATCAGCTCTTGTTTTTGAGATATAGCTCATAATCGGTTTTTACGAGTTTAGCCCAGACTTTTGTTATTTTCGGATACAAACAAATATTTTTTGTGGGTTTTTCGACATTAATATATTAAGGAGATGTTGTACGCTCGATACAAATCGTTTTTGAAATAATTATGATGAGTATATATCAAAAATATAGAAAATATACGACGGACCTTGTAAAAATTGCATATTTTGAGTACTTTAAGCTGTAATTACGTCATCGGGGGAAGTCATAGGATCTTCATACGGTACTCCGAATATGCTTAGGGTGTCTACTATATAATCCAGTTTTCAAAAGTATAATATAAAGTTCATAGCCCCCATGATTCGGCCATAACCTAAAAATCGCCATGAAGACTGCTAAAGGGAAATAATTTATCAGTGATATCATTACCACATAAGCCATTTACTTTTCAATGGCAGTCTTCATGATGATTTTTTGGTTATGGCCGAATCATGGGCGCTATGAACTTTATATTATATATTTGAATACTGGACTATATAATAGACACCCTAAGCATATCCGCATTACGATATGAAGATCCTATGACTTCCCCCAATGACGTAATTACAGCTTAAAATAAGCAATTTTTACAAGGTCCGTCGTATATTTTCTATATTTATTTGATATATACTCGCCATAACTATTTCAAAAATGATTTTTATCGAGCGTACAACACCTCCTTAATATATTAATGTCGAAAAACCCACAAAAAATATTTGTTTGTATCCGAAAATAACGAAAGTCTGGGCTAAACTCGTAAAAACCGATTTTGAGCTATATCTCAAAAACAAGAGCTGATGGAGAAAAACCGGGACCGGATTTGAAAATAACTCGCCGATTTCATCTAGAAACAACTGCAACTTCGCCTGAAACATTCAACTTTTTCAATTTTGTTGAGCAGTGTTATCTGTCATTTGAAACCTATTTACGCTGTTATTTCGGTGTTCGCGGAATTATTTATAGGGTTTCTTTGGACCAAAAATAAATTCCTATTTTTCATAGTGCTATGGGAAAATGGATCAGAAAATCATTTCACGAAGAGCTAAACACATAATTTTGTCTGTGTTTGATACGGAAAATCAAAGACTTTAAATATATACAAGATTAAAAACGTAGATTCATTCGTTTTGGGATAAATAAGCTAGCATTAACAAAAATTTAGGTGTTCTATTCTACTGACGTGGAGTGTATATCGATTTCCCCTTTTTTGTAATTTCGTGCGTGAGTGTGCGTGTTCGTGCCTTCTCGAAAAACGCCGTGTTTGTGCGTGAATGTGCATACAAATTTTGGTCCGTGTTTGTGCATGTTCGTGCCTAATTTTTTAGGAACGCGCCCATCTCTATTCCTGATGCTTTCAAAAGTATTTAAAAATGGTATCATTGCAAAGACCGCGGTCCTGTACACTACAAATGGACGGACACACATTTCAAATCGTCGGGATAAGAAGATTGGTATACCACATTGGGGGTCTCCGACGAATATTTCGCGGTGTTACATGAATTTTAACCAAAACAAACTTATAATACCCTTTTCCACATTGTGGTATAGGGTATAAAAACATCAATAAAATATATTTTGTGATTGTAGGTAACGAACATGTGAATAAAAGCTTCTGGAGATGTTAAATATTATAGCTACAAATTTCTTTTGTTCAGACACTCATAATAAAATTCGATTTGGAACGTTTCTTTTTTGACACCATCCCCAAAAAGTGAAGTATTTTAGGAGATTTTGTCTCAATATGGAATACATTTTTATTAAGAGCCTAAACGTTTAACAAATAATTTCTACCTATATCTAATTTTTTTTAACGTAATTTTCTTAACAAAGTACTTTATATAGATATCTAGTTTGTTCTGGGACTTGCAGTGAAATTTTGTGTGGAATATTTCTTCTCTTAACACCTTTCGCCTAAAACTAAATTTCATGTTACTTTCATGCATCAACTCAAAAAAAGAACAAAACAAATTTAATCAAAAAATATTTGGGTGTTTTGTTCGCAAACTTGATGTATATATTTTCTTTATATATATTGCAAATACATATTTCATTTATGCCGCGTCTTATATTGAAATTTAATGGAAAATACTTTTGTCTTTGACGTCTTCTATCTAGAATGAAGTTTTGTGGTACAAAACTTAATAAACTCAGATAAAGTACAACATTAACCCTAAAATGTAATTTTACTTTTGGCATATTTCTGGGGTTTAGGTACGAAATTATTTAAGATGTTATAAATACATAAAAGTCAACACGCCTCCTCAACTTAAATAGTTTCTTGAATACCCATTGATGAGATAAATTGTTTATGTTTAATTCTTGGTAGTGGTTTTGTTAGCACATCTGCAATCATGTCGCTAGTTGGCAGATATTGGATGTCAACAACTTTTTCTTCAATTGCTTGACGTATGAAATGATATCTGTAATCAATATGCTTCGTACGCGAATGATGTCCTCCAAACTTAGCAATCATTTAAGCACTTTGTGAGTCGAAATGTAATGTAATGTGTTTTTCAGGTGCATATCCCAATTCAGAAGTAAAGTTTCGTAAATAGTGTGTGTAAAGTGCTATATATTCAGATTCTGCGCTCGAGGTAGCAACAATACGTTGTTTGCGTGATTCCCAAGATATTGCAGCACCCGCTAATAAGAAACAAAAACCAGTTTGAGATTTTGCTGTCATTAGTGTCTGCGGCTCAACTTGCATCCACATAGCCAGTTATCGGTAAACTAGTTTTGCAATAAGTAAGTTTATAATTTGGAGTAGAATTTAGATATTTTAAAACGTATAGCGCGGCCGTCCAATGCTGCTTTCGGGGATCGTTATTGAACTGAGACAACATATTAACACTGCAAGCTATGTCTGGTCGGCTAAATACTGATAGATGTAGTAATGATCCAATAAGTTCCTGGTATTTTGAAGAGTCAATCTTTTCGGATTCTCCTTTAATTTTTGGTTCTTTCTCCAAACACAGTTTAGGTTGCATTGGTACTTGTGATAACTTCGAATTTTCTTGACCATACTTCTTAATTAAATTCTTTGTATAACCTGGTTGCGAAATCGATATTGAATTTTCACATACTTCAACTTCCAAACCAATGCAATTCTTAGTTTGTCCCAAATCTCGTATTCGGAATTGTTTTTCAAGTGCCTTACTTAAACGTTCTACTTCTCTTGAATTATTTGAAGCTATGAGGATATCATCAACATATAGAGTAACTATCATTGTGCATCCGTTAACTCGCATGTAATAAACGCTTTGATCGTATTTCGATTGAATTAAGCCAAATAATTTGAAAACAGAATCTATTCTTTTGAACCACTGTCGTGCTGCCTGTTTGAGGTCGTATAGAGCCTTTTTCAGTTTGCAAACTTTGTTTTTATCTTCCACAAAACCTTCTGGCTGGTGCATGTAAATTTCTTCTTCAAGGTTTCCATTGAGAAAAGTTGAAGAAACATCCAGCTGTCTTAACTTCAATTTGTGTTCAACGGATAGTGCATATATAAGTCGAATAGTACTTTGACGAACTACTGGTGCAAAAGTATCCATATAATGGACTCCGTATTCTTGAGCATATCCTTTTGCGACAAATCTTGCTTTTCTCTTTTCAACACTGCCATCCGCTCTACATTTAGTTTTGTATACCCATCTGCAGTCTATTGGTTTTTTACCATCAGGCAAGTCAACAAGCTCCCAAAAATCATTTTCAAGAAGAGATTCTATTTCGTTCGCCATTGCTTCTCTCCATTCCTCAGAATTTGATGAATTTATTGCTTGCTTAAATGTCTTTGGGTCTTGAAAATCATTATTCACAGCTGCACATGCTACATTCTTTCCTTTCGTCCACGATCTAAGACTTTGCCTTATTGAGCTTACCAATGGAATGTTTGATTCCTTCTCTTCAGGTTCATTTTCCACTTCATGTTCAGTACTTTCTTCGTCTTCGCTCATATTGGCATTATTTATACTATTATCAACAACCGGACTTTCTTCTTCTATTAAAGGTTCTTCGATTTCTTCATTTGATTTTGAATCGCTAATATTCTTAAATTCATATTCATAAAACCGTATTTTCTTCTCAAAGTTTTCGTTGTCAAACTTATTTTCCAAAAATTTCACGTTTCTATTCTTGTAAATGTTCTTAGTTCCTTTCTTCCATAAACGATAAGCTTTCGAATTTTCGTCATATCCTACCATGATGTATAGTTCACTTCCGGCTTCAAATTTCGACTTGGTAGGTTTTTTCTTCAGTCCATACGCAATACAGCCAATTCGACGAAAATGAGACACTGTTGGAGTTTTCTCTGTCCAATGTTCTTCTGGAGTTTTATTCATATTTAATTTTGTTGGACAACGATTCCGAATATATGCTGCAGTAAGAACTAGTTCTCCCCACAATTTTTCCTTTTTTGAAGCATTGTGGCGTTTTTTTTATTGGGATAGCGTTTGCAATTTTGTTTTTTCAAAATATTCTGGCTTAATCCCATTGTTGTTGTTTTAATATTTTAAAAGAACTATTTTATTAGTGGAAAAGATTTGGCATTGCTCGCCAAGGGGTAAGGCAGGGAATACTATAGTTTCGATCCACGCCACTGGATCTCATCAGTTCCCTTGTTTCTTGTTTGTGGATATTCTCCACCGAAGTTATTTTTCAATAACTTCTTCAACAAGAAACTTTTTATACCCAAACATCAATCGTCAGCTCGAAGTATAAAGGTAAGCAAAGAAAAAAGTCCAATGAGAAGTTTTTCCTTGGCAACCTCATACAACTCCGACGAAAGTGTCTGCGAAAACAATTCAAACCTCTTCCACTTGTATGTGTCGTCGAATTTCGTCAAATGCACACACCAAAATTTGGTTGGTCTGCTTTACGGCAAAAACAACACACGTCGTGCCAGTGTCTTCAATTTGAAGCATTGTGGCGTTTTTTTTATTGGGATAGCGTTTGCAATTTTGTTTTTTCAAAATAGTCTGGCTTAATCCCATTGTTGTTGTTTTAATATTTTAAAACAACTATTTTATTAGTGGAAAAGATTTGGCATTGTTCGCCAAGGGGTAAGGCAGGGAATACTATAGTTTCGATCCACGCCACTGGATCTCATCAGTTCCCTTGTTTCTTGTTTGTGGATATTCTCCACCGAAGTTATTTTTCAATAACTTCTTCAACAAGAAACTTTTTATACCCAAACATCAATCGTCAGCTCGAAGTATAAAGGTAAGCAAAGAAAAAAGTTCAATGAGAAGTTTTTCCTTGGCAACCTCATACAACTCCGACGAAAGTGTCTGCGAAAACAATTCAAACCTCTTCCACTTGTATGTGTCCTCGAATTTCGACGAATGCACACACCAAAATTTGGTTGGTCTGCTTTACAGCAAATTTGCATCCGTCATAAAACATCTTATCATTTTCACAAGAGTTCTATTCATTCTCTCTGCAACTCCGTTTTGTTGAGGAGTGTATTCCACGGTCAGTTGGCGTTTTATCCCATATTTTTTAAGAAAAATTTGAAATTCACGACTCACCAATTCTGGAGCATTATCAATGCTTTTTAGGAGTTTCCAATTCCACTCTCGACTTAAATTCCTTGACACATCGCAAATTGAATCCGAAGAATAAATTTTAGGCAATCCACGAACCATTTTCTCCTTGTGTAGTTTCACCAAATCATTGTTATTCAAGTGACCAAAGTGACGTCAGATTCAGAAGACTTTTTACATTTGAAATCATCAGTTTTTGAATTTACCATATACAATCCATTCTCCTTGGTTGCTTCCAAAAATATTTGCTGTTCTTTTCGTACGTACGCTTTATTTCCTTTCATTAACACCTCGAAGCCTAAATCGGTAATCTTCGACATTGCAATTAAATTTCCTCCAAGTGATGGTACAAATAGTGTATTTTGCAATTTTAAGGACTTTATTTTTTTTTCACTAACACGTTTAGTTGTATATTTCCAATTCCTTCTGCTTTGACATTTGTATCATCAGCTAGTGTTACCTTACTTTTATAATTTTTATTTAACTCCACAAATATAGATTCATCGACACACATGTGAGATGTGGTGCCACTGTCAAGACACCATGTTGACAGATTTTGTTTGTTTTTCACACTCCTTTCTCTGCATCCATTTGCCCTGTCAGATATTTCACAAGCCGTTTTTATAGAATGATTGCCACCACTGATGTTTACTCTGTAATCCTTTGCTTTGTGGCCTTTTTTACCACACCTATGACACTTAAACGGGAATCTTTTATCTGACATACCTGATTCAGGTCCATGATATTTGCATTGCTTTGGAAGAAACTTCTTTGCCTTCATTGCATTTTCTGCATCTTCATCACTTTTTTCAGATCCAACTTCCAATAACCGGGACCTTAACACATTGAGCGATGGAAACTCATTGGCAGTATCAAAAGCGGCTCGGATTTCTTTAAATTCATCGTAGGCTATTTGTTCATCCAATTTCTTTTTATATTCAGCTTGTTGCGCTGGTGTTGCGGTTTCTTGTTCTTCTGGAACGATAGGCCTGTTTTCTTCTCCAATTACATATTTCAACAACCTTGTCTTTTGAAGAACTGCTTCCATTTGAGTTTTCCATGTGTCGTAATTTGACCCATTGAACAATGGAATTCGTCCATTAAAATTGGCCATTTCTATTCCTTGATTCTTCGTTATAATATTTCCAGCACTATTTCTTCGCAATGGTTACGGATTAAGGCCCATAAACTGTTAAAAATTAAAAAGTACTCCGAGGATTCTTTTTTATAAAAGTATAACAACGTTTATTATAAGGGGTTGAAAACAGACTGTGAAAATTTTTCAATACAATATTATGAATACACATTTTCAATGACAATAAACATTTACAGAAGTCAATGCTACATTGATAAATTTGAACACGTAGAAATTAAGTTGTTATCTATATATATAAATGAGCTTGGTGATAAGTGATTGACTGACTGACTGACTGACTGACTCATCATCAACGCCCAGCCAAAACGGCTAAAGCTAGGAGCTTGAAATTTTACCAGTGGGTCACTCTTGATGCAAATGTGCGAGATAAGGCCGGGTTTTAGAAAATTCGTCCTGGAACCACAAAAAATAACAACAACAAAAATCCTTATTTTTCATTATTATTACGTACTTATGCACTTAGTTGGCCCTCTGCAAGACATGTGTCAAATTAACAATGCTATAACTTCATGATACCGTAAACGATCACACATAATTTAAAATTTTGTAGTTTACTTCTAGGCGCACTTATTTTACCGTAAACCACTAAATAATAGAAAGACAAGACATTTGTTATCTTCCATTGCAACAGATGTCGTGAATAACTAAATGTTTGCAAATCAATGAAAGTGCAATAAAATTGTGCATACTACCACTATTTATTTGCAGTTAAGAATTTTATCGTATATGGAGATGTACAGTCATAACTATTCAATTTCAAAATCTGTAATTTAAAGAAATCGATAACTAATTAATGAAATCAATAATAGGCCCCAGGAATATAGGAATTTGGTATGGAAATCAAGGTTGGGAAGTGGTGCTTCTAAAAGGAAATGGTTTGGAAAATTACCAATCATGTGTACGAATAGTATTAAATGGTACTAAATTTAGTACAATTTAGATTTGGGTGAACGTAAAAAGCTGGAAACCTGAAATTTGGAATTAAGGTTACTGTTGTAGTGTAGGATTGAGATATGAGGATAGTTTTGGAAATTCGTGCTTATGTGTATGAAAAGTACTAAATGGTACTAAATTTGATACAATGGGGATTTGGGTGAACGGATAATATCTGGAATCTCGATATTTGGAATTGAGATTACAGGTGGGGTGTAGGATTGAGGTAGTTTTGAAAATTCGTACTTATGGGTACGAAAAGTACTAAATGGTACTAAATTTAGTACAATTTGGATTTGAATGAACGGATAGAGCTGGAAACCTGAAATTTGGAATTAATATTACTGTTGAAGTGTAGGATTGAGATATGAGGGTAGTTTTGGAAATTAGTACTTATGTGTACGAAAAGTAATAAATAGTACTAAATTTGGTACAATAGGGATTTGGGTGAACGGATAGAGCTGGAATCCTGATATTTGGAATTGAGATTACTGTTGGAGTGTAGGATTGAAGAACTTTTGGAAATTCGTACTTATGTGTATGAAAAGTACTAAATTTGATACAATATGGATTTGGGTGAACGGATAAAAGCTGGAATCTCGAAATTTGGAATTGAGATTACTGGTGGGGTGTAGGATTGAGGTAGTTTTGAAAATTCGTACTTATGGGTACGAAAAGTACTAAATGGTACTAAATTTAGTGCAATTTGGATTTGGGTGAACGTATGTATGTAGCTGGAAACCTGAAATTTGGAATTAAGATTACTGTGAAGTGTAGGACTGAGATATGAGGGTGGTTTTGGAAATTCGCACTTATGTGTTCGAAAAGTACTAAATTTGGTACAATAGGGATTCGAGTGAACGGACAGAGCTCGAATCCTGAAATTTGAAATTGAGATTATTGTTGGAGCATAGGATTGGGGAAATTTTGGAAATTCGTATTTATGTGTACGAATAGTACTAAAAGGTACTAAATTTAGTACAATTTAGATTTGGGTGAAAGGAAAGAGCTGGAAACCTGAAATTTGGAATTAATATTACTGTTGAAGTGTAGGATTGAGATATGAGGGTGGTTTTGGAAATTAGTACTTATGTGTACTGAAAGTACTAAATGGAACTAAATTTTGTATAATGGGTATTTGGGTGAACGGATAGCTCTGGAATCTCGAAATTTAGAACTGAGATTACTGGTGGAGTTTAGTATTGTGGAAGTTTTGGAAATTCGTACATAGGGTACGAAAAATACTAAATAGCACTAAATTTGGTAAAGTTTCGATTTGGGTGAACGGATAGAGTTTGATTCCTCAAATTTGGACTGAGGATCACTGATGAAGAGTAAGAAATATGCACCAAAGGGTTTTTGGAAACTTGAGTGTACGAAAAGTACTAAATGGTACTAAATTTAGTACAATTTGGATTTTGGGTGAACGGATAGAGCTGGATTCCTGAAATTTGGAATTGATATTACTGTTGGAGTGTAGGACTGGGGAAGTTTTGGAAATTCTTACTTATGTTAATGAGAAGTACTAAATTTGGGACAATGGGGATTTGGGTGAACGGATATAGTTGGAATCTCGAAATTTGGAATTGAGATTACTGGTGGGTGTAGAATTGAGGAAGTTTTGAAAATTCGTACTTATGGGTACGAAAAGTGCTAAAGTGTACTAAATATGGAATCCATTGTATTAGGCAAACGCGAAGAGCTAGAATTCTGAAATTTTGAACGAGTGGTCATTGGTGGAGAGTTATAAGTGTACGAAAAGTACTAAAAGTTTCTAAATTTGGTACCAATTGCATATTTTTAATGGATAAAGCTAGAAGCTTCAAATTTGGTATGGGAATCAAGGTTGGGAAATGGCGTTGAAATAAGGATATGGTTTTGGAAGTTCGTTTTTATGATTACGAGCAGTAATAAATTTGGATTTGGGTGAACGGATAGAGATGGAATCCTAAAGTTTTGAATTAAGATTACTGTAGGGGTGTAGGATTGAGATAGTTTTGGAAATTCGTACCTTTGGGTACGAAAAGTACTAAATGGTACTAAATTTGGTACAATTTGGATTTGGATGAACGGAACTAAGATTACTGCCGGACAGTAGAATTGAGGTAGTTTGGAAATTCGTACTTATGGGTACGAAAACCACTAAATTTGGTACAATTTGAATTTTAGTAAACGGATAGTGTTGGAATTAAGATTACTGTAGGAGTGTAGTATTGAGGAAATTTTGAAAAGTCGTACGTATGGGTACGAGAAGTACTAAATATGGGACAATATAGATTTGGGTGAACGTGTAGACCTGGAATCCTGAAAATTTTGTTTGGGAATGAAATGGTACTAAATTTGATACACTTTGGATTCTGGTGAATTAATAGAGCTGGAATCCTGAAATTTGGAATTACGATTACAGTCGAAGAGTAGGATTCAGGTTGTTTTGAAAAAGCAAACTTATGGTACTAAATTTAATACAATTTGTATGTAGGTGAACGGATAGCGGTGGAATCCTGCAATTTGAAAGTATGATTATTGTAGCCCTGTTGCGTTGAGGAAGTTTTGAAAATTGGTACGACAATTCTAAATTGTTCTAAATTTTGTACAATTTTAATTTGGTTTAACGGATAGAGTTTGAATCCTGAAATTTGGAAGTAAGATTACTACTAAAGTGAAGGATTGAGGTAGTTTTGGAAAATCTTACTTATGGATACGAAGAGTTTGACTTGATACTAAGTTTGGTACAATTTGGAATTGGACGAACGGATACAGCTGGAATCTTGAGATTTGGAAATACTGTAATTATTATGGAATTTACTGTAATTATTTTGTATTAATGTCTGTGTATGGATGAGATATATCGTCGAAATACGTACCATAAGTATACGAAAATTATTTAATGGTACTCAATTTGTTTTTGGGTGTAGGGACAGTGCTGGAATTTTTATTTTTTGGAGTTAGGGTGTGTATTGGTGTGCAACGTTGATCTCGCTGTTAATGTGTAAGGGTGAGATACGGCTGATCTTTTTGAAAATCGAACTTAAAGGGTACGTACAGTACTAAGATAAAAATAAATATTGATTAAAATTGGTATTAGTGCGACCAAATTTTCAGTGTTTGTCATTTCCATATTATATATTGTTTATTTGTTTTTTTATATGCTTTCCGCATACGAAGTAGCGGGCATTTTGCTAGTAAATACATAAAAGTCAACAATATTCTTGATCAGAGTAGAATTCTAAGTCGATATAACCATGTCTGTCCGTTGGTATAGAAGTTTCTATTACTCCTAGGACGTTTGGTATTGCAAATGGGCTACATCGGTCCACGTTTTGATATAGCCCCCATAGAACGGTACCACCCGATTTTCGGTATTTTGAATATAAAATGTTCCAGAAAAGAATTATCAGTCTTCTTATATCCCCCATAGAAGCGTACCTAGTAATTTACGGTATTTTTTAGGTTTAACCCACATCATCCTACTGAAATATCGTAAATTTGGTATTTTGTCTTCTTTGAGCTTAAAAACTTTACGCCAGAAATTTGTCGGTATAGTTCGACGTTTTGATATAGCCCCCATAGAACGGTACCTCCCGAATTTCCGTATTTTTAAGGTTAGCGATATTGTTTTACCGTAATTTCTGAAATTTGGTATTAAGTCTTTTTCATAAACGAAAGGAAAGTATGTATAACCTGCGACAAATTAATCGCCCAGGTGAATCGCGAATTATTCTTAGGCGATATAAAATGTTTAGAGGGTTATAAGTTATTGATATGTGTGTGTGCCCTCTCGTGTTTTCCCCGATCCACCTTCCATCCAAGGAAATTTAAAGTGGTAAATCGAAATAAAACTAAAAAATAAATGAGGATTTGCCACCTTCCCCATAAGTTATGTGTTAATGATATGCAGGTGTGCATTTGGAGGTCTTTTGTTTTCCCCCATCCACTTGTTTGCATGTAATATTGTCGTAGGCTCATGTTCATCGAGGTGAATGATGCACCTGTTTAACCCATGTCATTGACAATTGTGTGTATTTTTCCAATTCACTGTGGTTTCCATAGGAATGTTCGTGGGCATTTTTTCACTTTGTGTGTTTAACCCGTATCATTGACACTTGTGCACATTTTTATAAAGAAATGGGGTTGAAGATCAAACATCAATTTTCGTGGGTCTTTTTTATTTACATTGTCTGATAATACTGTCATAGGCTCATGATCACGAGCCTTGAATAATGTTGTTGTTGTTTCCATTACGAACAAGGGTGTCCCTAGCAAATTGTTGTTGTTTCTAATACGAACACGGATGTCTCTAGCAAACTGTTGTAATTGTTCTTTTGCATATTGTACGCATTGTTGTTGTTGTTCTTATGCTGCCTACAGTCAAGTTGTATGTCTCTATGATCTATGTATATGAATGCAGCTATGCTGCCTAGTGTGTTGTTTTGTTGCATACATTAGGTTTATGTTGTAGCATATGCTCACCCTTTTCTTTGCCCTGGACGCAAGGTTGTTAAATACATGTATGTACTTGAACATAATTGGTCTATCTTGCCTGATTCCCAAAGTCAAATTAATGAGGTTTTGCCACTATCCCAGCAAACAATTGTGTTAATGATATGCAGGTATGGATTTGTACACCTTTTTGTAGTTGTTCCTTCTTCCATCTGTACATTGTTTGATAATATTGGGTCTTTATTTCCCCCATCCGCCTGTTCACATAGTATTTGGTTTTTGTGCACATCTAGGATTGTATGTTGGTTGGGTGTTGAGTATAGCAAAAATATTGTTGTTTTTGTTGTTTTGTGTTCATCCATATGATCGCATTGTATGCATTGTTTTTGTTCATATGCTTCCTAGAGTCAGGCGTATGTTTCTGTGGTCAATATGACTGCATTTACCCTTCCTTGTGTCTGGCTTTGTTGCATACATTAGGTATACGTTGTCGCATATTTTCACCCTTTCCTTTGCTCATGATGTAATATTTAACAGATATTGTCACCCTTCCCTACACACCTGCGAAACACATTATTTCAAAAGATTGTGATTGTGTGATTCTCAAATATGTGGTTGTCCACAAATATACTTGTACCTTTTTCCCTTCGGCCACAATGTGATCCTATTAGATTTGTTTATTTTTTGAAGTAGTCTTGATATCAGAGTTTCGAACCCACATTGTTCTCTGTATGTTTACATAAAAATAAATATAAAACAGTTATTATCGTCAAAACAATATTGGTGGGTTTGATGAAACACACAAAATTTTATAAAAAGTTCAGTTCAGTCAGTGCATTTCGATAGTGACAAAAACTTCATCGCAAAATATATCGGAGAAGACATATCTTGGGAATGGAATGACACAGACAGCTATCTCGCTACAATACAGTATAGGTCAAACGGGCCATTTTATTGGCCAAAAGTCTTAAAGTTAAAACAAGTATTTGGTTTAAGTTAATATAGCGTTTTTAGATTCAGGCAGAAAAATGTAACAACATGGGCCAAAAAATTAACCCTTTATGGACCAAATACACAACTGGTACCTTAATCCTTTGGGGACAAAAACTGGAAGGTCTGTTATTTGTCTACAGAATTGAAGGCATCGACGTCCGATAAGTCCAGAAGCTTTTTTGTTGTGTTTCGTTTTAGTTTTAATGTGAATATGCCTTAAAATTAGTACCTTGAAAATCCCACAATATGATGTGACATATTTGGACTATAACTGTATATATTTATAAAAGATTTGTAAATAATTTGACTTTAGAACACAGCAGAATGCTGTAGACTCCAATTTGGCTAACATTATTTGGGAGGAGGTTTAACACTGACTTCAAAAAAATCAATATTATGGAAAATATGGTAACCTAAAAAAAATTGTATAATTCTTGTCGAGAAAATTTACGCAAAATCACATAAAATTTTCCACATTCGGCACGAGTTAATGAAGCAATTTCAATTTTCACTTTCATTGCCGAACGTTGCCGAGACTTTAAAAGCGTACATAACCTCAAAATGTTCTACTTTCTTCGAAAATTCAAAGTTAACACCCAATTAATAACTATTTATACACATAAGTGATCATAGGAGAGCATTTTTGATAAATAGATATCGAATACCTTCTAATCAAATCGTTACTTATGCTAATATTGTGATTTTGTTTCACCCCGAACGTATACAAGTAAACATATTTCGTTTACAAATTTTTAAAGATATTTGGATAATACATATTTGGCAGCCTGCTATGTAACGGTATAATTTCTCATACAAAAACAAAATGTATTTTTATTATATTTGTTTCTTACAAGAAAGTAACACAAAATAAGTGAAAATACAAAGTTCGAAATCCGACTCTTGGCCAGTAAAATGCAGAACAAAATGTAACAGAATTCTATACTAGACTTGGCTTCAAATTGGATAGAAAACAAATACTAATACTTTTTGGACGATTATTTTTAACACATCGACGCCTCCAAACAATAGTATGCTAAGTCGACTTAGCATGTTTTCAAGTTCTTTACATTTTTATATTTAACGTCCTTTAACTTAAATTCTGTCAAATTTTAGTAATAATCGGACAATCCGAACAGAAGTTATAAACAAATATTTACTTAGCATAGTACTGAAGGTCAAAGAAATTTCCAAACTTTTAGAGCTTGTCCTGCAAAACTCACTGTTCAGAATTAGCAAGCTATTATTTGGAGGTGTCGAACGTCCTTTAACTTAAATTCTGTCAAATTTTGGTAATGATCGGTCAATCCGAAAAGAAGTTATAAACAAATATTGACTTAGCATAGTACTGAAGTTCAAAAAAATGCCCACACTTTGAGAGCTTCTCCTGCAAAACTCATTTTTTAGACTTAGCATACTATTATTTGGAGGTGTCGACATATGAAAAGATAATTTTCAGAGACTTTTTTTAGGTGTATAAATAAATATAAGAATTATACGTATTTTCTACTCCATTTTC
This sequence comes from Musca autumnalis, assembly GCF_047663935.1. Taxonomy (NCBI): domain Eukaryota; kingdom Metazoa; phylum Arthropoda; class Insecta; order Diptera; family Muscidae; genus Musca; species Musca autumnalis. Next base: position 130,490,994 of record NW_027411644.1, read on the forward strand.
GCATGCTAGAACAAACAAGAAAAGTAAATTCTACAACAAATACAACTCAACAACAACCACATAGAAAATTGTTTTTGTTTGTGATGTTAGTGTCACCGGTAATTGTAAACAAAATAAGGAAATGTCTGTAAATTATTGGAATTTAAGAAACTAATAATTTTTCACATTTGATTGAATATTTTGGAATACATGAATTTTCAGTCATGTAAATATGTATACATGAATATTTTGCAAAATTTAGCAGAAGCGTCACCAATAGAGTAACTGTACAAAAATTCTTTATTATCACCGATTGGATTTTATATCATATATAAAAAAGACAATATGTGTATCACAGTTGGACACTAAGCCCACCTGATTGTTATGCTTGTTGTCAAAAACATTATTGTGATTTAAAATACAAAGAAACTCAAATCACAATAATATAAAAACTATTATGTTCGTTGTCAAAAGTTGTTAACAGAACCCTGAATGGCGAGCTTCTATAGGCTTTGGTGTGTATGCTGAACCGATTTTCTTGAAAATTTCAGGGAATGAACAGGGAACAGCCATGGGGAAAATAGGGTATATATTTTGCTAAATGTCGGAGGGGGCGGGGTACCACCCTTATGCCACATTTTGTTAAAAACGCTATTTTAGCACCCCCACTTTTTATACCCTACGCCAAAATATGGAGGGTATACAGAATTAAATTTGTCATTCCGTTTGTAACACATCGTAATATTCATCGGAGACCCTATAAAGTATATATATTCTTGATTAGGGAAAGTTCTAAGTCGATATAACTGTGTCTGTCCGTCTATTGAAATCAGGATACAGCTCGCAATTTTTAAGATAGAGCTCTGTAATTTGGTATAGAATTACTCCTAGGATGTTTGGTATTGCAGATGGGCTATATCGGTCCACGTTTTGATATAGTCGATTTTCGGGTTTAGCTTCATAATCGCACCGAAATGGTTGAAATTTGGTATTTAGTCTTAATTGGGAGTACAAAATTTCCCCCAGAAATTTGTCTGTAGAGGTCCCCGCTTAAATATAGCCCCCATAGAACGGTACTTCCCGATTTTCGGTATTTTGAAGGTTGTGGCCACAATAACCCATCGAATAGGCTGAAATTTGGTATTTAGTATTCGTTGGAGGTATTCACCTTTCCCCTCTATATTTGTCAGTATAGGTCCACGCCTTCATATAGCTCCCATAGAACGGTATCTCCCCTTTTTCGGTATTTGAAAAGCCGATATGGCTGAAATTTGTATTTAGTTTTGGTTGGGGGTATTCAACATTTCGGAGGGGCGGAGTACGTTCCCTAGGCACTATTTTTAAAAAAAACCCTATTTTCGCAAGACTTACTGGGTGTATCGGTTAGAAAATTAATTTGCTTATTTGGGCACTAAAAACCGGACCACGGGTCCTTTTTTAAATATGTTATACTAGCAAAATGCCCGCTACTTTGTATGCGGAAAGGATATAAAAAACAAATAAACAATATATAATATGGAAATGACACACTGAAAATTTGGTCGCACTAATACCAATTTTAATCAATATTTATTTTTATCTTAGTACTGTACGTACCCCTTATCTCACTCTCCCCGTATCTCACCCTTGCACATTAACAGCGAGATCAACGTTGCACACCAATACACACCCTAACTCCAAAAAATAAAAATTCCAGCACTGTCCCTACACCCAAAAACAAATTGAGTACCATTAAGTAATTTTCGTATACTTATGGTACGTATTTCGACGACATATCTCAGCCATACACGGACATTAATACAAAATAATTACAGTGAATTCCATAAAAATTACAGTAATTCCAAATCTCAAGATTCCAGCTGTATCCGTTCGTCCAATTCCAAATTGTACCAAACTTAGTATCAAGTCGAACTCTTCGTACCCATAAGTAAGATTTTCCAAAACTACCTCAATCCTTCACTTTAGTAGTAATCTTACTTCCAAATTTCAGGATTCAAACTCTATCTGTTAAACCAAATTAAAATTGTACTAAATTTAGAACAATTTAGAATTTTCGTACCAATTTTCAAAACTTCCTCAACGCAACAGGGCTACAATAATCATACTTTCAAATTGCAGGATTCCACCGCTATCCGTTCACCTACATACAAATTGTATTAAATTTAGTACCATAAGTTTGCTTTTTCAAAACAACCTGAATCCTACTCTTCGACTTTAATCGTAATTCCAAATTTCAGGATTCCAGCTCTATTAATTCACCCGAATCCAAATTGTATCAAATTTAGTACCATTTCTTTCCCAAACAAAAATTTCAGGATTCCAGCTCTACCCGTTCACCCAAATCCATATTGTACCGTATTTAGTACCATTTAGTACTTCTCGTACCCATACGTACGACTTTTCAAAATTTCCTCAATACTACACTCCTACAGTAATCTTAATTCCTAATTCCAACACTATCCGTTTACTAAATTTCAAATTGTACCAAATTTAGTGCTTTCTGTACCCATAAGTACGAATTTCCAAAACTACCTCAATTCTACTGTCCGGCAGTAATCTTAGTTCCGTTTATCCAAATACAAATTGTACCAAATTTAGTACCATTTAGTACTTTTCGTACTCAAAGGTACGAATTTCCAAAACTATCTCAATCATACACCCCTACAGTAATCTTAATTCAAAACTTAAGGATTTCAGCTCTATCCGTTCACCCAAATCCAAATTTATTACTGCTAGTAATCATAAATACGAACTTCCAAAACCATTTCCTTATTTCAACGCCATTTCCCAACCTTGATTCCCATACTAAATTTGAAGATTCTAGCTTTATCCATTAAAAATATGCAAATGGTACCAAATTTAGAAACGTTTTGTACTTTTCGTACACTTATAGGTCGAGTTTCTAAATACCCTTTGGTGCATCTTCCTAACTCTCCATCAATGACCACTCGTTCAAAATTTCAGAATTCTAGCTCTTCGCGTTTGCCTAATACAATGGATTCCATATTTAGTACACTTTAGCACTTTTCGTACCTTTCTACGACGAATTTCCAAAAACCCCTTTACACAAAAACAAATTGTACCAAATTCTGTACAATTCGATTTTCCACAACAACCTTAATCCTTCACTTCAACAGTAACCATAATTCCAAATAACAGGATTCCAGCGCTATCCATGCACTCAAATCCAAGTTGTACCATTTGGTACATTTCGTACCCATAAGTACGAATTTCAAAAACTACTTCCATCTCAATCCTATACTCCAACAGCAGTCTGACCAAATTCCAGGATTCCAGCTCTATCCGTTCCCCCAAATCCAAATTGTACCACAGGTAGTACCACTTAGTAATTTTCGTACCCTTACTACCTCAGTCCTACACTCCAATAGTAATCCTAATTTCAAATTTCAGGACTCAAACACTATCCGTCACCCAAATCCAAATTCTACCTCTATAGCCTACCGCGAACGGGTTGCAAATTCTAACTCTTTCCGTTTACTAAAATTCATACTTTAAATTAAAATAAATAAAATTAAAATACTTAAAATTCAGGATTCCAGTTCTATCCGTTCACCCAAATCCAAATTGTATCAAATTTAGTACCATTTAGTACTTTTCGTACACATAAATACGAATTTCCAAAATTTCCCCAATCCTATGCTCCAGAAATAATCTCAATTTCAAATTTAAGGATTCCAGCTCTGTCCGTTCACTCGAATCCCTATTGTACCAAATTTAGTACTTTTCGAACACATAAGTACGAATTTCCAAAACCACCCTCATATCTCAGTCCTACACTTCACAGTAATCTTAATTCCAAATTTCAGGTTTCCAGCTACATACATACGTTCACCCAAATCCAAATTGTACTAAATTTAGTACCATTTAGTACTTTTCGTACCCATAAGTACGAATTTTCAAAACTACCTCAATTCTACACCCCACCAGTAATCTCAATTCCAAATTTCGAGATTCCAACTATATCCGTTCACCCAAATCCCCATTGTCCCAAATTTAGTACCATTTAGTACTTTTCATTCACATAAGTAAGAATTTCCAAAACTTCCCCAGTCCTACACTCCAACAGTAATATCAATTCCATATTTCAGGAATCCAGCTCTAATCGTTCACCCAAATCCAAATTGTACTAAATTTAGTACCATTTAGTACTTTTCGTACACTCAAGTTTCCAAAAACCCTTTGGTGCATCTTTCTTACTCTTCATCAGTGATCCTCAGTCCAAATTTGAGGAATCAAGCTCTATCTGTTCACCCAAATCGAAACTGTACCAAATTTAGTGCTATTTAGTATTTTTCGTACCCTATGTACGAATTTCCAAAACTTCCACAATACTAAACTCCACCAGTAATCTCAGTTCCAAATTTAGAGATTCCAGCGCTATCCGTTCACCCGAATCCCCATTATACAAAATTTAGTTCCATTTAGTACTTTCCGTACACATAAGTACTAATTTCCAAAACCACCCTCATATCTCAATCCTACACTTCAACAGTAATATTAATTACAAATTTCAGGTTTCCAGCTCTATCCGTTCATTCAAATCCAAATTGTACTAAATTTAGTACCATTTAGTACTTTCCGTACCCATAAGTACGAATTTTCAAAACTACCTCAATCCTACACCCCACCAGTAATCTCAATTCCAAATTTCGAGATTCCAGCTATTATCCGTTCACCCAAATCCCCATTGTATCAAATTTAGTACCATTTAGTACTTTTCATACACATAAGTACGAATTTCCAAAAGTTCTTCAATCCTACACTCCAACAGTAATCTCAATTCCAAATATCAGGATTCCAGCTCTATCCGTTCACCCAAATTCCTATTGTACCAAATTTAGTACTATTTAGTACTTTTCGTACACATAAGCACGAATTTCCAAAACTACCCTCATATCTCAATCCTACACTACAACAGTAACCTTAATTCCAAATTTCAGGTTTCCAGCTCTTTACGTTCACCCAAATCTAAATTGTACTAAATTTAGTACCATTTAGTACTTTTCGTACACATGATTGGTAATTTTGCAAACCATTTCCTTTTAGAAGCACCACTTCCCAACCTTGATTTCCATACCAAATTCCTATATTCCTATATACCTGGGGCCTATTATTGATTTCATTAATTATTTAGCGATTTCTTCAAATTACAGATTTTGAAATTGAATAGTTATAACTATACATCTCCATGTACGATAAAATTCTTAATTGCAAATAAATCGTGATAATATGCACAATTTGATTGCACTTTCATTGATTTGCAAACATTTAGTTATTACCAAAAAGTGAGGTCCATACAGTTTTTAGTTGTTGTTAATTCTGGCCGATTTCTGAATTTATTCCCCTAATGTTGTCTTCAACAGCAACTCATTTGTTCAACAAACCCAACATCATTTATTGAAAGAATTTTTGTTTTAATTTTAAATTGAAAATCAAAATTTTTACAAATGCATCGTTTGTAATCATTTTTTCTAACTCGATTTTAACGAATGAAAATCTTTTGTGCGACACCTGTTATGTGAAAACTAAATCAGGATCGGTTTGTTTTTTCGCGTAATTGATGTTTATATCATTATCACCAACTGCGACATCTGTTGCAATGGAAGATAACAAATGTCTTGTCTTTCTATTATTTAGTGGTTTACGATAAAATAAGTGCGCCTAGAAGTAAACTACAAAATTTGAAATTATGTGTGATCGTTTACGGTATCATGAAGTAATAGCATTGTTAATTTGACACATGTCTTGCAGAGGGCCAACTAAGTGATAAGTACGTAATAATAATGAAAAATAAGGATTATTGTTGTTGTTATTTTTTGTGGTTCCAGGACGAATTTTCTAAAACCCGGCCTTATCTCGCACATTTGCATCAACAGTGATCCACTGGTAAAATTTCAAGCTCCTAGCTTTAGCCGTTTTGGCTGGGCGTTGATGATGAGTCAGTCAGTCAGTCAGTCAGTCAGTCAGTCAATCACTTATCACCAAGCTCATTTATATATATAAAAAGATATCTGAAACTACTGAACCGATTTTGCTGAAAATTTCAGAGCATATACAGAGATTACCCCTGGTGAAAATAGGCTACACATTTTGTTGAATCTCGGAGGGGGCGGGGAACCTCTACAAGGCTCTATTTAAAAAAAAAACGTTATTTTTGAAAAACTTACGAAGGTATCGGTTAGAAAATAAATTTGCGAGGCAACGGTGGTTGAATCTCTGACCCTATGTACCTATTTAGGGTCTAAAGACCCAACCGCGCCAGTTACGTCCCGACACTCCAATCTTCCCCTTGACATAAATCAAATTATAAATAAATACACTTAAAATTATTTTTTACAATGTATGTGAATGTGATGTCGACGAGTTAGACATAAAGCAATAACTTTATGTTTAATATCGCTGAATCATCACATTTAACATGAGTTTCCTGTACAAGGCCAAGAACGACAAACTGCATTTGTCGAATTTGCACTTTTGCTATGGGAAACCAAAAAAATTAAAAATGTTGAAGATAACAATTTGTATTTTTGTAGAATAAGTTTTAGTTTTAAAAATTTAACAGAACAATAATGTTCCAAAGAGAAAACCCCAAAAAAAAAAAAATAAAACCGAAGTTTTATTTTTTTTCAATATATATATTTATATATATATATATATATATATATCTATATATATAAATGAGCTTGGTGATAAGTGATTGACTGACTGACTGACTGACTGACTCATCATCAACGCCCAGCCAAAACGGCTAAAGCTAGGAGCTTGAAATTTTACCAGTGGGTCACTGTTGATGCAAATGTGCGAGATAAGGCCGGGTTTTAGAAAATTCGTCCTGGAACCACAAAAAATTACAACAACAAAAATCCTTATTTTTCATTACTATTACGTACTTATTCACTTAGTTGGCCCTCTGCAAGACATGTGTAAAATTAACAATGCCATAACTTCTTGAAATCGTAAGAGATCACACATAATTTCAAATTTTATAGTTTACTTCTAGGCGCACTTATTTTATCGTAAACCACTAAATAATAGAAAGACAAGACATTTGTTATCTTCCATTGCAACAGATGTCGCAGTTGGTGATAATGGTGTATAAACATCAATTACGCAAATGAACAAATGAGTTGCTGTTTAAGACAACATTAGGGGAATAAATTCAGAAATCGGCCAGAAATAACAACAACTAAAAACTGTATGGACCTGACTTTTTGGTAATAACTAAATGTTTGCAAATCAATGAAAGTGCAATAGAATTGTGCATATTACCACGATTTATTTGCAATTAAGAATTTTATCGTATATGGAGATGTACAGTCATAACTATTCAATTTTCAATTTCAAAATCTGTAATTTGAATGAAATCAATAATAGGCCCCATGAATATAGGAATTTGGTATGGAAATCAAGGTTGGGAAGTGGTGCTTCTAAAAGGAAATGGTTTGGAAAATTACCAATCATGTGTACGAAAAGTACTAAATTTAGTACAATTTAGATTTGGGTGAACGTAAAGAGCTGGAAACCTGAAATTTGGAATTAAGGTTACTGTTGTAGTGTAGGATTGAGATATGAGGGTAGTTTTGGAAATTCGTGCTTATGTGTACGAAAAGTACTAGATAGTACTAAATTTGGTACAATAGGGATTTGGGTGAACGGATAGAGCTGGAATCCTGATATTTGGAATTGAGATTACTGTTGGAGTGTAGGATTGAAGAACTTTTGGAAATTCGTACTTATGTGTATGAAAAGTACTAAATGGTACTAAATTTGATACAATGGGGATTTGGGTGAACGGATAATAGCTGGAATCTCGAAATTTGGAATTGAGATTACTGGTGGGGTGTAGGATTGAGGTAGTTTTGAAAATTCGTACTTATGGGTACGAAAAGTACTAAATGGTGCTAAATTTAGTACAATTTGGATTTGAATGAACGGATAGAGCTGGAAACCTGAAATTTGGAATTAATATCTCTGTTCCAGAACTAAAAAGTTTTTACAATTTTTACCACTTTTACACATTTTGCGTTCCCTTACACAAAATTTATATGAAAATCGTTTACGACTTTTACAACTTTTACGACTTTTACCACTTTAGAAAGTACGGGAACAGGCCAAATATTACTGTTGAAGTGTAGGATTGAGATATGAAGGTGGTTTTGGAAATTAGTACTTATGTGTACGGAAAGTACTAAATGGAACTAAATTTTGTATAATGGGGATTTGGGTGAACGGATAGCGCTGGAATCTCTAAATTTGGAACTGAGATTACTGGTGGAGTTTAATATTGTGGAACTTTTGGAAATTCGTACATAGGGTACGAAAAATACTAAATAGCACTAAATTTGGTACAGTTTCGATTTCGGTGAACGGATAGGGCTTGATTCCTCAAATTTGGACTGAGGATCACTGATGAAGAGTAAGAAAGATGCACCAAAGGGTTTTTGGAAACTTGAGTGTACGAAAAGTAATAATTGGTACTAAATTTAGTACAATTTGGATTTGAGTGAACGGATAGAGCTGGATTCCTGAAATTTGGAATTGATATTACTGTTGGAGTGTAGGACTGGGGAAGTTTTGGAAATTCTTACTTATGTGAATGAAAAGTACTAAATGGTACTAAATTTGGGACAATGGGGATTTGGGTGAACGAATATAGTTGGAATCTCGAAATTTGGAATGGAGATTACTGGTGGGGTGTAGAATTGAGGTAGTTTTGAAAATTCGTACTTATGGGTACGAAAAGTACTAAATGGTACTAAATTTAGTACAATTTGGATTTGGGTGAACGTATGTATGTAGCTGGAAACCTGAAATTTGGAATTAAGATTACTGTGAAGTGTAGGACTGAGATATGAGGGTGGTTTTGGAAATTCGTACTTATGTGTTCGAAAAGTACTAAATTTGGTACAATAGGGATTCGAGTGAACGGACAGAGCTGGAATCCTGAAATTTGAAATTGAGATTACTGTTGGATCATAGGATTGGGGAAATTTTGGAAATTCGTATTTATGTGTACGAAAAGTACTAAATGGTACTAAATTTATTACAATTTGGATTTGGGTGAACGGATAGAACTGGAATCCTGAATTTTAAGTATCAACGTTGGGAAATGGCGTTGAAATAAGGAAATGGTTTTGGAAGTTCGTATTTATGATTACGAGCAGTACTAAATTTGGATTTGGGTGAACGGATAGAGCTGGAATCCTAAAGTTTTGAATTAAGATTACTGTAGGGGTGTAGGATTGAGATAGTTTTAGAAATTCGTACCTTTGAGTACGAAAAGTACTAAATGGTACTAAATTTGGTACAATTTGGATTTGGATGAACGGATAAAGCTGGAATTCTGAAATTTGGAACTAAGATTACTGTCGGACAGTAGAATTGAGGTAGTTTTGGAAATGCGTACTTATGGGTACAGAAAGCACTAAATTCGGTACAATTTGAATTTTAGTAAACGGATAGTGTTGGAATTAGGAATTAAGATTACTGTAGGAGTGTAGTATTGAGGAAATTTTCAAAAGTCGTACGTGTGCGTACGAGAAGTACTAAATGGTACTAAATATGGTACAATGTGGATTTGGGTGAACGGGTAGAGCTGGAATCCTGAAATTTTTGTTTGGGAAAGAAATGGTACTAAATTTGATACAATTTGGATTCGGGTGAATTAATAGAGCTGGAATCCTGAAATTTGGAATTACGATTACAGTCGAAGAGTAGGATTCAGGTTGTTTTGAAAAAGCAAACTTATGGTTACGAAAAGCACTAAATGGTACTTAATTTAGTACAATTTGTATGTAGGTGAACGGATAGCGGTGGAATCCTGCAATTTGAAAGTATGATTATTGTAGCCCTGTTGCGTTGAGGAAGTTTTGAAAATTGGTACGAAAATTCTAAATTGTTCTAAATTTAGTACAATTTTAATTTGGTTTAACGGATAGAGTTTGAATCCTGAAATTTGGAAGTAAGATTACTACTAAAGTGAAGGATTGAGGTAGTTTTGGAAAATCTTTCTTATGGGTACGAAGAGTTCGACTTGATACTAAGTTTGGTACAATTTGGAATTGGACGAACGGATACAGCTGGAATCTTGAGATTTGGAATTACTGTAATTATTATGGAATTTACTGTAATTATTTTGTATTAATGTCCGTGTATGGCTGAGATATGTCGTCGAAATACGTACCATAAGTATACGAAAATTACTTAATGGTACTCAATTTGTTTTTGGGTGTAGGAACAGTGCTGGAATTTTTATTTTTTGGAGTTAGGGTGTGTATTGGTGTGCAACGTTGATCTCGCTGTTAATGTGTAAGGGTGAGATACGGCTGATCTTTTTTAAAAACGAACTTAAGGGGTACGTACAGTACTAAGATAAAAATAAATATTGATTAAAATTGGTATTAGTGCGACCAAATTTTCAGTGTTTGTCATTTCCATATTATATATTGTTTATTTGTTTTTTTTTTATATCCTTTCCGCATACGAAGTAGCGGGCATTTTGCTAGTATATATATATATATATATACATGTAAATGGCGCAGTCGGAAAAAACGACATAAAAACAATTCCGAAGAATTGTTAATAAACAAAAACAATTTAAAATTCAAATAAACAGTGAAAATAAACATATAAAAAAACAAAGAACAATTAATTAAAGAAAAAAAAATATGTCAAAACAAGAATTTTTCGACCAAAACAGGGATATAAGCCAAGATGAGTTAGAAAAACTCATGGACACTATAAGAAGGCAAGAAGATACCTTACAAAACCTACAGGTTGAAGTCCAAAAAACAAGGCAACTGGTACCCCAAAATGGGACAGAATATAATATTCAAAATGAACATCAACAGCTGAGTTGGAAAAGCAAAAGCAACCATTTTAACAAACAATTCCGCCAATTAAGAAGCCTCGATAAAAACCATTGCGCTATGGCCTTCATAGCTTCCTTTGAAGCTGTAATGGCGGTATGCCCGAAACACAACCCCCAATTGGGAACCCTGGCCCTAGCCATCATAGTCAACGAAAAAATACTGGGAGATGCGGGAGAATACATTAGAGGTCTTGGAAGTGGAATAACCTGGGACGAAATAAAGGACAAACTGATGGAGTATTACCAACCGAAGAAAACTTATGGAGATGTGTTCAATGAATGCAGGAATGTTAAAGTATGTAACCTAAGAGAATTATTTGCATATTTTGGGAGAGCAAAATCAGAATTATATAAGATTTACACATATGATAAAAGAAAACCGGAAATATATGAACCATTGAGGGTAGATAGGGATCTAGTCAACCTCCTAATTGAGAAAATAGATACTCCTCTAAGAGTACATACAAGTCAAGAGAATTCGCTAGTAAAATATACACAAATTAGAGCTCTAGGCGACCCAAGAGCCATTCACTTTCATTACAAAATCAAAAATAAGAACAACAAATACTTAAATAAACAAGGGCCGAAAAATTATTCTAATACACAACAGCCACAATCTCAGACTAATAATCAAAGACTGCAAAGTTTTACATCTAATAATCAACCTCAACTTTATACTAACATTCAAGAAACTAATTCATGTAAACCAACTCAATCTTATGCAAAAACCAACAAACTGAATACAACACTAACAAACGACAAACTCGAACTAATTTCGACAAACTTGTCCAACAACAATTCGGTCAGAACTTTAATAAATATAATCAGAATAGGGCGGATAGAGAAAAACTCTAGTCAAACCAAAATGAGTATAGACACCCAGAATTCGTACCAATCCTCAATGGACATTGGCACCGTAGAAGAACATGTAAATTTTTCAGACCAGCCTCAACACACCGACTCCCCATAATAACAATTAACAAGCAACACGTTAGATGCTTAATAGACACTGGATCAGAAGCCAGTGTAAGTAAACCTGGAATACTTCGTGGATTTTTCCAATAATAAACTCCAAACTCCTACAATGTATAGAACCCCAGCAGGTACAGGTAAAATTGAATTTGAAATAATTACACCAATTCCGAAACAATTTATCGCCGAAGGCACATTAATTTGGAGGGTAGCAAACCTTCCTAGTGAAAAATATGACGCAATAATTGGTATGAATTTTTTAACTCCATTCAAAGCTAACATAAATTTACAAGACAAATATATAAAAATATTTGGAAATAAACTATTTTTTGACGATTTCTCACTTTGCCCTTTTAAGTATGAAGAGATTTGCAATGTAGAAAAAATAGACATGACGGATACTTTAGATAACATAGAACTATCTCATTGGAACAGTGAAGAATCGAAGAATATAAAGAATCTATTTCACCAATTTAATGATTTATTTTATTAAGACGGGGACAAATTATCCGCAACCACCGACATATATCACGAAATACAAACAACAACTGACAAGGCGATATACTCAAAAATTTATAGATATCCTCAAATTCATGAAGAGGAAATACGAAAACAAATCCAGCAAATGCTGAAAGATAATATTATAAGAGAAAGCAACTCACCATATAACAGTCCATTATGGATAGTACCCAAAAAACTAGATAATTCTGGTGTACAGAAATGGAGACTTGTCAGAAATGGAGACTTGTACAGTCTGCGATAAGTTTCCGATACCTAATTTAACAAATATACTAGACAAACTGGGAAATGCACAATATTTTTCTACAATTGACTTAGCTAAAGGCTTTTATCAAATTTCAGTAAAAGAAGAAGATAGATTAAAGACAGCATTTTCAACTTCTTATGGTCATTATGAATTTATACGTATGCCATTTGGGCTAAAAAATGCTTCCTCTACATTTCAACGACTTATGAATTGAGTACTTCGAGATCAAATAAATAAAATTTGTGTCGTTTACATGGGCGACATTTTAGTATTTAGTACCTTACTAAAGGAACATATACAGAACTTAACATTAATTTCACTGTGCGACACGAAAAAAATTAACCACATTCTGACACCGCAGCGTGATAGAAGACGAAAAATAAGAAGACACGTGTCTCGGCGTTTTTCCCTGTTACTTCGAATTTCGCGGTTATGGGCCCCCAAAGACCTGAGGCCTTGATGTCAAAAAGGACCATTTTCTCAGGCTCATATCTTCTAAACCGCTACGAATTTCGGTTTACTCGTGGAGGCAAAGTTGTAGCTCTCATCTTAAAGAAGAATAATTGGGAAGACATAAAATCCATTCAACCTTATCTTCAAGGTCAAAATCGTTAAGGTCAAGTTTCCGTTATATTTTTTTCTCAGATTTTGGCCTACAGATATCAAACCGATCAAAATTGAATCAAACAACCAACTACAAAAATGTACCTTAGATCTCAATAAACAACTTTCTAGAACATACGAACCCTGTAGAAATGGTTCTTAAAGGTCAAAATAGCAAAACAAATGCAATTTTTATTTTCCTTTTTCGGTTTCTGCTCCATAGAAATGAAACCATTCAAAATTCAAGAAAACATTCAACCACAATAATGTAGCGAATATATCAGTATACAACTTTGTGGAACATCAGAGCCCACTACGAACTGTTCTTAAAGGTCAAAATAGCAAAAAACTTTAGAAAATATTAGATTTTTATACTTTTTTCTCCGATTCTGGTCCATAGATACCGAAACGTTCAAAATTCAAGAATACAAGCAACTACAAAAATGTACCTAAGATCTCAGTTAACAACTTCCTAGAACATATGAAAATTCTAGGAACGGTCCTTCATGTTCAAAAATGACGAAATAAATATTAAAAGACCAAACAAATTTCGATCTGTAACACTTTCAGACGATAACCCTGACAACAATACTACTCCTCCTGTTGACATTCGTGAAAGCAGGCCTTAAAATAACTCCAATACAGAGTAACAACGGATATAGCATCTTAAACGTATTTAACAGCGAGATAGTGAATGAAACTAAAATAATATTACACATTATTCCACCTTACGAGATATTACATATAATTGACTCTCTAGAACAAAACACCGTTAATATGAGTAGCAACTACAAAACTATTTTAAACTCACAAATATCTACTCTCAAATTACAATAAATAATCATTTTAACGATAGTCTATACCTAATAAAAAATAGTATTTCAGAAGATAGAAAAAGGATTAACATGGCAATAAATGGAGTATATATATTCTGCAAAACATAATATATTTCACCCGTCAATACTAACGTCCGAAGAAATGGAAAAGTATGACTTAGATTTTTATAAAATTAATTTAATTAAAATGGGAGTACTATTATATAAAAAAGACAGTCTAGTGTTTTCAATAAAAATACCAATAACAATCATAAAACAAATGTAAAAATCATTCCTAACAAAATTTTTTATGAAATTGACGAAAAGCAAGAACTAATAGTTATGATTAATAATAGAACATATACATATACATATTATGCTGATAAGGCTTTTAAAGAATGCTCGTGGAATGCAACTAAAAACTGATTGTGAAGAAAACTCTACTCATACATTAAATGAAAATAATATTGTAATGTTTTCTAACTGTAAAATAGTTATACAAGAAGAAATTTATTGGAACCAATAAGATTTCTACATGAAAAAAATACAAGATTTAAATAATTACAGTGTCAATAATTTTACAACCACAATAAATTTTAATGATATAATATTACGTCATTTTAAAAATAATGAAAAAATCGAAAAACTCAAATATCATCAAAATATATCATAATCTCTAATATTAACGTTATTTGTATTTATTATGCTAAGTATTATAGTTATTATATTTATGTGTAAAGGAAAAACACTGAAAGTAGACATTAATGAAAGCATTCAGGAGAATACTTTATCCCCTTGACATAAGTCAAATTATAAATAAATACACTTAAAATTATTTTTTACAATGTATGTGAATGTGATGTCGACGAGTTAGACATAAAGCAATAACTTTATGTTTAATATCGCCGAATCATCACATTTAACATGAGTTTCCTGTACAAAGCCAAGAACGACAAACTGCAAGGCAAATGACACCAGCATTTGCCGTTGCATTTGTCGAATTTGCACTTTTGCTATGGGAAACCAAAAATATTAAAAATGTTGAAGATAACAATTTGTATTTTTGTAGAATAAGTTTTAGTTTTAAAACTTGAACAGAACAATAAAGTTCCAAAGAGAAAAACCCAAAAAAAAAAAATAAAAACCGAAGTTTTATTTTTTTTCAATATACATATATATATACATGTAACTCGCCCACTTTTTTTAAATCTATATATTAAAGACAAAAAAGGCTGAACCGACTTTCTTGAAAATGTCAGAGAATGTACAGGGAACACCGGCGATGAAAATATGCATATACTTTGTTGAATTTCGGAGGAGCGAATTAAAAATGCTATTTTATCGCGTCCACTTTTTTAATATGTTATATATACAAAATTACTTAATCGATTTTCCTGAATATTTCAGAGAATGTGGTGGAAATATGTTATATATTTTGTTGAATTTCGGATGGGGCGGGGCACCTCCCCTATGCCCTATTTTTTAAAAACCCTATTTTAGCAAAACTGACGAACGTATCAGTGGGGAAATTAATTTGCAAGGCAATGGTGGTTGTGTCTCCGACCCTACGTACTCATTTGGGGCCGACCACGCCCACTTTTTTAATATTTTATATATCCAAAACTATATGTATGCACTGGTCATCCTAGGGATGACCTAGGGTTTCTGTTTTAGAAAAAAAATCGCCAAGTCTACGTTTCCAAATGAACTTACAAAAACTTTCAGAATAACAAACACGTTTATCGTAAAGATACTTCACGTTTCTTGATTCGGTGTCTGTAAATTATTTAGAATCCGCCTTGCACAGTTACACACGTAGACTTATTGTTTATTTAACCTTAGAATTTATACCAAAAGTATAATTCCAAATTATGTAGTACCGGCTTTATTTCCACACGCAATACCAAAATGGCACCAAATTTAATACTTCAAAAAATACCTCCTTATATCAACCCTATATAGCAACCGCGATTCTCATTTTCAGTCCTATCTGTTCCCCAGAAACAATTAAGGCACTATATAGTACATTTTATAAACATATATAAGTATGTACACAATAACAAATTATACCAAATTATGTAACATTTAATACTTTTCGCACATTTCCAAAACTATCTCTTCCTTAATTCTACATTTCAGGATTCCAGCTCTATCCATTATACGAAATTTGGTACCATTTAGTACACATAGGTTGGAATTTTAAAAACCTCCTCCGTATGCCCACTTCATACACCAACTGTATGGCCAAAAGGTCAGTCTTGTAGAGAATTTTCACAGGTACAACATTTTCTTTAGACTCATTTCGATATGACTTGCGGTTTCCAAGCAAAATCGCAAAAACCTAAAAAACCCTAAAATTGTGAATTTTGTTTTTTCTGTTTTTTTATTTTTCTTATCTATGAACATTGCTGTTTCAGAATCCGCGAAATCTTCCCATGTGTAAGCGGTTTTCATCAAAAGTTAGTTGAGGCGCAGTGAGCATGATATTGTTTTAAAAGTAGACGATACAGTCAGTGCATTGTCTCAATTTGTACTTCTATATCTCAAAAAAATCGCACAAGTCTACGTTTCCAAATGAAAACCGTAAAACCTACGAAAATATTATAAAGGTCAATCTTGTGGAGAATTTTCACAGCTACAACATTTTCTTTAGTCCCATTTACATAGGACTCACGGTTTCCAAGCAAAATCGTGAACACCGAAAGAACCCCTAAAAATTTGAACTTTAATCGCGATTTATTTAAAAATCCCTCCGGCGATTTTTATTGTTTCTTGATATTTCTCATCAATGAGCATTGTAGTTTCAAGAACTTCCCAGGTGTAAGCACCTTCCATTTAAATTTGGTTAAGGCACACCGTGATTAAATTTAGTAACATTGAGTTTTCAAAACTTTCTCAAACCTACAGTCCAACTGTAATTTTAATTCTAAATTTCAGGATTCCAGCTCTCACCATTGTCTCAGGTCCAAATTATAGCAAATTTAGCACTTTCCGGAGCCATAAGTACGAATTTCCAAAACTACCGCAATCCTACACCCCAGCAACAACCTTAATTCCATATTTCTAGAATTATAGCTCTATCCGTTCACACAAATCAAAATTGCACTATATTTAGTACTATTTAGTACTTTTCGTACCAATAAATAAGAATTTTCAAAACATCCGGAATCCTACAGTCCAACAGTAATCTTAGTTCCAAATTTCAGGATTCCAGTTCTATCAGTTCGCTAAAATTTAAATTGTAACAAATTGAGTACTTTTCGTACCCATAAGTACCAATTTTCAAAACTCCCTCAGTTTTACACTCCAACAGTAATCTTAATTCCAAATTTTAGCATTCCAGCTCTATTCGTTCACCCGAATCCAAATTGTACCAAATTTAGTACTTTCAATCCTACACTCCAACAGTAATCTTATTTCCAAATTTCAGCAATTCAGCTCTATCCGTTCGCTCAAATCCAAATTGTACCAAATTTGGGTGCCACCGTGGTGCAATGGTATGCACACCCGCCTTGCACACTAAGTCGTGGGTTCAATTCCCAGGCAACATCAAAAATTTCAACGGTGGCAAAATACCCCTCAGCAATGTTGGCGACATTTCCTGAGTATTTCAGCCATGTAAAACTTCTCTACAAGTGGTGTATTGGATGTTTGGGGAATAATTCTTCTTCTTCTTTATTTGCCAATTCGTTTTCCGAATGTTAGCGACCAATACAATTATAAATAGATTTGTTTTTATAAATACGTATATATACAATATTTGTTTAAAGATTGCTTAGTATGTCTGCAAACGCATTTCTATTTCTAGCCTTTGATAATAGGGTTGTAGTATCTCGGATGCCCGTCCATTCTGTAATATTATATATCCATATATATCTTCCTCTAACAGGTCTTCCTTCTATCTTTATGTGGATTATATTTTGTAGCAATTTATATTTTTGATTTCGCATTATATGCCCCAGGTACGCAGTCTTTCGTCTTTTTATAACTGAGATAAGTTCTCTTTCGCAGTGCATCCTTCTCAGTACATCGGTATTTTGTCATATGGGCTGTCCAGGGAATTTTGAGTACTCTTCTATAAATCCATATCTGAAAAGCTTCCAGTCTTCTTATATCAGCACTTTTAATTGTCCATACATACATATGTTCTGATAAAACGAATCTTTGTTTCAAGATTAATGTCATGACTCGTAAGTACTCTCTTATATTTTGAAAATGCTTCTCTGGCCTGTTCAATTCTGCATCTTATTTCTTGCGAGGACTGCCACTGTTCAGTTATTGTAACTCCCAGATATTTGAAACTTTTAACTCTGTCAACATTGGTATTGTGAATTTTCAATGTTGTATTATTGTGTTCATTCTTCTTGCTTATAACCATGAATTTGGTTTTGCGGATGTTAATTTTCAGACCGTATTTTTCGCTGTGTATTGCGAGTTTATTCACAAGGCTCTGGAGTCCAGATATGCTATGCGCCAGTAAGGTTGTATCATCAGCATATCTTATGTTGTTCAGAAATGTTTGTTTATATGAATGCCGATTGGGATTTTGTTTATGGATTCATGAAAAATTTTTTTCTGAGTAGATATTGAATAGCAAAGGTGACAATATACACCCTTGTCTCACTCCCTTAGATATGTCAATTCTATCTGTCATTTCCCCGTCCACTTCTATTTGTGCACTTTGATGCCAATATAGACTTTTGATACAATGCACTTCTTTCTGGTCTAGGCCAATGGAGATGAGGATGTCAATCAACTTATCGTGTAACACTGTATCAAAAGCTTTTTCGTAATCTATGAAGCGTAGAAATACGTCTTTTTGTGCGTTTTTACATTTCTGGACCAATGTTTGTATCGAAAAAAGTGCTTCTCGGGTTCCCATACCTTCTTTAAATCCAAACTGAGATGTTCCCATGGCTTTTTCGCACTTTGAGTATATTCTGGAGTGAATTATCCGTAGAAAAATTTTTAGGGCATGGCTCATGAGACTTATAAGTCTGTGTTCGTTACTATATTTTGCGTTGAAGTTTTTCGGAATGGTAATAAATGTAGATTTTAACCAGTCTTGTGGGTATCGACCTGTATCATATACATGGTTAAATAATTTTGTTAAAAGTGCGATGTTTTCGTCATCTATTAATTTGAGGATTTCCGAAGGAAACTCGTCAGGGCCACAAGCTTTCCTATCTCTCAGAGTGTTTATTGCTGTTTCAATTTCTCTTCGACTGATGGGATTTCCTGTAAGAGATTGTTGAGTCCGTTGTTCAAAAGTTGTTCGATTTTCATCTGTAAATTTTTTTTTTATATAATGTCTCCAAATAGTCTTCTTTTCTTCTGTATCAAACACAGGATCATTATTATCATTATATAGTACATTTGAATGAGTTTTGCGGTATACACCAGCCATTTCTTTTAACTTTTTATGGAGATTAAAGTCGTCGTGAAGGCTTTTCAATCTTTCAATCTCCTGACATTGCTTATTTATATGATTGTTTTTTGCCATGCGTATAGCGACTTGGATTTCCCTGTTTAGTTCCCAATACAGTTCAAAGTTCATGTTTTTATGTTTTCGTCTCTCTTCCATCATGTTGAGAATATCCTGTGTCATCTATTCCTTCTGTGTGGATTTTTTGCCGTATCCGAGGGTATTATCTGCTAGGGGTTTGAGCGTAGTCCTTAGTGCGTTCCACAAGTCGTCAATGTTTTCAGTATTTGTATTTCTTAGTTCTCGATTTATATTATCTCGAAGATTAGCTTTCAAGGTGGTATTTTCAGGTTTTGCCACATTGAGTTTACGACGGATATTCTTTTTTCTATTTGTAACAATTTTTGTGCGCAACTGTATCATCAGAAGATTGTGATCTGAAGGAACATCAGCGCCTGGATATGTTGAATATTTCTTAACCGAGGATCCGAATCTGGCATTAATTAATATAAAATATATTTGGTTTCTCACAATATTGTCCCTTCTATCCTGTGGCGATTTCCATGTGTATAATCGTCTTGGGGGAAGGCAGAACATTGTGTTTGTTACCATCATTTTATGTTCTTGACATAACTGAATTAGTCTATCACCCCAGTCGTTTCTTTCGCCTAGGCCATAGTTTCCTGTTACGCCTTGGCACTTTTCTGCTCCTATTTTAGCGTTAAAATTGTAATTTCGTGCCTCTTTGTCATTCTTAGTAAGTCTTCAATTTCCTCATAAAAAGCTTCAATTTCATGATTACGTTTGTCCGCAGTAGGTGCGTATACTTGGATTATGTTCATGTCAATTGGTTTACATTTAATTTTAAGTAGTATAGTCCGATCCGATTTGGAGAGAGAACCCTTTACGCATTGCGCTGTTATTTTTTACTATAATCCCGACACCGTTTCTGTGATTTTCGCTGGAGTTGCCAGAGAAGTATATGTTCATGTTTTGGGACCTAAATTCGCCGCTTTGTGTCCACCAGGTCTCACTTATTCCGAGTATATCGATGTTTAATCTGTTCATTTCCATAATAGTGTTCGCTAGTTTTCCTGCTTCATAGAGACTCCTTACATTCCATGTAGCAATTCTTAAATGTTGTTTTTTACCTACGGGGATTCTTAGCACCCTTGTGTTGCCGGAGACTAAGGGCCGTGTATTTATTTCATCATTCATAATAGATAATTATATGGTTTTTAGGGAGAGAGGTACTTCAGCGGGTTCCCCTTGCCATCTGGAGGGTTTATAGTTTTCCTTCTACATATTCCTCCTGGAGTTCAGACGCTGTTTGCCGCCGCCAACTGTTGATCAGACGCTACCTTCGTTTGGTTCGCCCCGCATATTTTATTTTTGCGGTACCCGCCATATCTGATGAGCGTTCCCCTATCCATCACCTGGGGAGGCGTCCGATGGGAGAGAAAAGGAAAAAAATAACTCCACACGGAGGGGAACAATTACAATTACCAAATTTAGTACTTTCAGTACCCATGAGTACGAATTTCCAAAACTTCTACAATCCTTCACTCCAACAATAATCTTAGTTCCACATTTCATGATTCCAGCTCTACTCGTTCGCCCAAATATAAATTGTACCAAATTTAGAACCATTTAGTAATTTTCGTACCCATAAGTACGAGGGCGGTTCGAAAACTTCTTAGCCTATCAATCAAAGAGAATAGTTAGGTTTTCAAAAATATTTTTATTTTTCAATATAATCTCCTGAAACTTCAATACACTTAGTCCAACGCTTTTCTAGCAATTATATCCCTTGATTAAAATAGTTTTCCTCAAGGTCTTCAAAATAGTGGTTTACAACTGTAATTACATCTTCATTTGAGGTAAAACGCTTGCCAGCAAGGATTTTTTTAGATTTGGGAACAAGTAAAAGTCACTGGGAGCTAAATCAGGAGAATAAGGTGGGTGGTCAAGCAACTCGTACTTTAATTCGTTGATTTTAGCCATTGTTAAAACACTCTTGTGTGCTGGTGCGTTGTCTTGATGAAAAATTATTTTTTTGTGTTGTAAGCCAGGACGTTTTTCTCGAATTTGTACATTTAATTGATCCAAAAGTTTGCAATAGTACTCTGAATTTATTGTTTTACCCTTTTGCAGATAGTCAATCAATAAAATACCTTTGAAGTCCCAAAAAACCGTTGCCATAACCTTACCAGCCGATTGAATTGTTTTTGCCTTCTTTGGGGCACTTCCTCCAGCTTCAGTCTATTGCTTGGACTGTTATTTTGTCTCTGGAGTATAGTGGTGGATCCACTACTTGGTTCATCTTCAATACTTGTACGACCACGTTTAAATTCAGCAACCCAATTTTTACTGTTGGATATGAAGGAGCACTTTCACCTAACACATTCACCATATCAATATGAATTTCTTGTCCCGATAAACCTTTTTTATGTAAATATTTAATGACAGCACGCATTTCTAATTTTTCCATTGTAAAAAAATGCGAATGCGTCTTTTTTGAACACCTGTTTCTATATGAAGGAGTTGCCAGATCGAAACAAAATTTAACATGTGTTCATAACAGAGATGGAAGTTTCCAAAACACTTAACTTTTTTCTGTTTATACCGCGCTTTTGTGCTAGGCTAAGAAGTTTCCGAACTGCCCTCGTACGAATTTGCAAAAATTCCACAACCCTACCTACACTCCAACATTAATCTTAATTTTACATTTCTGGATCCTTTATCCGTTTAACCAAACCTAAATTGTTCCAAATTTAGTACCATTTGGTACTTTCCGTGCCCATAAGTACGAGTTTCCAAAACTTCCACAATTCTACACTCCAAAAATAATTTTAATTCCATATTTCAGGATTCCAGCTATATCCGTTCACCCAAATCAAAATTGTACCAAATTTAGTACCATTTGGTACTTTCGGTACCCATATGTATGAATTTCCACAACTTCGACAATCATACACTCCAACAGTAATCTTTATTCCACATATCAGGATTCTATTCGTACACCTGAATGTAAATTGTACCAAATTTACCAACGTGCCCATGAGTATGAATTTCCAAAACTACCTTAATCCTACACTCCACAAGTAATCCCAATTCCAAATTTCAGGATTCCAGCTCTATCCGTTCGCCCAAATCCAAATTTTACCAAATTTAGTACCATTTATTTTTCAAAACTTCTTCAATACTACACTCCAACAGTTATCTTAATTCCACATTTCAGGATTCTATTCGTACACCTAAATGTAAATTGTAACAAATTTACCACCATTTAGTACTTTCCGTTCCCACAAATACGAATTTCCAAAACATTCTCAATCCTACACTCCAACAGTAACCTCAATTCCAAATTTCAGGTTTCCAGCTCTATCCATTCCCCCAAATCCAAACTGTACCAAATTTAGTACTTTTCGTACACCTAAATACGAATTTCCAAAGCCAACCCCAAATCTCAATCCTACACTTCAACAGGAATCGTAATTCCAAATCTCAAGTCTCCAGCTCACCCATATGCAAATTTAGTGCCATTTAGCACTTTTCGTACATATAAGTACGAACTTTCAAAACCATTTCCTTATATCAACACCACTACACGACCTTGATTTCCATACCAAATTTCAAGATTCTAGCTATATCCGGCCAAAATATACAATTGGTATTAAATTTAGTAACTTTTCGTACACTTATGGGTCGAATTTCCAAAAACCTTTGGCACGTCTTTCAAACTCTTCGCATTTCCTAAAACCCAGCCTTATCTCACCCCTACGCAACACCAACAACCCCACTCTAGGTTTAGACGAAACGTCTGGGCGATGAACTGTCAATCAGTCACTGACTCAGATATCACTAAGCTCTTTTATATAATAAGAAGATAACCTTAATCAAAGGCAATGGGTCCCCAAGATTATGCGCTATACTTCGCAAATTTAAAGATAATGCTTTGAAAATTGATACAGCCCTTTGGATTACACATAGATTCATTGGTACAAAAAATGGGTCATGTCGGTCTACTTTTTGGTATAGGTTCAATATAAGGGTATAAATTATTTATTTTTATTGATATGTCCATCTATTATTATTTCTTTTGTCATTGGCCTTTTGGTCTAATGAATAAAACACGACGGCATTGTTGCCGGAATTACCTTATGAGCCAACTGCTCAGTTTATTGTATAAAAAGTAATTGAAGTTAAAACTAAAACATATCCATCACCATAATTATTGTTAACTAATCATATTCTGCAATACGGGCATTGACATATAAGTCAGCACCTTATTGCAGTATTATTTAATAGTAGATATTAATATTTTCATTCTTACGACTAGGGCACTGACATCTAAGTCAGCACATTATTAATAATATTTATACTTCCTAAATACAATGTCGGCATTATTTGTGGTGTTGTTGCTATTAACATAGCAACTGTATCATCAGAAGATTGTGATCTGAAGGAACATCAGCGCCTGGATATGTTGAATATTTCTTAACCGAGGATCCGAATCTGGCATTAATTAATATAAAATATATTTGGTTTCTCACAATATTGTCCCTTCTATCCTGTGGCGATTTCCATGTGTATAATCGTCTTGGGGGAAGGCAGAACATTGTGTTTGTTACCATCATTTTATGTTCTTGACATAACTGAATTAGTCTATCACCCCAGTCGTTTCTTTCGCCTAGGCCATAGTTTCCTGTTACGCCTTGGCACTTTTCTGCTCCTATTTTAGCGTTAAAATTGTAATTTCGTGCCTCTTTGTCATTCTTAGTAAGTCTTCAATTTCCTCATAAAAAGCTTCAATTTCATGATTACGTTTGTCCGCAGTAGGTGCGTATACTTGGATTATGTTCATGTCAATTGGTTTACATTTAATTTTAAGTAGTATAGTCCGATCCGATTTGGAGAGAGAACCCTTTACGCATTGCGCTGTTATTTTTTACTATAATCCCGACACCGTTTCTGTGATTTTCGCTGGAGTTGCCAGAGAAGTATATGTTCATGTTTTGGGACCTAAATTCGCCGCTTTGTGTCCACCAGGTCTCACTTATTCCGAGTATATCGATGTTTAATCTGTTCATTTCCATAATAGTGTTCGCTAGTTTTCCTGCTTCATAGAGACTCCTTACATTCCATGTAGCAATTCTTAAATGTTGTTTTTTACCTACGGGGATTCTTAGCACCCTTGTGTTGCCGGAGACTAAGGGCCGTGTATTTATTTCATCATTCATAATAGATAATTATATGGTTTTTAGGGAGAGAGGTACTTCAGCGGGTTCCCCTTGCCATCTGGAGGGTTTATAGTTTTCCTTCTACATATTCCTCCTGGAGTTCAGACGCTGTTTGCCGCCGCCAACTGTTGATCAGACGCTACCTTCGTTTGGTTCGCCCCGCATATTTTATTTTTGCGGTACCCGCCATATCTGATGAGCGTTCCCCTATCCATCACCTGGGGAGGCGTCCGATGGGAGAGAAAAGGAAAAAAATAACTCCACACGGAGGGGAACAATTACAATTACCAAATTTAGTACTTTCAGTACCCATGAGTACGAATTTCCAAAACTTCTACAATCCTTCACTCCAACAATAATCTTAGTTCCACATTTCATGATTCCAGCTCTACTCGTTCGCCCAAATATAAATTGTACCAAATTTAGAACCATTTAGTAATTTTCGTACCCATAAGTACGAGGGCGGTTCGAAAACTTCTTAGCCTATCAATCAAAGAGAATAGTTAGGTTTTCAAAAATATTTTTATTTTTCAATATAATCTCCTGAAACTTCAATACACTTAGTCCAACGCTTTTCTAGCAATTATATCCCTTGATTAAAATAGTTTTCCTCAAGGTCTTCAAAATAGTGGTTTACAACTGTAATTACATCTTCATTTGAGGTAAAACGCTTGCCAGCAAGGATTTTTTTAGATTTGGGAACAAGTAAAAGTCACTGGGAGCTAAATCAGGAGAATAAGGTGGGTGGTCAAGCAACTCGTACTTTAATTCGTTGATTTTAGCCATTGTTAAAACACTCTTGTGTGCTGGTGCGTTGTCTTGATGAAAAATTATTTTTTTGTGTTGTAAGCCAGGACGTTTTTCTCGAATTTGTACATTTAATTGATCCAAAAGTTTGCAATAGTACTCTGAATTTATTGTTTTACCCTTTTGCAGATAGTCAATCAATAAAATACCTTTGAAGTCCCAAAAAACCGTTGCCATAACCTTACCAGCCGATTGAATTGTTTTTGCCTTCTTTGGGGCACTTCCTCCAGCTTTAGTCTATTGCTTGGACTGTTATTTTGTCTCTGGAGTATAGTGGTGGATCCACTACTTGGTTCATCTTCAATACTTGTACGACCACGTTTAAATTCAGCAACCCAATTTTTACTGTTGGATATGAAGGAGCACTTTCACCTAACACATTCACCATATCAATATGAATTTCTTGTCCCGATAAACCTTTTTTATGTAAATATTTAATGACAGCACGCATTTCTAATTTTTCCATTGTAAAAAAATGCGAATGCGTCTTTTTTGAACACCTGTTTCTATATGAAGGAGTTGCCAGATCGAAACAAAATTTAACATGTGTTCATAACAGAGATGGAAGTTTCCAAAACACTTAACTTTTTTCTGTTTATACCGCGCTTTTGTGCTAGGCTAAGAAGTTTCCGAACTGCCCTCGTACGAATTTGCAAAAATTCCACAACCCTACCTACACTCCAACATTAATCTTAATTTTACATTTCTGGATCCTAGCTTTATCCGTTTAACCAAACCTAAATTGTTCCAAATTTAGTACCATTTGGTACTTTCCGTGCCCATAAGTACGAGTTTCCAAAACTTCCACAATTCTACACTCCAAAAATAATTTTAATTCCATATTTCAGGATTCCAGCTATATCCGTTCACCCAAATCAAAATTGTACCAAATTTAGTACCATTTGGTACTTTCGGTACCCATATGTATGAATTTCCACAACTTCGACAATCATACACTCCAACAGTAATCTTAATTCCACATATCAGGATTCTATTCGTACACCTGAATGTAAATTGTACCAAATTTACCAACGTGCCCATGAGTATGAATTTCCAAAACTACCTTAATCCTACACTCCACAAGTAATCCCAATTCCAAATTTCAGGATTCCAGCTCTATCCGTTCGCCCAAATCCAAATTTTACCAAATTTAGTACCATTTATTTTTCAAAACTTCTTCAATACTACACTCCAACAGTTATCTTAATTCCACATTTCAGGATTCTATTCGTACACCTAAATGTAAATTGTAACAAATTTACCACCATTTAGTACTTTCCGTTCCCACAAATACGAATTTCCAAAACATTCTCAATCCTACACTCCAACAGTAACCTCAATTCCAAATTTCAGGTTTCCAGCTCTATCCATTTCCCCAAATCCAAACTGTACCAAATTTAGTACTTTTCGTACACCTAAATACGAATTTCCAAAGCCAACCCCAAATCTCAATCCTACACTTCAACAGGAATCGTAATTCCAAATCTCAAGTCTCCAGCTCACCCATATGCAAATTTAGTGCCATTTAGCACTTTTCGTACATATAAGTACGAACTTTCAAAACCATTTCCTTATATCAACACCACTACACGACCTTGATTTCCATACCAAATTTCAAGATTCTAGCTATATCCGGCCAAAATATACAATTGGTATTAAATTTAGTAACTTTTCGTACACTTATGGGTCGAATTTCCAAAAACCTTTGGCACGTCTTTCAAACTCTTCGCATTTCCTAAAACCCAGCCTTATCTCACCCCTACGCAACACCAACAACCCCACTCTAGGTTTAGACGAAACGTCTGGGCGATGAACTGTCAATCAGTCACTGACTCAGATATCACTAAGCTCTTTTATATAATAAGAAGATAACCTTAATCAAAGGCAATGGGTCCCCAAGATTATGCGCTATACTTCGCAAATTTAAAGATAATGCTTTGAAAATTGATACAGCCCTTTGGATTACACATAGATTCATTGGTACAAAAAATGGGTCATGTCGGTCTACTTTTTGGTATAGGTTCAATATAAGGGTATAAATTATTTATTTTTATTGATATGTCCATCTATTATTATTTCTTTTGTCATTGGCCTTTTGGTCTAATGAATAAAACACGACGGCATTGTTGCCGGAATTACCTTATGAGCCAACTGCTCAGTTTATTGTATAAAAAGTAATTGAAGTTAAAACTAAAACATATCCATCACCATAATTATTGTTAACTAATCATATTCTGCAATACGGGCATTGACATATAAGTCAGCACCTTATTGCAGTATTATTTAATAGTAGATATTAATATTTTCATTCTTACGACTAGGGCACTGACATCTAAGTCAGCACATTATTAATAATATTTATACTTCCTAAATACAATGTCGGCATTATTTGTGGTGTTGTTGCTATTAACATAGCAACCACAAGTCTAGTAAGTTTGAACAACAAAAGTGGCATACGAACCATGAGTAACTATTCACTGACATACAGATTTTGAATGCATGGTGAAATAGCTCTTCTTAACATGTTATGATAGAATGGAGTAAATGTCGTTAACTTATACACAGATTTCCAGCATTTTTTATGTTTTTCCCATATTTTCCAATGAATTTCGCCAAATGTTGGTATTTTGAGTTCTTAGTTTATACAAACTATTGCGGAGCAGTGTAAATAAAAAAGAGGAAAACCGAATAAAAGGGAGTTATTTCTTTTAAAATAAAATTGGCGGTTTTATTAATATATTAGTCGAAGAACAAAAATAGATTACCTTGTATTTACAATGGTGTTGCTAACGATGTTGTTGGACGAAAATCTGAATAACAAGTGAAGTTAAAATGAATAACGAGAGAGCATAGATGTCACAAGAGCCGCGCAAATTGACAGATCTTACTCGCTGTAATTTGTCATCGCCCACTTTGAACTAAAATTCAAAGTTGGATAAAAAAGGTATTATGACAAATTACGGAAAGTTGTTAGTGAATGTATTTTCATGAAGTTTATTTAATTTGAACTTTAACATTACCGCCGCCCTTGAAGCATCTAGCTATGTTACAACAAAATATTCTTAATTTATTTGTGTTTTGGACTGATTGGTCACCTTTTTATAATGAATTAAAACTGATTTTTATCCATTTTTCACCCAACGTTTCGTCAGCTTTTTTCCGACTTCTTTAGGGGTAATCTTTATTGGAATTTCCTGTTGACAAAGTTACATATGAATTTAATTTTTCTCTTTTATATTTTATATGATTAAGCTTTTTAACTTACAATTAATTCATTATTTTTTACTTATATTTATAAAAAACTGGACTTCACGAACACACATTTTTGTATAAATAAATAATAAAATAATAAATAATTGTAAAAAAACTTAATCTAGTATCACAGGGCGTTTCACTTTAAGTTATTGCAACGGAATAATGTAATTTGGTGTTATCTTTGTCTTCCTTTGTGTTAATTGACTTATCTATTCTTTCTTATATTCGTAAACTATCTAATGTATATCTTTTGTTTTCATTTCTCTCCTTGTCTAATACTCTGACATTTGTCAGATCAGCTGTGTGGCCACTCTCACTGATGTGTTGTGATAATGCTGTGTTGTTTTTCCTTTTCTTATGTCATTTTCGTGTTCGTTTAGCCTGACACCCAATCGTCTCTTTATTGTCCCCACATAAACCTTGTTGCATTTTTTGTTTTCATTCCCAGTGCAAGTTATTTCATACACAACATTGTTTTCGTTTAGTTTGTCCTTCTTTGTGGTTTTTCTTGCAAATATAGTTTTTAGTGTATCATTGTGTTTATATGCAATGGCAGTGTTGTTGCTTTTAATTAAGTTCCTTAACGTTTTATTTTCTGTGAGTCTATGTATGAACAGTACACTGAAATAAATTTGTTTTTCTCTGTCTGGTTTTAATGTGCTCGGTTTCGTGATTTTGAATATTATGTTTTTAATAATTCTTTTTGGATAACAACTCTTCTTTAATATTTCTTGGACTTTTCGATTATTTTCCTTGTGGAAACGTTTGTCGCTTAATTCAAAAACGGTCCTTGCGAAGTTAGTGGCAGTATTTATTTTCATTTGTGGTTGAGTCGATAGAAAGTTTACCATTCTCCCCGAAGATGTTGGTTTTGAGTACCAGTTAGTAATTATTTTTCCATTCTCCCTGATTATTTTCATATCTAGATACGGTATTGCACAATTTTGTTCCGTTTATACCGTAAATTGTATTTTATTATGATATATATTAAGTTTTTCAAGAATTGTAGTTAGTTCATTCATGTTGACAATGGCGAAAATATCGTCGACATCCTTAGATATATGTTTTATGTGGATATCCTTCGTCCTAAGTTTCTCTACTACGTCGTCAAGCAGTTTGTCAAGCACAATATTGGCGATAGTGGGTGATAAAGGGGGTCCCATTGGCATACCATACGCCTGTAGGTAAAATTTGCCGTCATATTGAAAATAATTGTTTTCCATTAAACAAAATTTGAGGATATTTAGAAATTTGTGCTTTGGTATCGAAGTATGTTTTTGAAGTACTTCCCATTTTTCCATAATATTTTTAATTGCGGTATAAATCGGTATATTCGTAAAGAGTGATACCACGTCAAATGAAACTAGGATCTCGTCCTTATCCAAAACTATGTTTCTTAATTTATTTTTCAGTTCTTTAGAGTTTTTAATGTGATATGATGTTGAAATCAACTTCTGTAGAATATTTCCAATGTATTTGGACATATTGTAGCAAGGGACTTTTATTGATGCTGCTATATGTCGGAGAGGTATTCCAGTTTTGTGTATCTTTGGAAGACCATATAGTTCTGGTGCTGCAGCCGCATTACTTGTTAATCTCGCTTTCTCACATCTTGTTATGTAGTTGTTTTTGAATAAATCCGTCACTATATTATTATTCATTGTTTGAAGTTTCGTTGTAGGATCAAACCTTATCCGTTTGTATGTGTGATTCATTTTATTATTTTATTCCTCCCTGTACATTATGACTGTTTTATTGCCTTTGTCCGCAGTCGTTACCATTATATTGCCTTTGTGTTTGTTCAAGAATTGTATTGTTTTCTCGTGAACTCCCACTATAAACCTCTCTATTTCGTTATTGCAAATATGTCTGCGATGATTCGCAATCCTCCCCGCTATTTTCGTCCTTGTAGTATCCTTTTCGTCATCATTTTTTAAAGTTTGAATCCATTGTTCAATATCCGCTATCAATTTAATTGGCTTGAAATTTTTCCGATGTATGGGTAACGCGATATTCTTCCCTAGTGATAAAAGCCATTTAATTTCCCTCGTAAATTCTAAATCTGTATGATTTATGAACCAGTCTTCATTAGGAGTTACGTTAATTTTCACGAATTTCTGCTCCTTTAGTTTTTCTATTTTGGATAAGTGTGTCTTCTTTGTGTTTTTCTTAATATTTAAAGCTCTATTCCGTTGTTCGTTCTTAAATTGTGGCAGCTCTGTTTCGTTCAGTGTATTATTCAAGTCTAGTTCTATTCGCTCTGTCACCTTCTTTGTTTCTCTGATTGTGTTGTGTATTTCTTTTATTTCTATATTGAGTAGTTTAAGTTGGAAGTTGTATTCAATCTGCTCTATCTCTCTTATTATTTTTGCGTTCTTGAAAAGTTTTGTGGTTTGTTTTGTTGTGTTTAATATAAACAAAAACTACCTTTGGTCAAAAAAACAACAAAATATTCTTAATTCTATTAAATTAAAAATAAAATAAAAAGGCGGAACCGTCAATTTTGAGAATTTTTTATTCATTATTTAGATATATTTTTCATTTTTTTTTTCAAAAAAACAACTTCTTGAGACAGTAGAAGACTGCCTCCAAAACAGGTCCAGAAGATGGCTGATCTTCTCTGGCGATCCTACAGTGGACAAAGACCAGTTATCACCCAACCATAGATAGTGAGCTGGGCCCAAGGGAACCCAGGACTCGAATAAGTCTGTGATTTCATCACCTTCGGGTACACATCCGGTCCGATGTGTGCGGACTTATGGAAATCGGCACCTGGTAGTTGTATCCCAGCATAGTGGTCTTTTACATAGTCCGGAGCTACTTCTCGCTGAAACGCGAACAAGTTGGGTAGAATCGTAGCAAGATTGTAGAGTTAGTTGGCAGAAGAAATCCTGTCCAACTTTTAAAGAAGTGAGCTGAAGCTTAATAGCCAGCGTGGAGTATGGGTCCAACAGTGCTCGCACTAATACCTGAGAATCAGGAAAAAGGAGCTTTACAACCATTGTTGGCCCCATGGTAAGAATGGGCTGTATGGACTGTTTAGTCAAACTAACGGATGCCGAAGACATGGACGAGACCGGACCAGACGGGGCGGACTGACGTTTCTTAGATTACTTTTGCCCAGACGGAGTCGGTTTTGTTGTAGGCGACATATGCAGAGAAGTAGACGCAGTGTCTTGTTTACCCGAACGGCGGACATTTCTTTGTATTCGTCGTCGGTCAGAATGACCAGCTTAACTACGGGCCGTTTTACGATACCGTCTTCTGTTTTCACATCCGCGACTCTAACATGAGCGTCGATTCCCGGATAGACTTTTACGGCGCGACTGAGATTCCACGCGTTAGAAGGTAAATGTTCATGTCGAAGGACTAGTAAATCACCCACTTGATTATAGCGCTGCGGAAATTTTCACTTATAAAGATGGTGGATACTCTTTTAATATTCTTCTTTCTACCGAAAGCAGAAATGTTGAGAATGAGCTTTAAGTTTCCGATACCGGTTCACGATATCCAGTAGAGATTCATTTAATATGGACTCTGGAGGAGCAAGGATCGGAGATCCGATAAGAAAATGCCCAGGCGTAATGGCCACCATAGAGTTAAGACCATCGTTCATCGGGCAAAGTGGACGAGAATTTAAACAAGCTTCAATTCGTATTAGAATTGTTGCAAATTCTTCAAACGTATATTTGAGGTTTTTAGCTATTTTTTTCAAATGAGTTTTAAAGCTTTAAACCGCAGCTTCCCAAAGTCCTCCCATATGTGGAGCTGGGTTAAATTTCCATGAAAGCTCTTGATATTGAAACTTTGAACGGAGGTCAGCGTGGATCCAATTTAAATTCTCGTTCTTACTCTCTAGATGCACCAACGAAGTTAGCGCCATTGTCCGAGAAGATAGTCTTGGGACAACCACGTCGCGAAATAAATCTGTTAAAAGCAGCCAAAAAGGTTGCGGTGGATAAGTCAGACGCTGGTTCTAAATGGATTGCTTTCGTAGAAAAGCAAACGAAGACGCAATCATAACCTTTTGTTATTTTACAACCTCGACCTGAAAAGGATTTGATATCAAATCAATACCTCTTGTAGAAAATGGTCTAGAAACCGACGTTCTTTCCAGAGGAAGAGATGCCATAATTTGGGTGCAAGTGCGTTTCTTTGCCAAGAAGCACAGTTGACAATGCCTTATTGTCGCCCTAATCAAAGAAGTAGCACGAGGAATCCAATACTCCAAGCGAAGCATACGAAGCATTAGTTGATTTCCTCCGTGCAGGGATTCTATATGAATTTGTTCCACCAAAAGTTTTGCAAATCTACTATGATAGGGTAAGAGAATATGATGCCGTTCAGAAGTGGAAAGAGTTGGAGAGTGAGCTAGGCGTCCATCATTACCCCTTTTTGATCCAGAAATGGATTTAAAGACAACAGAGAACTTTTCGAATTAAGTGGCTTTTTATGGAGTAACGCATAGTAGTCCTCTGGATAATATGCCTCTTGAGCTAAAACAGCAAGACGAAATCAGAATCTCAGAATTGGTAGGAGTGGACCCTTCAAAGTGATATTTTCCTCTATGAGCAGGATGCGTGTTGTAGAGGAATCTAAGAACACATGCGAGTGCCCTGTCTAGGGAAGAAAACTGGTTCAAAATATTTTCATAGTCTTTGATTAAAGTATCATGAGTCCTTATTGGATGTCCCAACGGAAACGTTTTGGATGTCCCAATTTAAACTATCGAGACCTAGCCAGTGCGGACCATGCCACCAAATTTGTGAAGAAGCCAACTCCGAAGGAAAAAGCCCCCGGCTGCCTAAGTCGGCAGGATTGTCCTCAGACCAAACGTGGAACCGCCTACTTTTGCCCAACATTCTGCTATATGCGACAGGCCCTATTCGCGACGAAAGTGGTCCATGTAGATGGAGATTTCTGAAGCGACGAAAGAACAATTAAGGAATCGTGCCAACAATAGATTTTATGAAATGAAATATCAATCAAGAATATCATTTAGACTATTCCCATTAGAAGTCTTATTTGAGGCGCTGAAAACCACTCTCAGTTTTGTTGTTGGCTTATTTGAAACTCAAAATCTTGAACCGATTTGTAGGGAGAATCCCGAAATAGAATTCTTTGGAGAGGAGTTTGAGTAAGATCTACTCGAATTTGCCTGTACATTTGCGTTATGTCACAACTGAACACAAATTTTAAAAGTCTCCATCTTAGAATAAGTAGGACCAAATCTAATTGAAGTGTTGGACCAACATAAAGAATGTCATTTAGACTATTCCCATTAGAAGTCTTATTTGAGGTATTGAAAACCACTCTCAATTTTGTTGTTGGCTTATCCGGATTAACAACCGGATGATGAGGCAAACTGAAGAATTTGCTGAAACCAGAGTCATGTGGCTTAATTCTAAATATTCCCTGGGAAGCCTTGTTTCGGAAGAATTAAACAATTGGTCCTAGAATGGCCTAGCTGACCTGCCAATTCAGGTGTGATGGGAAGAGTGACAATATATCTGCCAACTAAGTCCCAACGAGTCGTCCTCTTGAAATTTTCTTCGCAAAATTTGTCCGTAGGAGACAAAATAGCGCGCTTTGGTGGTTCTTTCAATTTCCAAAAACGAAGAAGAGTCTTGTTAAGATCATCTTCTGGATATTTGATTGTGGTTGTTAAAACCGTAATATTGGAATTTGACCAGTAATGATCCAGCCAGAAACAGTTTTTTGTGTCATTAACGAACCTAGAATTTTGATTGAATCCCCTGAAGAAGAATTCTAGAATAAAAATCAGCGCCTACTAATAGATCGACTGTTCTAGATTCAAAGAAATTTCTATGAGCCAAACGAATATTTGGAAAATGGGAAATCAAGTTCACACCAATTGAAAAGGATGGTAAATTGCCAGAAATAGCGGAAATCACCAAAGCTGCAATTTCCAAGAAGACTGATGTATCAATGGGTGAACCTATACATAAGGAGCATAATTTTTGGGAAATAGTGACATACTTTGGTTAACACCAGAAATGGTAGCTTGTGTCGAAGTGGTAGAATAACCAAGACGACGCTGTAAACTTTGCCGATTTGTCTTTAACCGTCTGTTCCCACATTGTGACGGTAGTTTTAGGCAATCTTTGAATGCACAAGAAGACCAAAGACCAAAAGACTGTTCGCAGAAACGTCGTAGATCGCCATAGCCGAAATGCACCCGTTGATTGCCCGTTGAAGATTCTTAATGCCCGCGCTGAACTCATTTTCAAGGACTGGAAGTTCGAACAACGATTTGAGTTGGTTATTAACCAAAATTCTGACATTGTCGTATGTCTCCTTCAATGCTGACCACCCAAGAGCGAAACTCTTATGTGTCAAGGGAAACTTTGAAGTTATGTATTTTGCTTCACCACTAGTTTTCTTATCAAATGACATAATTTCCCGATGCCGCTAAGGCGGCTGTTGTCGATATACACAACAGAAAAAAGATCCCTGAATGTGGGCCAAGACAGAAAATCGCCATTAAAACATCTATGTCGCAAGGTGGAAGATTTAAACTATACATAACACTGTCATTTGTGGCGGAAACCTCAGCTGACCTTCCTGTTTGGTGTACTAGTAAAATTAAATTATAAGAACTCGATGGAGGATCAACTTAGGATATATTGGCGATAGTGGGTGATAAAGGGTTTCCCATTGGCATACCATACGCCTGTAGGTAAAATTTGCCGTCATATTGAAAATAATTGTTTTCCATTAAACAAAATTTGAGGATATTTAGAAATTTGTGCTATGGTATCGAAGTATGCTTTTGAAGTACTTCCCATTTTTCCATAATATTTTTAATTGCGGTATAAATCGGTATATTCGTAAAGAGTGATACCACGTCAAATGAAACTAGGATCTCGTCCTTATCCAAAACTATGTTTCTTAATTTATTTTTCAGTTCTTTAGAGTTTTTAATGTGATATGATGTTGAAATCAACTTCTGTAGAATATTTCCAATGTATTTGGACATATTGTAGCAAGGGACTTTTATTGATGCTGCTATATGTCGGAGAGGTATTCCAGTTTTGTGTATCTTTGGAAAACCATATAGTTCTGGTGCTTCAGCCGCATTACTTGTTAATCTCGCTTTCTCAAATCTTGTTATGTAGTTGTTTTTGAATAAATCCGTCACTATATTATTATTCATTGTTTGAAGTTTCGTTGTAGGATCAAACCTTATCCGTTTGTATGTGTGATTCATTTTATTATTTTATTCCTCCCTGTACATTATGACTGTTTTATTGCCTTTGTCCGCAGTCGTTACCATTATATTGCCTTTGTGTTTGTTCAAGAATTGTATTGTTTTCTCGTGAACTCCCACTATAAACCTCTCTATTTCGTTATTGCAAATATGTCTGCGATGATTCGCAATCCTCCCCGCTATTTTCGTCCTTGTAGTATCCTTTTCGTCATCATTTTTTAAAGTTTGAATCCATTGTTCAATATCCGCTATCAATTTAATTGGCTTGAAATTTTTCCGATGTATGGGTAACGCGAATTTCTTCCCTAGTGATAAAAGCCATTTAATTTCCCTCGTAAATTCTAAATCTGTATGATTTATGAACCAGTCTTCATTAGGAGTTACGTTAATTTTCACGAATTTATGCTCCTTTAGTTTTTCTATTTTGGATAAGTGTGTCTTCTTTGTTTTTTTCTTAATATTTAAAGCTCTATTCCGTTGTTCGTTCTTAAATTGTGGCAGCTCTGTTTCGTTCAGTGTATTATTCAAGTCTAGTTCTATTCGCTCTGTCACCTTCTTTGTTTCTCTGATTGTGTTGTGTATTTCTTTTATTTCTATATTGAGTAGTTTAAGTTGGAAGTTGTATTCAATCTGCTCTATCTCTCTTATTATTTTTGCGTTCTTGAAAAGTTTTGTGGTTTGTTTTGTTGTGTTTAATATAAACAAAAACTACCTTTGGTCAAAAAAACAACAAAATATTCTTAATTCTATTAAATTAAAAATAAAATAAAAAGGCGGAACCGTCAATTTTGAGAATTTTTTATTCATTATTTAGATATATTTTTCATCTTTTTTTTTCAAAAAAACAACTTCTTGAGACAGTAGAAGACTGCCTCCAAAACAGGTCCAGAAGATGGCTGATCTTCTCTGGCGATCCTACAGTGGACAAAGACCAGTTATCACCCAACCATAGATAGTGAGCTGGGCCCAAGGGAACCCAGGACTCGAATAAGTCTGTGATTTCATCACCTTCGGGTACACATCCGGTCCGATGTGTGCGGACTTATGGAAATCGGCACCTGCTAGTTGTATCCCAGCATAGTGGTCTTTTACATAGTCCGGAGCTACTTCTCGCTGAAACGCGAACAAGTTGGGTAGAATCGTAGCAAGATTGTAGAGTTAGTTGGCAGAAGAAATCCTGTCCAACTTTTAAAGAATTGAGCTGAATCTTAATAGCCAGCGTGGAGTATGGGTCCAACAGTGCTCGCACTAATACCTGAGAATCAGGAAAAAGGAGCTTTACAACCATTGTTGGCCCCATGGTAAGAATGGGCTGTATGGACTGTTTAGTCGGACTAACGGATGCCGAAGACATGGACGAGACCGGACCAGACGGGGCGGACTGACGTTTCTTAGATTACTTTTGCCCAGACGGAGTTGCTTTTGTTGTAGGCGACATATGCAGAGAAGTAGACGCAGTGTCTTGTTTACCCGAACGGCGGACATTTCTTTGAGCAACGAGTGTTTTGGTTGGATGAAGAAGTGTATGGTGGTCACCTTTACACTTCTGACAACGATTTCGACTTAAACAATCATGTATGGATATGGGACCTGCCTAAGCAATTGGAGCAGAAATGCCCCTGAACCACAAAGCGAATACGTTCCTCGCAAGTCATCTTTAGACATTTGAGACACATCTTACTCAAGTTTTCTATATCTGTGAAAAAATGTCGACGGCTCGATAGAGAGAGTTGAACATTTGTATTCGTCGTCGGTCAGAATGACCAGCTTAACTACGGGCCGTTTTACGATACCGTCTTCTGTTTTCACATCCGCGACTCTAACATGAGCGTCGATTCCCGGATAGACTTTTACGGCGCGACTGAGATTCCACGCGTTAGAAGGTAAATGTTCATGTCGAAGGACTAGTAAATCACCCACTTGATTATAGCGTTGCGGAAATTTTCACTTATAAAGATGGTGGATACTCTTTTAATATTCTTCTTTCTACCGAAAGCAGAAATGTTGAGAATGACCTTTAAGTTTCCGATACCGGTTCACGATATCCAGTAGAGATTCATTTAATATGGACTCGGGAGGAGCAAGGATCGGAGATCCGATAAGAAAATGCCCAGGCGTAATGGCCACCATAGAGTTAAGACCATCGTTCATCGGGCAAAGTGGACGAGAATTTAAACAAGCTTCAATTCGTATTAGAATTGTTGCAAATTCTTCAAACGTATATTTGAGGTTTTTAGCTATTTTTTTTAAATGAGTTTTAAAGCTTTAAACCGCAGCTTCCCAAAGTCCACCCATATGTGGAGCTACGGCTGGGTTAAATTTCCATGAAAGCTCTTGATATTAAAACTTTGAACGGAGCTCAACACGGATCCAATTTAAATTCTCGTTCTTACTCTCTAGATGCACCAACGACGTTAGCGCCATTGTCCGAGAAGATAGTCTTGGGACAACCACGGCGCGAAATAAATCTGTTAAAAGCAGCCAAAAAGGTTGCGGTGGATAAGTCAGACGCTGGTTCTAAATGGATTGCTTTCGTAGAAAAGCAAACGAAGACGCAATCATAACCTTTTGTTATTTTACAACCTCGACCTGAAAAGGATTTGATATCAAATCAATACCTCTTGTAGAAAATGGTCTAGAAATCGACGTTCTTTCCGGAGGAAGAGATGCCATAATTTGGGTGCAAGTGCGTTTCTTTGCCAAGAAGCACAGTTGACAATGCCTTATTTTCGCCCTAATCAAAGAAGTAGCACGAGGAATCCAATACTCCAAGCGAAGCGTACGAAGCATTAGTTGATTTCCTCCGTGCAGGGATTCTATATGAATTTGTTCCACCAAAAGTTTTGCAAATCTACTATGATAGGGTAAGAGAATATGATGCCGTTCAGAAGTGGAAAGAGTTGGAGATTGAGCTAGGCGTCCATCATTACCCCTTTTTGATCCAGAAATGGATTTAAAGACAAGAGAGAACTTTTCGAATTAAGTGGTTTTTTATGGAGTAACGCATAGTAGTCCTCTGGATAATATGCCTCTTGAGCTAAAACAGCAAGACGAAATCAGAATCTCAGAATTGGTAGGAGTGGCCCCTTCAAAGTGATATTTTCCTCTATGAGCAGGATGCGTGTTGTAGAGGAATCTAAGAACACATGCGAGTGCCCTTTCTAGGGAAGAAAACTGGTTCAAAATATCTTCAAAGTCTTTGATTAAAGTATCATGAGTCCTTATTGGATGTCCCAACGGAAACGTTTTGGATGTCCCAATTTAAACTATCGAGACCTAGCCAGTGTGGATCATGCCACCAAATTTGTGAAGAAGCCAACTCCGAAGGAAAAAGCCCCCGGCTGCCTAAGA
Organism: Musca autumnalis; assembly: GCF_047663935.1. Classification (NCBI taxonomy): domain Eukaryota; kingdom Metazoa; phylum Arthropoda; class Insecta; order Diptera; family Muscidae; genus Musca; species Musca autumnalis. The sequence continues at coordinate 130,530,332 of NW_027411644.1, forward strand.
CGGCAGGATTGTCCTCAGACCAAACGTGGAACCGCCTATTTTGCCCAACATTCTGCTATATGCGACAGGCCCTATTCGCCACGAAAGTGGTCCATGTAGATGGAGATTTCTGAAGCCACGAAAGAACAATTAAGGAATCGTGCCAACAATAGATTTTATGAAATGAAATATCAATCAAGAATATCATTTAGACTATTCCCATTAGAAGTCTTATTTGAGGCGTTGAAAAACACTCTCAGTTTTGTTGTTGGCTTATTTGAAACTCAAAATCTTGAACCGATTTGTAGGGAGAATCCCGAAATAGAATTCTTTGGAGAGGAGTTTGAGTAAGATCTACTCGAATTTGCCTGTACATTTGCGTTATGTCACAACTGAACACAAATTTTAAAAGTCTCCATCTTAGAATAAGTAGGACCAAATCTAATTGAAGTGTTGGACCGACATAAAGAATGTCATTTAGACTATTCCCATTAGAAGTCTTATTTGAGGTATTGAAAACCACTCTCAATTTTGTTGTTGGCTTATCCGGATTAACAACCGGATGATGAGGCAAACTGAAGAATTTGCTGAAGCCAGAGTCATGTGGCTTAATTCTAAATATTCCCTGGGAAGCCTTGTTTCGGAAGAATTAAACAATTGGTCCTAGAATGGCCTAGCTGACCTGCCAATTCAGGTGTGATGGGAAGAGTGACAATATATCTGCCAACTAAGTCCCAACGAGTCGTCCTCTTGAAATTTTCTTCGCAAAATTTGTCCGTAGGAGACAAAATAGCGCGCTTTGGTGGTTCTTTCAATTTCCAAAAACGAAGAAGAGTCTTGTTAAGATCATCTTCTGGATATTTGATTGTGGTTGTTAAAACCGTAATATTGGAATTGGACCAGTAATGATCCAGCCAAAAACAGTTTTTTTGTGTCATTAACGAACCTAGAATTTTGATTGAATCCCATGAAGAAGAATTCTAGGATAAAAATCAGCGCCTACTAATAGATCGACTGTTTTAGATTCAAAGAAATTTCTATGAGCCAAACGAATATTTGGAAAACGGGAAATCAAGTTCACACCAATTGAAAAGGATGGTAAATTGCCAGAAATAGCGGAAATCACCAAAGCTGCAATTTCCAAGAAGAATGATGTATCAATGGGTGAACCTATACATAAGGAGCATAATTTTTGGGAATTAGTGACATACTTTGGTTAACACCAGAAATGGTAGCTTGTGTCGAAGTGGTAGAATAACCAAGACGACGCTGTAAACTTTGCCGATTTGTCTTTAACCGTCTGTTCCCACATTGTGACGGTAGTTTTAGACAATCTTTGAATGCACAAGAAGACCAAAGACCAAACGACTGTTCGCAGAAACGTCGTAGATCGCCATAGTCGAAATGCACCCGTTGATTGCCCGTTGAAGATGTTTCATGCCCGCGCTGAACTCATTTTCAAGGACCGGAAGTTCGAACAACGATTTGAGTTGGTTATTAACCAAAATTCTGACATTGTCGTATGTCTCCTTCAATGCTGACCACCCAAGAGCGAAACTCTTATGTGTCAAGGGAAACTTTGAAGTTATGTATTTTGCTTCACCACTAGTTTTCTTTAGCAAATGACATAATTTCCCGATGCCGCTAAGGCGGCTGTTGTCGATATACACAACAGAAAAAAGATCCCTGAATGTGGGCCAAGACAGAAAATCGCCATTAAAACATCTATGTCGCAAGGTGGAAGATTTAAACTATACATAACACTGTCATTTGTGGCGGAAACCTCAGCTGACCTTCCTGTTTGGTGTCTAGTAAAATTAAATTATAAGAACTCGATGGAGGATCAACTTCGGATATATTGGCGATAGTGGGTGATAAAGGGTTTCCCATTGGCATACCATACGCCTGTAGGTAAAATTTGCCGTCATATTGAAAATAATTGTTTTCCATTAAACAAAATTTGAGGATATTTAGAAATTTGTGCTTTGGTATCGAAGTATGTTTTTGAAGTACTTCCCATTTTTCCATAATATTTTTAATTGCGGTATAAATCGGTATATTCGTAAAGAGTGATACCACGTCAAATGAAACTAGGATCTCGTCCTTATCCAAAACTATGTTTTTTTTAATTTATTTTTCAGTTCTTTAGAGTTTTTAATGTGATATGATGTTAAAATCAACTGCTGCAGAATATTTCCAATGTATTTGGACATATTGTAGCAAGGGACTTTTATTGATGCTGCTATATGTCGGAGAGGTATTCCAGTTTTGTGTATCTTTGGAAGACCATATAGTTCTGGTGCTTCAGCCGCATTACTTGTTAATCTCGCTTTCTCAAATCTTGTTATGTAGTTGTTTTTGAATAAATCCGTCACTATATTATTATTCATTGTTTGAAGTTTCGTTGTAGGATCAAACCTTATCCGTTTGTATGTGTGATTCATTTTATTATTTTATTCCTCCCTGTACATTATGACTGTTTTATTGCCTTTGTGTTTGTTCAAGAATTGTATTGTTTTCTCGTGAACTCCCACTATAAACCTCTCTATTTCGTTATTGCAAATATGTCTGCGATGATTCGCAATCCTCCCCGCTATTTTCGTCCTTGTAGTATCCTTTTCGTCATCATTTTCCATTGTTCAATATCCGCTATCAATTTAATTGGCTTGAAATTTTTCCGATGTATGGGTAACGCGAATTTCTTCCCTAGTGATAAAAGCCATTTAATTTCCCTCGTAAATTCTAAATCTGTATGATTTATGAACCAGTCTTCATTTGGAGTTACGTTAATTTTCACGAATTTCTGCTCCTTTAGTTTTTCTATTTTGGATAAGTGTGTCTTCTTTGTGTTTTTCTTAATATTTAGAGCTCTATTCCGTTGTTAGTTCTTAAATTGTTGCAGCTCTGTTTCGTTCAGTGTATTATTCAAGTCTAGTTCTATTCGCTCTGTCACCTTCTTTGTTTCTCTGATTGTGTTGTGTGTTTCTTTTATTTCTATATTGAGTAGTTTAAGTTGGAAGTTGTATTCAATCTGCTCTATCTCTCTTTTTATTTTTGCGTTCTTGAAAAGTTTTGTGGTTTGTTTTTGTTGTGTTTAATATAAACAAAAACTACCTTTGGTCAAAAAAACAACAAAATATTCTTAATTCTATTAAATTAAAAATAAAAATAAAAAGGCGGAACCGTCAATTTTGAGCATTTTTTTATTCATTATTTAGATATATTTTTCATCTTTTTTTTCAAAAAAACAACTTCTTGAGACAGTAGAAGACTGCCTCCAAAACAGGTCCAGAAGATGGCTGATCTTCTCTGGCGATCCTACTGTGGACAAAGACCAGTTATCACCCAACCATAGATAGTGAGCTGGGCCCAAGGGAACCCAGGACTCGAATAAGTCTGTGATTTCATCACCTTCGGGTACACATCCGGTTCGATGTGTGCGGACTTATGGAAATCGGCACCAGCTAGTTGTATCCCAGCATAGTGGTCTTTTACATAGTCCGGAGCTACTTCTCGCTGAAACGCGAACAAGTTGGGTAGAATCATAGCAAGAATGTAGAGTTAGTTGGCAGAAGAAATCCTGTCCAACTTTTAAAGAATTGAGCTGAAGCTTAATAGCCAGCGTGGAGTATGGGTCCAACAGTGCTCGCACTAATACCTGAGAATCAGGAAAAAGGAGCTTTACAACCATTGTTGGCCCCATGGTAAGAATGGGCTGTATGGACTGTTTAGTCGGACTAACGGATGCCGAAGACATGGACGAGACCGGACCAGACGGGGCGGACTGACGTTTCGTAGATTACTTTTGCCCAGACGGAGTCGGTTTTGTTGTAGGCGACATATGCAGAGAAGTAGACCCGAACGGCGGACATTTCTTTGAGCAACGAGTGTTTTGGTTGGATGAAGAAGTGTATGGTGGTCACCTTTACACTTCTGACAACGATGGCGACTTAAACAATCACGTATGGATATGGGACCTGCCTAAGCAATTGGAGCAGAAATGCCCCTGAACCACAAAGCGAATACGTTCCTCGCAAGTCATTTTTAGACATTTGAGACACACTCTTAGGGGGCCTTACTGTCGAACTGACCTTGCCACTGTACTTTTGCCTTGAGGTTGGGTAGCCACTTCTGTTGGGGAAAGACCGGAAACGGCGGGTGCAATCTCCCGTAGAGGAGACGCCATACATATGGTTCATGTTGAGCCTTGAGACCCAGAACTCGCCTGTGCAATCTCCCGTAGAGGAGAAGCGGATTCTGGGACCTCGGTGGAATGGTCGATATTTGCGACGAGGAGTACCTGAGGGGTACCTCCTGCCATTAGGGATTCAGACCCCGGGTTGGCAGCAAGCGTTGCTGTGCAATTCTCCCGTAGAGGAGAAGCAACACCTACTGAATTCGTCGTTATGGACGGGGCCGGTTGGTAGTGTCTGTGCAGGCTCCCGCAGATGAGCGGCATCAGATTCTTGAGACCCCAAAGGTACCATATTGGCGTCATCAACTGCACTCTCTTCATCCGACATAGGAATTTCCTCCTCCACAATTGGAAAGGGATGCGGCCATCTTACTCAAATTTTCCTTATCTGTGAAAAAATGTCGACGGCACGATAGAGAGAGTTGAACATTTGTATTCGTCGTCGGTCAGAATGACCAGCTTAACTACGGGCCGTTTTACGATACCGTCTTCTGTTTTCACATCCGCGACTCTAACATGAGCGTCGATTCCCGGATAGACTTTTACGGCGCGACTGAGATTCCACGCGTTAGAAGGTAAATGTTCATGTCGAAGGACTAGTAAATCACCCACTTGATTATAGCGTTGCGGAAATTTTCACTTATAAAGATGGTGGATACTCTCTTAATATTCTTCTTTCTACCGAAAGCAGAAATGTTGAGAATGAGCTTTAAGTTTCCGATACCGGTTCACGATATCCAGTAGAGATTCATTTAATATGGACTCTGGAGGAGCAAGGATCGGAGATCCAATAAGAAAATGCCCAGGCGTAATGGCCACCATAGAGTTAAGACCATCGTTCATCGGGCAAAGTGGACGAGAATTTAAACAAGCTTCAATTCGTATTAAAATTGTTGCAAATTCTTCAAACGTATATTTGAGGTTTTTTAGCTATTTTTTTCAAATGAGTTTTAAAGCTTTAAACCGCAGCTTCCCAAAGTCCACCCATATGTGGAGCTACGGCTGGGTTAAATTTCCATGAAAGCTCTTGATATTGAAACTTTGAACGGAGCTCAACATGGATCCAATTTAAATTCTCGTTCTTACTCTCTAGATGCACCAAGGAAGTTAGCGCCATTGTCCGAGAAGATAGTCTTGGGACAACCACGGCGCGAAATAAATCTGTTAAAAGCATCCAAAAAGGTTGCGGTGGATAAGTCAGACGCTGGTTCTAAATGGATTGCTTTCGTAGAAAAGCAAACGAAGACGCAATCATAACCTTTTGTTATTTTACAACCTCGACCTGAAAAGGATTGGATATCAAATCAAATCTTGTAGAAAATGGTCTAGAAATCGACGTTCTTTCTGGAGGAAGGGATGCCATAATTTGGGTGCAAGTGCGTTTCTTTGCCAAGAAGCACAGTTGACAATGCCTTATTGTCGCCCTAATCAAAGAAGTAGCACGAGGAATCCAATACTCCAAGCGAAGCGTACGAAGCATTAGTTGATTTCCTCCGTGCAGGGATTCTATATGAATTTGTTCCACCAAAAGTTTTGCAAATCTACTATGATAGGGTAAGAGAATATGATGCCGTTCAGAAGTGGAAAGAGTTGGAGATTGAGCTAGGCGTCCATCATTACCCCTTTTTGATCCAGAAATGGATTTAAAGACAAGAGAGAACTTTTCGAATTAAGTGGCTTTTTATGGAGTAACGCATAGTAGTCCTCTGGATAATATGCCTCTTGAGCTAAAACAGCAAGACGAAATCAGAATCTCAGAATTGGTAGGAGTGGACCCTTCAAAGTGATATTTTCCTCTATGAACAGGATGCGTGTTGTAGAGGAATCTAAAAACACATGCGAGTGCCCTTTCTAGGGAAGAAAACTGGTTCAAAATATCTTCATAGTCTTTGATTAAAGTATCATGAGTCCTTATTGGATGTCCCAACGGAAACGTTTTGGATGTCCAAATTTAAACTATCGAGACCTAGCCAGTGTGGACCATGCCACCAAATTTGTGAAGAAGCTATTGGAAATGTACCAATGCAAATATTTACATACCTGAATATGTTGTAAGGTGTATACATATAAGTACCTGTACCTATTGTAGAATAATCATCAGTTGTGAATAAACCACCAGTGTGAAAGTGTAAAAGTGTTCTTGTGTCCTCATCTCCAAGTTTGCATCCCAACAGAAGCCAACTCCGAAGGAAAAAGCCCCCGGCTGCCTAAGTCGGCAGGATTGTCCTCAGACCAAACGTGGAACCGCCTATTTTGCCCATCATTCTGCTATATGCGACAGGCCCTATTCGCCACGAAAGTGGTCCATGTAGATGGAGATTTCTGAAGCCACGAAAGAACAATTAAGGAATCGTGCTAACAATAGATTTTATGAAATGAAATATCAATCAAGAATATCATTTAGACTATTCCCATTAGAAGTCTTATTTGAGGCGTTGAAAACCACTCTCAGTTTTGTTGTTGGCTTATTTGAAACTCAAAATCTTGAACCGATTTGTAGGGAGAATCCCGAAATAGAATTCTTTGGAGAGGAGTTTGAGTAAGATCTACTCGAATTTGCCTGTACATTTGCGTTATGTCACAACTGAACACAAATTTTAAAAGTCTCCATCTTAGAATAAGTAGGACCAAATCTAATTGAAGTGTTGGACCAACATAAAGAATGTCATTTAGACTATTCCCATTAGAAGTCTTATTTGAGGTATTGAAAACCACTCTCAATTTTGTTGTTGGCTTATCCGGATTAACAACCGGATGATGAGGAAACTGAAGAATTTGCTGAAACCAGAGTCATGTGGCTTAATTCTAAATATTCCCTGGGAAGCCTTGTTTCGGAAGAATTAAACAATTGGTCCTAGAATGGCCTAGCTGACCTGCCAATTCAGGTGTGATGGGAAGAGTGACAATATATCTGCCAACTAAGTCCCAACGAGTCGTCCTCTTGAAATTTTCTTCGCAAAATTTGTCCGTAGGAGACAAAATAGCGCGCTTTGGTGGTTCTTTCAATTTCCAAAAACGAAGAAGAGTCTTGTTAAGATCATCTTCTGGATATTTGATTGTGGTTGTTAAAACCGTAATATTGGAATTGGACCAGTAATGATCCAGCCAAAAACAGTTTTTTGTGTCATTAACGAACCTAGAATTTTGATTGAATCCCCCGAAGAAGAATTCTAGGATAAAAATCAGCGCCTACTAATAGATCGACTGTTCTAGACTCAAAGAAATTTCTATGAGCCAAACGAATATTTGGAAAACGGGAAATCAAGTTCACACCAATTGAAAAGGATTGTAAATTGCCAGAAATAGCGGAAATCGCCAAAGCTGCAATTTCCAAGAAGACTGATGTATCAATGGGTGAACCGATACATAAGGAGCATAATTTTTGGGAAATAGTGACATACTTTGGTTAACACCAGAAATGGTAGCTTGTGTCGAAGTGGTAGAATAAACAAGACGACGCTGTAAACTTTGCCGATTTGTCTTTAACCGTCTGTTCCCACATTGTGACGGTAGTTTTAGGCAATCTTTGAATGCACAAGAAGACCAAAGACCAAAAGACTGTTCGCAGAAACGTCGTAGATCGCCATAGCCGAAATGCACCCGTTGATTGCCCGTTGAAGATTCTTCATGCCCGCGCTGAACTCATTTTCAAGGACTGGAAGTTCGAACAACGATATGAGTTGGTTATTAACCAAAATTCTGACATTGTCGTATGTCTCCTTCAATGCTGACCACCCAAGAGCGAAACTCTTATGTGTCAAGGGAAACTTTGAAGTTATGTATTTTGCTTCACCACTAGTTTTCTTTAACAAATGACATAATTTCCCGATGCCGCTAAGGCGGCTGTTGTCGATATACACAACAGAAAAAAGATCCCTGAATGTGGGCCAAGACAGAAAATCGCCATTAAAACATCTATGTCGCAAGGTGGAAGATTTAAACTATACATAACACGGTCATTTGTGGCGGAAACCTCAGCTGACCTTCCTGTTTGGTGTACTAGTAAAATTAAATTATAAGAACTCGATGGAGGATCAACTTCGGATATATTGGCGATAGTGGGTGATAAAGGGTTTCCCATTGGCATACCATACGCCTGTATGTAAAATTAGCCGTCATATTGAAAATAATTGTTTTCCATTAAACAAAATTTGAGGATATTTAGAAATTTGTGCTTTGGTATCGAAGTATGTTTTTGAAGTACTTCCCATTTTTCCATAATATTTTTAATTGCGGTATAAATCGGTATATTCGTAAAGAGTGATACCACGTCAAATGAAACTAGGATCTCGTCCTTATCCAAAACTATGTTTTTTAATTTATTTTTCAGTTCTTTAGAGTTTTTAATGAGATATGACGTTGAAATCAACTTCTGTAGAATATTTCCAATGTATTTGGACATATTGTAGCAAGGGACTTTTATTGATGCTGCTATATGTCGGAGAGGTATTCCAGTTTTGTGTATCTTTGGAAGACCATATAGTTCTGGTGCTTCAGCCGCATTACTTGTTAATTTCGCTTTCTCAAATCTTGTTATGTAGTTGTTTTTGAATAAATCCGTCACTATATTATTATTCATTAAGTGTGTCTTCTTTGTGTTTTTCTTAATATTTAAAGCTCTATTCCGTTGTTCGTTCTTAAATTGTGGCAGCTCTGTTTCGTTCAGTGTATTATTCAAGTCTAGTTCTATTCGCTCTGTCACCTACTTTGTTTTTCTGATTGTGTTGTGTGTTTCTTTTATTTCTATATTGAGTAGTTTAAGTTGGAAGTTGTATTCAATCTGCTCTATCTCTCTTATTATTTTTGCGTTCTTGATAAGTTTTGTGGTTTGTTTTGTTGTGTTTAATATAAACAAAAACTACCTTTGGTCAAAAAAACAACAAAATATTCTTAATTCTATTAAATTAAAAATAAAATAAAAAGGCGGAACCGTCAATTTTGAGCATTTTTTATTCATTATTTAGATATATTTTTCATCTTTTTTTTTCAAAAAAAAAACAACTTCTTGAGACAGTAGAAGACTGCCTCCAAAACAGGTCCAGAAGATGGCTGATCTTCTCTGGCGATCCTACAGTGGACAAAGAACAATTATCACCCAACCATTGATAGTGAGCTGGGCCCAAGGGAACCCAGGACTCGAATAAGTCTGTGATTTCATCACCTTCGGGTACACATCCGGTCCGATGTGTGCGGACTTATGGAAATCGGCACCTGCTAGTTGTATTCCAGCATAGTGGTCTTTTACATAGTCCGGAGCTACTTCTCGCTGAAACGCGAACAAGTTGGGTAGAATCGTAGCAAGATTGTAGGGTTAGTTGGCAGAAGAAATCCTGTCCAACTTTTAAAGAATTGAGCTGAAGCTTAATAGCCAGCGTGGAGTATGGGTCCAACAGTGCTCGCACCTTTACACTTCCGACAACGATGGCGACTTAAACAATCACGTATGGATATGGGACCTGCCTAAGCAATTGGAGCAGAAATGCCCCTGAACCACAAAGCGAATACGTTCCTCGCAAGTCATTTTTAGACATTTGAGACACACTCTTAGGGGGCCTTACTGTCGAACTGACCTTGCCACTGTACTTTTGCCTTGAGGTTGGGTAGCCACTTCTGTTGGGGAAAGACCGGAAACGGCGGGTGCAATCTCCCGTAGAGGAGACGCCATACATATGGTCCATGTTGAGCCTTGAGACCCAGAACTCGCCTGTGCAATCTCCCGTAGAGGAGAAGCTGATTCTGGGACCTCGGTGGAATGGTCGATATTTGCGGCGAGGAGTACCTGAGGGGTACCTCCTGCCATTTGGGATTCAGACCCCGGGTTGGCAGCAAGCGTTGCTGTGCAATTCTCCCGTAGAGGAGAAGCAACACATACTGAATTCGTCGTTATGGACGGGCCGGTTGGTAGTGTCTGTGCAGGCTCCCGCAGATGAGCGGCATCAGATTCTTGAGACCCCAAAAGTACCATATTGGCGTCATCAACTGCTCTCTTCATCCGACAAAGGAATGTCCTCCTCCACAATTGGAAGGGATGCGGCCATCTTACTCAAGTTTTCCATATCTGTGAAAAAATGTCGACGGCACGATAGAGAGAGTTGAACATTTGTATTCGTCGTCGGTCAGAATGACAAGCTTAACTACGGGCCGTTTTACGATACCGTCTTCTGTTTTCACATCCGCGACTCTAACATGAGCGTCAATTCCCGGATAGACTTTTACGGCGCGACTGAGATTCCACGCGTTAGAAGGTAAATGTTCATGTCGAAGGACTAGTAAATCACCCACTTGATTATAGCGTTGCGGAAATTTTCACTTATAAAGATGGTGGATACTCTTTTAATATTCTTCTTTCTACCGAAAGCAGAAATGTTGAGAATGAGCTTTAAGTTTCCGATACCGGTTCATGATATCCAGTAGAGATTCATTTAATATGGACTCTGGAGGAGCAAGGATCGGAGATCCGATAAGAAAATGCCCAGGCGTAATGGCCACCATAGAGTTAAGACCATCGTTCATCGGGCAAAGTGGACGAGAATTTAAACAAGCTTCAATTCGTATTAGAATTGTTGCAAATTCTTCAAACGTATATTTGAGGTTTTTAGCTATTTTTTTCAAATGAGTTTTAAAGCTTTAAACCGCAGCTTCCCAAAGTCCACCCATATGTGGAGCTACGGCTGGGTTAAATTTCCATGAAAGCTCTTGATATTGAAACTTTGAACGGAGCTCAACACGGATCCAATTTAAATTCTCGTTCTTACTCTCTAGATGCACCAACGACGTTAGCGCCATTGTCCGAGAAGATAGTCTAGGGACAACCACGGCGCGAAATAAATCTGTTAAAAGCAGCCAAAAAGGAAACGTTTTGGATGTCCCAATTTAAACTATCGAGACCTAGCCAGTGTGGACCATGCCACCAAATTTGTGAAGAAGTCAACTCCGAAGGAAAAAGCCCCCGGCTGCCTAAGTCGGCAGGATTGTCCTCAGACCAAACGTGGAACCGCCTATTTTGCCCAACATTCTGCTATATGCGACAGGCCCTATTCGCCACGAAAGTGGTCCATGTAGATGGAGATTTCTGAAGCCACGAAAGAACAATTAAGGAATCGTGCCAACAATAGATTTTATGAAATGAAATATCAATCAAGAATATCATTTAGACTATTCCCATTAGAAGTCTTATTTGAGGCGTTGAAAACCACTCTCAGTTTTGTTGTTGGCTTATTTGAAACTCAAAATCTTGAACCGATTTGTAGGGAGAATCCCGAAATAGAATTCTTTGGAGAGGAGTTTGAGTAAGATCTACTCGAATTTGCCTGTACATTTGCGTTATGTCACAACTGAACACAAATTTTAATAGTCTCCATCTTAGAATAAGTAGGACCAAATGTAATTGAAGTGTTGGACCAACATAAAGAATGTCATTTAGACTATTCCCATTAGAAGTCTTATTTGAGGTATTGAAAACCACTCTCAATTTTGTTGTTGGCTTATCCGGATTAACAACCGGATGATGAGGCAAACTGAAGAATTTGCTGAAGCCAGAGTCATGTGGCTTAATTCTAAATATTCCCTGGGAAGCCTTGTTTCGGAAGAATTAAACAATTGGTCCTAGAATGGCCTAGCTGACCTGCCAATTCAGGTGTGATGGGAAGAGTGACAATATATCTGCCAACTAAGTCCCAACGAGTCGTCCTCTTGAAATTTTCTTCGCAAAATTTGTCCGTAGGAGACAAAATAGCGCGCTTTGGTGGTTCTTTCAATTTCCAAAAACGAAGAAGAGTCTTGTTGAGATCATCTTCTGGATATTTGATTGTGGTTGTTAAAACCGTAATATTGGAATTGGACCAGTAATGATCCAGCCAAAAACATTTTTTTTGTGTCATTAACGAACCTAGAATTTTGATTTAATCCCCTGAAGAAGAATTCTAGAATAAAAATCAGCGCCTACTAATAGATCGACTGTTCTAGATTCAAAGAAATTTCTATGAGCCAAACGAATATTTGGAAAACAGGAAATCAAGTTCACACCAATTGAAAAGGATGGTAAATTGCCAGAAATAGCGGAAATCACCAAAGCTGCAAATTCCAAGAAGACTGATGTATAAATGGGTGAACCTATACATAAGGAGCATAATTTTTGGGAAATAGTGACATACTTTGGTTAACACCAGAAATGGTAGCTTGTGTCGAAGTGGTAGAATAACCAAGACGACGCTGTAAACTTTGCCGATTTGTCTTTAACCGTCTGTTCCCACAGCAGAAACGTCGTAGATCGTCATAGCCGAAATGCACCCGTTGATTGCCCGTTGAAGATTCTTCATGCCCGCGCTGAACTCATTTTCAAGGACCGGAAGTTCGAAAAACGATTTGAGTTGGTTATTAACCAAAATTCTGACATTGTCGTATGTCTCCTTCAATGCTGACCACCCAAGAGCGAAACTCTTATGTGTCAAGGGAAACTTTGAAGTTATGTATTTTGCTTCACCACTAGTTTTCTTTAGCAAATGACATAATTTCCCGATGCCGCTAAGGCGGCTGTTGTCGATATACACAACAGAAAAAAGATCCCTGAATGTGGGCCAAGACAGAAAATCGCCATTAAAACATCTATGTCAAAAGGTGGAAGATTTAAACTATACATAACACTGTCATTTGTGGCGGAAACCTCAGCTGACCTTCCTGTTTGGTGTACTAGTAAAATTAAATTATAAGAACTCGATGGAGGATCAACTTCGGATATATTGGCGACAGTGGGTGATAAAGGGTTTCCCATTGGCATACCATACGCCTGTAGGTAAAATTTGCCGTCATATTGAAAATAATTGTTTTCCATTAAACAAAATTTGAGGATATTTAGAAATCTCCTGTTTCTATTCATTTGGCTTGAGGTCAGAACAAATAAAAAAACAGACAAATATTGTTTTTTAATGTTGATTTATTTTTCCGATATTTCGACTATCATCGCTAGTCATCATCAGGGAATTATTGCTTTAAAAAAACAATTACATATTTTTACAAAATTATAAAAACAAAAGTTCCAATAATAATTACTTGGTTTTGTTACTTCCACAGCTTATTACATCCTCTTTAGTTGACAAGAAATTTCCAACTAAATTTTCTTGTGCTTTTCAATGACATTCCTGTATATCTGAGCACAGTGTTCGGTGTCAGACTTATAATTCATTCTTTGTTTAGTTGGTACATTTACAATGTGTAACATCTCGAGCATGTATCTACGTTTTTGATTATTTTCTTGTGCTAGAATTTCCACGTCTTTAAAATTAGGTGTATGTCCTTCTTGCATACAATGGGCAGCAAGAGCTGTTTTTTGTTCTAATGGCTTATTTTTCGAAGGACATACACCTAATTTTAAAGACGTGGAAATTCTAGCACAAGAAAATAATCAAAAACGTAGATACATGCTCGAGATGTTACACATTGTAAATGTACCAACTAAACAAAGAATGAATTATAAGTCTGACACCGAACACTGTGCTCAGATATACAGGAATGTCATTGAAAAGCACAAGAAAATTTAGTTGGAAATTTCTTGTCAACTAAAGAGGATGTAATAAGCTGTGGAAGTAACAAAACCAAGTAATTATTATTGGAACTTTTGTTTTTATAATTTTGTAAAAATATGTAATTGTTTTTTTAAAGCAATAATTCCCTGATGATGACTAGCGATGATAGTCGAAATATCGGAAAAATAAATCAACATTAAAAAAACAATCTTTGTCTGTTTTTTTATTTGTTCTGACCTCAAGCCAAATGAATAGAAACAGGAGATACTGATCAAAGGTCAACTAAAATCATACGATATTTAGAAATTTGTGCTTTGGTATCGAAGTATGTTTTTGAAGTACTTCCCATTTTTCCATAATATTTTTAATTGCGGTATAAATCGGTATATTCGTAAAGAGTGATACCACGTCAAATGAAACTAGGATCTCGTCCTTATCCAAAACTATGTTTCTTAATTTATTTTTCAGTTCTTTAGAGTTTTTAATGTGATATGATGTTGAAATCAACTTCTGTAGAATATTTCCAATGTATTTGGACATATTGTAGCAAGGGACTTTTATTGATGCTGCTATATGTCGGAGAGGTATTCCAGTTTTGTGTATCTTTGGAAGACCATATAGTTCTGGTGCTTCAGCCGCATTACTTGTTAATCTTGCTTTCTCAAATCTTGTTATGTAGTTGTTTTTGAATAAATCCGTCACTATATTATTACTCATTGTTTGAAGTTTCGTTGTAGGATCAAACCTTATCCGTTTGTATGTGTGATTCATTTTATTATTTTATTCCTCCCTGTACATTATGACTGTTTTATTGCCTTTGTCCGCAGTCGTTACCATTATATTGCCTTTGTGTTTGTTCAAGAATTGTATTGTTTTCTCGTGAACTCCCACTATAAACCTCTCTATTTCGTTATTGCAAATATGTCTGCGATGATTCGCAATCCTCCCCGCTATTTTCGTCCTTGTAGTATCCTTTTCGTCATCATTTTCCATTGTTCAATATCCGCTATCAATTTAATTGGCTTGAAATTTTTCCGATGTATGGGTAACGCGAATTTCTTCCCTAGTGATAAAAGCCATTTAATTTCCCTCGTAAATTCTAAATCTGTATGATTTATGAACCAGTCTTCATTAGGAGTTACGTTAATTTTCACGAATTTCTGCTCCTTTAGTTTTTCTATTTTGGATAAGTGTGTCTTCTTTGTGTTTTTCTTAATATTTAAAGCTCTATTCCGTTGTTAGTTCTTAAATTGTTGCAGCTCTGTTTCGTTCAGTGTATTATTCAAGTCTAGTTCTATTCGCTCTGTCACCTTCTTTGTTTCTCTGATTGTGTTGTGTGTTTCTTTTATTTCTATATTGAGTAGTTTAAGTTGGAAGTTGTTTTCAATCTGCTCTATCTCTCTTATTATTTTTGCGTTCTAGAAAAGTTTTGTGGTTTGTTTTGTTGTGTTTAATATAAACAAAAACTACCTTTGGTCAAAAAACAACAAAATATTCTTAATTCTATTAAATTAAAAATAAAATAAAATAAAATAAAATAAAATAAAATAAAATAAAAAGGCGGAACCGTCAATTTTGAGCATTTTTTATTCATTATTTAGATATATTTTTCATCTTTTTTTTTTCAAAAAAACAACTTCTTGAGACAGTAGAAGACTGCCTCCAAAACAGGTCCAGAAGATGGCTGATCTTCTCTGGCGATCCTACAGTGGACAAAGACCAGTTATCACCCAACCATAGATAGTGAGCTGGGCCCAAGGGAACCCAGGACTCGAATAAGTTTGTGATTTCATCACCTTCGGGTACACATCCGGTCCGACGTGTGCGGACTTATGGAAATCGGCACCTGCTAGTTGTATCCCAGCATAGTGGTCTTTTACATAGTCCGGAGCTACTTCTCGCTGAAACGCGAACAAGTTGGGTAGAATCGTAGCAAGATTGTAGAGTTAGTTGGCAGAAGAAATCCTGTCCAACTTTTAAAGAATTGAGCTGAAGCTTAATAGCCAGCGTGGAGTATGGGTCCAACAGTGCTCGCACTAATACCTGAGAATCAGGAAAAAGGAGCTTTACAACCATTGTTGGCCTCATGGTAAGAATGGGCTGTATGGACTGTTTAGTCGGACTAACGGATGCCGAAGACATGGACGAGGCCGGACCAGACGGGGCGGACTGACGTTTCTTAGATTACTTTTGCCCAGACGGAGTCGGTTTTGTTGTAGGCGACATATGCAGAGAAGTAGACCCGAACGGCGGACATTTCTTTGAGCAACGAGTGTTTTGGTTGGATGAAGTGTATGGTGGTCACCTTTACACTTCTGACAACGATGGCGACTTAAACAATCACGTATGGATATGGGACCTGCCTAAGCAATTGGAGCAGAAATGCCCCTGAACCACAAAGCGAATACGTTCCTCGCAAGTCATTTCTAGACATTTGAGACACACTCTTAGGGGGCCTTACTGTCGAACTGACCTTGCCACTGTACTTTTGCCTTGAGGTTGGGTAGCCACTTCTGTTGGGGAAAGACCGGAAACGGCGGGTGCAATCTCCCGTAGAGGAGACGCCATACATATGTTGAGCCTTGAGACCCAGAACTCGCCTGTGCAATCTCCCGTAGAGGAGAAACGGATTCTGGGACCTTGGTGGAATGGTCGATATTTGCGACGAGGAGTACCTGAGGGGTACCTCCTGCCATTAGGGATTCAGACCCCGGGTTGGCAGCAAGCGTTGCTGTGCAATTCTCCCGTAGAGGAGAAGCAACACCTACTGAATTCGTCGTTATGGACGGGCCGGTTGGTAGTGTCTGTGCAGGCTCCCGCAGATGAGCGGCATCAGATTCTTGAGACCCCAAAGGTACCATATTGGCGTCATCAACTGCTCTCTCTTCATCCGACATAGGAATTTCCTCCTCTACAATTGGAAAGGGATGCGGCCATCTTACTCAAGTTTTCCATATCTGTGAAAAAATGTCGACGGCACGATAGAGAGAGTTGAACATTTGTATTCGTCGTCGGTCAGAATGACCAGCTTAACTACGGGCCGTTTTACGATACGTCTTCTGTTTTCACATCCGCGACTCTAACATGAGCGTCGATTCCCGGATAGACTTTTACGGCGCGACTGAGATTCCACGCGTTAGAAGGTAAATGTTCATGTCGAAGGACTAGTAAATCACCCACTTGATTATAGCGTTGCGGAAATTTTCACTTATAAAGATCTACCGAAAGCAGAAATGTTGAGAATGAGCTTTAAGTTTCCGATACCGGTTCACGATATCCAGTAGAGATTCATTTAATATGGACTCTGGAGGAGCAAGGATCGGAAATCCGATAAGAAAATGCCCAGGCGTAATGGCCACCATAGAGTTAAGACCACCGTTCATCGGGCAAAGTGGACGAGAATTTAAACAAGCTTCAATTCGTATTAGAGTTGTTGCAAATTCTTCAAACGTATATTTGAGGTTTTTAGCTATTTTTTTCAAATGAGTTTTAAAGCTTTAAACCGCAGCTTCCCAAAGTCCACCCATATGTGGAGCTACGGCTGGGTTAAATTTCCATGAAAGCTCTTGATATTGAAACTTTGAACGGAGCTCAACATGGACCCAATTTAAATTCTCGTTCTTACTCTCTATATGCACCAAGGAAGTTAGCGCCATTGTCCGAGAAGATAGTCTTGGGACAACCACGGCGCGAAATAAATCTGTTAAAAGCAGCCAAAAAGGTTGCGGTGGATAAGTCAGACGCTGGTTCTAAATGGATTGCTTTCGTAGAAAAGCAAACGAAGACGCAATCATAACCTTTTGTTATTTTACAACCTCGACCTGAAAAGGATTTGATATCAAATCAATACCTCTTGTAGAAAATGGTCTAGAAATCGACGTTCTTTCCGGAGGAAGAGATGCCATAATTTGAGTGCAAGTGCGTTTCTTTGCCAAGAAGCACAGTTGACAATGCCTTATTGTCGCCCTAATCAAAGAAGTAGCAAGAGGAATCCAATACTCCAAGCGAAGCGTACGAAGCATTAGTTGATTTCCTCCGTGCAGGGATTCTATATGAATTTGTTCCACCAAAAGTTTTGCAAATCTACTATGATAGGGTAAGAGAATATGATGCCGTCCAGAAGTGGAAAGAGTTGGAGATTGAGCTAGGCGTCCATCATTACCCCTTTTTGATCCAGAAATGGATTTAAAGACAAGAGAGAACTTTTCGAATTAAGTGGCTTTTTATGGAGTAACGCATAGTAGTCCTCTGGATAATATGCCTCGAGCTAAAACAGCAAGACGAAATCAGAATCTCAGAATTGGTAGGAGTGGACCCTTCAAAGTGATATTTTCCTCTATGAGCAGGATGCGTGTTGTAGAGGAATCTAAGAAAACATGCGAGTGCCCTGTCTAGGGAAGAAAACTGGTTCAAAATATCTTCATAGTCTTTGATTAAAGTATCATGAGTCCTTATTGGATGTCCCAACGGAAACGTTTTGGATGTCCCAATTTAAACTATCGAGACCTAGCCAGTGTGGACCATGCCACCAAATTTGTGAAGAAGCTATTGGAAATGTACCAATGCAAATATTTACATACCTGAATATGTTGTAAGGTGTATACATATAAGTACCTGTACCTATTTTAGAATAATCATCAGTTGTGAATAAACCACCAGTGTGAAAGTGTAAAAGTGTTCTTGTGTCCTCATCTCCAAGTTTGCATCCCAACAGGTTATGGGCCCAGGCAGAAATAAAAGTGTGTGTGCATAAAGTGACAAATAGAGACAACAAGGAAAAAGCAGCAGTGATAAAGGAAAAATCAACAAGCAGTGAGCAGTAATACATTGTGAAAAATTAAAGTGCGCAGCTGTGAACGTGAAAAGCAAGGAAAATGAATTCCCTCTACAACATTGCGAAATTGGATGATACCAACTACGGCTCATGGAGTCTACAAGTGAGAAGTGTCCTGGTACATCAAGACTTGTGGTCGGTGGTCAATGGTGAGATGGAGAAGCCTGTTCCAAATGAGAAGAATTCCAGTGAAGTTGCCGCATGGAAGCGCAAAGACGAAAAGGCTACAGCAACCATCATCTTGAGTGCAACACCGGTGCAGATTGCTCACATCAAGAACTGCACAACAACGAAGGAGACTTGGGAAGCGTTGAAAGAGGTACATCGGCCAAAGGGATCGGTAAGAAAAGTGACCCTCTTCAAGCAACTGATCCAGATGCGCATGGCAGAAAATGAAGATGTACAGGAGTACATATGCAAGTTTGTGACTATAGTGGAAAAGTTGGCAGAGACTGGAATAGATCTACAGGAGGAGCTGTATGTCATCATGTTGCTAGCCAGCCTGCCAACATCATATGAAAATCTAGTTGTTGCACTAGAAGCGAGGGACGAGCTGCCAAAATTGAGTACCCTCAAGATCAAATTGGGTGAAGAATGTGATCGCCGAAAAATCAGCAACAACAGCGCACACGGAGATGACGTTCAAATTTTTATGGCACAAACAAGAAGAAGCAACAAGGGCAGAAGTAACGGCGCAGGTACCAGTAAGCAGAAAAATCCTCGCGACTTCAAATGCTTCAATTGTGGACGTTCAGGACATTACGCCGCACAATGTAGAGACCGAGGTGCAAAAGGTAAAAGCAACAGAGAATCAAGCAAGAGTGTATACAACAACAATGGCAACAGGCGTTCAGGTAACAATAAGAAAAATGTGAAATGCTACAATTGTGGTCGTAGAGGACATTTTGCCGCACAGTGCAGAGACAAGGGAAAGTCCAGCGAAGAAACACACACACATTCATATGCAGTGCTAGAATCATCGAACAAGAAGAGCGTTTTGAACTCCAGCGTGTGGTGTGTCGACAAATCACATCAAATCACATGTGTTGTGAAAGAGATATGTTCGAGAATTTGGTTGAGCACACAGAAACTATCGATTTGGTTGGCGAAGAGAAGATCGTTGCTAGAGGCAAAGGCAGTGTGTGGCTGGCAGATTGTGACATCATGCTGAAAGATGTGCTGTACGTACCTGAGATGCAGTGTAATTTTATGTCGGTGGTAAAGGTAGCAGAAAAGGCAACAGTGAAGTTTGATAGCAGAGGTGCTAAAATAATAGACAGAGGAAAAACTGTTATGTTCGCCAGAAAACAAGGAAATTTGTTTTTGTACAGCCCGAAGGAAATCAGCAATCGGCGCGGCTATGATGCGAGTAAGGAGAGGAAATCCAATGTGATCCAGATTGTTGAAGAACAGAAGGATGAGAGCGATTATGAGTCAGCCAACGAAAGTGAAAACGAAGAAAACATAGTTTCATACAGGCCACAGAAAATGCGAAAACGTTACGAACAAGAGTGTGAAGCCTTTTGATGAAAATGGTTAGTCCAGTATATGTTTGATAAACGGCGATAAAAAGATTTAATTCGACTGTAGATGTAAATAGTTAATAATATGAAATTAATGAATTATGTAATTATGTATCTGTATATACTAGAATGTAAGATAATTTATAGTGTGTCTATATTTAAGAAAACATTGTATGTCAATGTAAGTTGTATGTCAACTGTAAAGTAAAAAGGAAATGTAAATATTTTCATTGAGGAGGAGTATTGGAAATGTACCAATGCAAATATTTACATACCTGAATATGTTGTAAGGTGTATACATATAAGTACCTGTACCTATTGTAGAATAATCATCAGTTGTGAATAAACCACCAGTGTGAAAGTGTAAAAGTGTTCTTGTGTCCTCATCTCCAAGTTTGCATCCCAACAGAAGCCAACTCCGAAGGAAAAAGCCCCCGGCTGCCTAAGTCGGCAGGATTGTCCTCAGACCAAACGTGGAACCGCCTATTTTGCCCATCATTCTGCTATATGCGACAGGCCCTATTCGCCACGAAAGTGGTCCATGTAGATGGAGATTTCTGAAGCCACGAAAGAACAATTAAGGAATCGTGCCAACAATAGATTTTATGAAATGAAATATCAATCAAGAATATCATTTAGACTATTCCCATTAGAAGTCTTATTTGAGGCGTTGAAAACCACTCTCAGTTTTGTTGTTGGCTTATTTGAAACTCAAAATCTTGAACCGATTTGTAGGGAGAATCCCGAAATAGAATTCTTTGGAGAGGAGTTTGAGTAAGATCTACTCGAATTTGCCTGTACATTTGCGTTATGTCACAACTGAACACAAATTTTAAAAGTCTCCATCTTAGAATAAGTAGGACCAAATCTAATTGAAGTGTTGGACCAACATAAAGAATGTCATTTAGACTATTCCCATTAGAAGTCTTATTTGAGGTATTGAAAACCACTCTCAATTTTGTTGTTGGCTTATCCGGATTAACAACCGGATGATGAGGCAAACTGAAGAATTTGCTGAAACCAGAGTCATGTGGCTTAATTCTAAATATTCCCTGGGAAGCCTTGTTTCGGAAGAATTAAACAATTGGTCCTAGAATGGCCTAGCTGGCCTGCCAATTCAGGTGTGATGGGAAGAGTGACAATATATCTGCCAACTAAGTCCCAACGAGTCGTCCTCTTGAAATTTTCTTCGCAAAATTTGTCCGTAGGAGACAAAATAGCGCGCTTTGGTGGTTCTTTAAATTTCCAAAAACGAAGAAGAGTCTTGTTAAGATCATCTTCTGGATATTTGATTGTGGTTGTTAAAACCGTAATATTGGAATTGGACCAGTAATGATCCAGCCAAAAACAGTTTTTTGTGTCATTAACGAACCTAGAATTTTGATTGAATCCCCTGAAGAAGAATTCTAGGATAAAAATCAGCGCCTACTAATAGATCGACTGTTCTAGATTCAAAGAAATTTCTATGAGCCAAACGCATATTTGGAAAACGGGAAATCAAGTTCACACCAATTGAAAAGGATGGTAAATTGCCAGAAATAGCGGAAATCACCAAAGCTGCAATTTCCAAGAAGACTGATGTATCAATGGGTGAACCTATACATAAGGAGCATAATTTTTGGGAAATAGTGACATACTTTGGTTAACACCAGAAATGGTAGCTTGTGTCGAAGTGGTAGAATAACCAAGACGACGCTGTAAACTTTGCCGATTTGTCTTTAACCGTCTGTTCCCACATTGTGACGGTAGTTTTAGGCAATCTTTGCATGCACAAGAAGACCAAAAGACTGTTCGCAGAAACGTCGTAGATCGCCATAGCCGAAATGTACCCGTTGATTGCCCGTTGAAGATTCTTCATGCCCGCGCTGAACTCATTTTCAAGGACCGGAAGTTCGAACAACGATTTGAGTTAGTTATTAACCAAAATTCTGACATTGTCGTATGTCTCCTTCAATGCTGACCACCCAAGAGCGAAACTCTTATGTGTCAAGGGAAACTTTGAAGTTATGTATTTTGCTTCACCACTAGTTTTCTTTAGCAAATGACATAATTTCCCGATGCCGCTAAGGCGGCTGTTGTCGATATACACAACAGAAAAAAGATCCCTGAATGTGGGCCAAAACAGAAAATCGCCATTAAAACATCTATGTCGCAAGGTGGAAGATTTAAACTATACATAACACGGTCATTTGTGGCGGAAACCTCAGCTGACCTTCCTGTTTGGTGTACTAGTAAAATTAAATTATAAGAACTCGATGGAGGATCAACTTCGGATAAATTGGCGATAGTGGGTGATAAAGGGTTTCCCATTGGCATACCATACGCCTGTAGGTAAAATTTGCCGTCATATTGAAAATAATTGTTTTCCATTAAACAAAATTTGAGGATATTTAGAATTTTGTGCTTTGGTATCGAAGTATGTTTTGAAGTACTTCCCATTTTTCCATAATATTTTTAATTGCGGTATAAATCGGTATATTCGTAAAGAGTGATAACACGTCAAATGACACTAGGATCTCGTCCTTATCCAAAACTATGTTTTTTAATTTATTTTTCAGTTCTTTAGAGTTTTTAATGTGATATGATGTTGAAATCAACTTCTGTAGAATATTTCCAATGTATTTGGACATATTGTAGCAAGGGACTTTTATTGATGCTGCTATATGTCGGAGAGGTATTCCAGTTTTGTGTATCTTTGGAAGACCATATAGTTGTGGTGCTTCAGCCGCATTACTTGTTAATCTCGCTTTCTCAAATCTTGTTATGTAGTTGTTTTTGAATAAATCCGTCACTATATTATTCTTCATTGTTTGAAGTTTCGTTGTAGGATCAAACCTTATCCGTTTGTATGTGTGATTCATTTTATTATTTTATTCCTCCCTGTACATTATGACTGTTTTATTGCCTTTGTACGCAGTCGTTACCATTATATTGCCTTTGTGTTTGTTCAAGAATTGTATTGTTTTCTCGTGAACTCCCACTATAAACCTCTCTATTTCGTTATTGCAAATATGTCTGCGATGATTCGCAATCCTCCCCGCTATTTTCGTCCTTGTAGTATCCTTTTCGTCATCATTTTTTAAAGTTTGAATCCATTGTTCAATATCCGCTATCAATGTAATTGGCTTGAAATTTTTCCGATGTATGGGTAACGCGAATTTCTTCCTTAGTGATAAAAGCCATTTAATTTCCCTCGTAAATTCTAAATCTGTATGATTTATGAACCAGTCTTCATTAGGAGTTACGTTAATTTTCACGAATTTCTGCTTCTTTAGTTTTTCTATTTTGGATAAGTGTGTCTTCTTTGTGTTTTTCTTGATATTTAAAGCTCTATTCCGTTGTTCGTTCTTAAATTGTGGCAGCTCTGTTTCGTTCAGTGTATTATTCAAGTCTAGTTCTATTCGCTCTGTCACCTTCTTTGTTTCTCTGATTGTGTTGTGTGTTTCTTTTATTTTTATATTGAGTATTTTAAGTTGGAAGTTGTATTCAATCTGCTCTACCTCTCTTATTATTTTTGCGTTCTTGAAAAGTTTTGTGGTTTGTTTTGTTGTGTTTAATATAAACAAAAACTACCTTTGGTCAAAAAAACAACAAAATATTCTTAATTCTATTAAATTAAAAATAAAATAAAAGGCGGAACCGTCAATTTTGAGCATTTTTTATTCATTATTTAGATATATTTTTCATCTTTTTTTTTCAAAAAAACAACTTCTTGAGACAGTAGAATACTGCCTCCAAAACTAGTCCAGAAGATGGCTGATCTTCTCTGGCGATCCTACAGTGGACAAAGACCAGTTATCACCCAACCATAGATAGTGAGCTGGGCCCGAGGGAACCCAGGACTCGAATAAGTCTGTGATTTCATCACCTTCGGGTACACATCCGGTCCGATGTGTGCGTTTAGTCGGACTAACGGATGCCGAAGACATGGACGAGACCGGACCAGACGGGGCGGACTGACGTTTCTTAGAGTACTTTTGCCCAGACGGAGTCGGTTTTGTTGTAGTCGACATATGCAGAGAAGTAGACGCAGTGTCTTGTTTACCCGAACGGCGGACATTTCTTTGAGCAACGAGTGATTTGGTTGGATGAAAAAGTGTATGGTGGTCACCTTTACACTTCTGACAACGATGGCGACTTAAACAATCACGTATGGATATGGGACCTGCCTAAGCAATTGGAGCAGAAATGCCCCTGAACCACAAAGCGAATACGTTCCTCGCAAGTCATTTTTAGACATTTGAGACACACTCTTAGGGGGCCTTACTGTCGAACTGACCTTGCCACTGTACGCTTGCCTTGAGGTTGGGTAGCCACTTCTGTTGGGGAAAGACCGGAAACGGCGGGTGCAATCTCCCGTAGAGGAGACGCCATACATATGGTCCATGTTGAGCCTTGAGACCCAGAACTCGCCTGTGCAATCTCCCGTAGAGGAGAAGCTGATTCTGAGACCTCGGTGGAATGGTCGATATTTGCGACGAGGGTACCTCCTGCCATTAGGGATTCAGACCCCGGGTTGGCAGCAAGCGTTGCTGTGCAATTCTCCCGTAGAGGAGAAGCAACACCTACTGAATTCGTCGTTATGGACGGGCCGGTTGGTAGTGTCTGTGCAGGCTCCCGCAGATGAGCGGCATCAGATTCTTGAGACCCCAAAGGTACCATATTGGCGTCATCAACTGCTCTCTCTTCATCCGACAAAGGAATGTCCTCCTCCACAATTGGAAGGGATGCGGCCATCTTACTCAAGTTGTCCATATCTGTGAAAAAATGTCGACGGCACGATAGAGAGAGTTGAACATTTGTATTCGTCGTCGGTCAGAATGACAGCTTAACTACGGGCCGTTTTACGATACCGTCTTCTGTTTTCACATCCGCGACTCTAACATGAGCGTCGATTCCCGGATAGACTTTTACGGCGCGACTGAGATTCCACGCGTTAGAAGGTAAATGTTCATGTCGAAGGACTAGTAAATCACCCACTTGATTATAGCGTTGCGGAAATTTTCACTTATAAAGATGGTGGATACTCTCTTAATATTCTTCTTTCTACCGAAAGCAGAAATGTTGAGAATGAGCTTTAAGTTTCCGATACCGGTTCACGATATCCAGTAAAGATTCATTCATTCAATTAGAATTGTTGCAAATTCTTCAAACGTATATTTGAGGTTTTTAGCAATTTTTTCAAATGAGTTTTAAAGCTTTAAACCGCAGCTTCCCAAAGTCCACCCATATGTGGAGCTACGGCTGGGTTAAATTTCCATGAAAGCTCTTGATATTGAAACTTTGAACGGAGCTCAACACGGATCCATTTTAATGCCAATTTAAATTCTCGTTTTTACTCTCTAGATACACCAACGAAGTTAGCGCCATTGTCCGAGAAGATAGTCTTGGGACAACCACGGCGCGAAATAAATCTGTTAGAAGCAGCCAAAAAGGTTGCGGTGGATAAGTCAGACGCTGGTTCTAAATGGATTGCTTTCGTAGAAAAGCAAACGAAGACGCAATCATAACCCTCGACCTGAAAAGGATTTGATATCAAATCAATACCTCTTGTAGAAAATGGTCTAGAAATCGACGTTCTTTCCGGAGGAAGAGATGCCATAATTTGGGTGCAAGTGCGTTTCTTTGCCAAGAAGCACAGTTGACAATGCCTTATTGTCGCCCTAACCAAAGAAGTAGCACGAGGAATCCAATACTCCAAGCGAAGCGTACCAAGCATTAGTTGATTTCCTCCGTGCAGGGATTCTATATGAATTTGTTCCACCAAAAGTTTTGCAAATCTACTATGATAGGGTAAGAGAATATGATGCCGTTCAGAAGTGGAAAGAGTTGGAGATTGAGCTAGGCGTCCATCATTACCCCTTTTTGACAGGCCCTGTTCGCCACGAAAGTGGTCCATGTAGATGGAGATTTCTGAAGCCACGAAAGAACAATTAAGGAATCGTGCCAACAATAGATTTTATGAAATGAAATATCAATCAAGAATATCATTTAGACTATTCCCATTAGAAGTCTTATTTGAGGCGTTGAAAACCACTCTCAGTTTTGTTGTTGGCTTATTTGAAACTCAAAATCTTGAACCGATGTGTAGGGAGAATCCCGAAATAGAATTCTTTGGAGAGGAGTTTGAGTAAGATCTACTCGAATTTGCCTGTACATTTGCGTTATGTCACAACTGAACACAAATTTTAAAAGTCTCCATCTTAGAATAAGTAGCACCAAATCTAATTGAAGTGTTGGACCAACATAAAGAATTTCATTTAGACTATTCCCATTAGAAGTCTTATTTGAGGTATTGAAAACCACTCTCAATTTTGTTGTTGGCTTATCCGGATTAACAACCGGATGATGAGGCAAACTGAAGAATTTGCTGAAACTAGAGTCATGTGGCTTAATTCTAAATATTCCCTGCGAAGCCTTGTTTCGGAAGAATTAAACAATTGGTCCTAGAATGGCCTAGCTGACTTGCCAATTCAGGTGTGATGGGAAGAGTGACAATATATCTGCCAAATAAGTCCCAACGAGTCGTCCTCTTGAAATTTTCTTCGCAAAATTTGTCCGTTGGAGACAAAATAGCGCGCTTTGGTGGTTCTTTCAATTTCCAAAAACGAAGAAGAGTCTTGTTAAGATCATCTTCTGGATATTTGATTGTGGTTGTTAAAACCGTAATATTGGAATTGGACCAGTAATGATCCAGCCTAAAACAGTTTTTTGTGTCATTAACGAACCTAGAATTTTGATTGAATCCCCTGAAGAAGAATTCTAGGATAAAAATCAGCGCCTACTAATAGATCGACTGTTCTAGATTCAAAGAAATTTCTATGAGCCAAACGAATATTTGGAAAACGGGAAATCAAGTTCACACCAATTGAAAAGGATGGTAAATTGCCAGAAATAGCGGAAATCACCAAAGCTGCAATTTCCAAGAAGACTGATGTATCAATGGGTGAACCTATACATAAGGAGCATAATTGTTGGGAAATAGTGACATACTTTGGTTAACACCAGAAATGGTAGCTTGTGTCAAAGTGGTAGAATAACCAAGACGACGCTGTAAACTTTGCCGATTTGTCTTTAACCGTCTGTTCCCACATTGTGACGGTAGTTTAAGGAAATCTTTGAATGCACAAGAAGACCAAAGACCAAAAGACTGTTCGCAGAAACGTCGTAGATCGCCATAGCCGAAATGCACCCGTTGAAGATTCTTCATGCCCGCGCTGAACTCATTTTCAAGGACCGGAAGTTCGAACATTGTCGACATTGTCGTATGTCTCCTTCAATGCTGACCACCCAAGAGCGAAACTCTTATGTGTCAAGGGAAACTTTGAAGTTATGTATTTTGCTTCACCACTAGTTTTCTTTAGCAAATGACATAATTTCCCGATGCCGCTAAGGCGGCTGTTGTCGATATACACAACAGAAAAAAGATCCCCGAATGTGGGCCAAGACAGAAAATCGCCATTAAAACATCTATGTCGCAAGGTGGAAGATTTAAACTATACATAACACGGTCATTTGTGGCGGAAACCTCAGCTGACCTTCCTGTTTGGTGTACTAGTAAAATTAAATTATAAGAACTCGATGGAGGATCAACTTCGGATATAGGTCCTAATTCGAACGTTGGGATTTTTACACCATGTTGTGAAGATGAATTGGAACTCTTCTGCGAAGCACGAAGCTGATCCAACTTTCTATTAGCTGTAGCAATAACGTTGACATATGCCCTAAATGCAACATTGTATTTACTTTGGGCTGATTCGAGGTTTTCTTGTACATCACCAGAAAGTTTAATAGAAGTAAGGCATCGGTCATACGTCTCTTTCACTTTATCTCATAGCGACTTAGCCTCGGAAGACTGAACTTCTAGAAGAGAAATATCCAAATCTTCATCTCGAAGAGAATTGAAGAAGTTTTCAAATTAAACAATAGCATCAGATGCTCTGATGAAACAATCGAGTGGAGATAGAGGCATTTTGAATCGCAAATAAGACCAATAGATGAAAATCACTGAAAGAAAACTTAGAAATTGGTTTGAAAAATCCAAAGCTTTAATGATATTGAACGAATCCCACCGAAAATTAAGAGGAAAAACTTCAAAAATGCAGGAAAATTACTTTATTTGTTAGGGAATACTAACAAAAGCAACACCAAACAGTTCAGGCAAAAATATCAGCGAAAACTAAAAAAACTGTAAATAATTTTTTCTCAGTGTAGAAAAAATTAACTAATAATCTCACTATGTATCGAAAAATACACGGATTTTAGATTTATGTATAGATATATACACAAAATAATTATTTCCGAAAAGAAATAATCAAAAAAGATAAAAATAAGGCAAAAAAAATCCCAAAACTCAGATATTTTTCAATATTTTTAACCGATTGTAGGGTGCACGGACTGTAAGATACACACTACAGGTTAAAATAATAAATAAAATTTCCAAAATCGTAAAGAAAAATTCAAATAAAATCGTATATACATATATTAGAAAAATAACGACAATTATTATTAACTATTGATACGACCGAATGTAGGGTGTATTTTATACCGTCCCGAATTTCCATATTTTTTCCAAAAAAAACATAAATTTGTCACTTTTTAGTGTGACCCGACTTATTATACCTTGTGAGTGCTTACCGACTACTCATGAACTAACCAACCACAATGTATACAGCACTGATATGTGATCGTATTGTTGTTGTACTAACCAATATGAATGTTGTTAGTGTAATTTCTTATTTGCTTTTGTGCCAATAATCACACAATAACTAAACCACACAACAATATGATCAGGACCACTGCTTTTTATTTTATTTCTCACTTTTTACATACGTTTACGCGTATATCGTAATGGGTACTTTACACGATATGTTTGTTACATACGAGTTGTCACTTTGCATATACATTTTGTATGGGAGAAGTGACAACTCATATGCAAAAAACATATCGCGTAAAGTACCCATAAGTAAGAGTGTTTTATTAAGAGTGTAATATTAGGTGTGTTCGTTTACTCAATAATTTGTACAAATTTGTACAAGTCCAGTAACTTCTTGCAATCGACTAAGCTCTTTTGTATTGTACTGTAGAGTAAACGAACAACATCCAGTAACAATTTGTAAAAATTTTCAGTAGACGAACACACATATTCTTGAAGAGAATTATTATACAGTATTTCCCGGATATAAGTAATGTGGAAAATGCAAGCAAAGCTGTGCATATAAGCGGGGGATTCATATATCGAAATCCCGTTTATAAGCACAATCAGTGCTTATATACTAATCCCGCTTATAAGTACTATCGGTGCATATATAAAAATTCCCCATATACAAATTCTCATTAAAATTGCAATTTATTCGATTTTAATCAACCAAAAAAAAAACCATTTCATTAATAAGAAAACATCCCACTTCTTTGTTTAATACTAGGCTCGTATATCAATAGAAGTTTCGTATATTTAAAGAGAGAATAATTTTAATTATTTTTATTTTTAAGTAAAAAAGCGTTAAGTTCGGTCGGGCCGAACCATAAAATATTCTAAAATGATATAGAATAATTAGTTTTCTTGCTGTTACGAAAGTACAAATATCCACAATTTCAGGCAGAGAAGACTTTTGACCATTGAGAACTCCAAATAACTAACTTTAGCTAATTCGGTCAGCTAAAAGCTTGAAAATACATGAAATCGGGCGGTAACGTTATTTGGGGCTATAACAAAACATATGCTTATGTCCACAATTTTGGATAGATAAGTTTTTTGACCACTAGGAACCATTAATGCCAAATTATTGCTAATTCGTTCTGAAAATGTAGATGAAAACCTCAAAATACCTGACATCGAACGGTACCGTTATATGGGGACTATACCAAAACTCTAACTGCAGACAAAAGACTCATCTTTCCGAAATTTCAGTATTCTATCCCTATTTTTGTGGATGCTGTAGTGATTACTACAGACGGAGGATCGGAAATGCATAGATCGAATCCGAATTTTACCCTGATAATGAATGTTTATACTTTATAGTGTTGCAAATGATTATTTCAATGAGTTACAAATGGAAAAACAAAGTTAATATACCCTTCATACTATGGTGGAGGGGATAAAATGTACGTTATTTTTGCCTGTGCATTGTCCAAAATAGTATTGCTCTATGTTTTCTATTTCATGAAGCAATTTATTGGCAGGAAATTTTGGAAATTTAATTTTCTGCACAATCGTTCTCATCTAATTCTTTATTCTACGACATAACTTCTCTGACTTCCTTGGATCTCCATAACATTGTAGGTTGTTACTGCTCGTCAAAAATCACATTGTATGTAAATACAAAAAACATGCCTTTTTAAATGTCAACAATATTCATTGATTTTCTAAATTCGTCAATAATTTTTTGCCTTTTTGCCACCGCCATAGCCAGCCAGTAGATGGAGTAAATGGCTTATTTATTTTTATTGCAATTAGTTCAGGTTTCTCTAAAAGCATATTGCCTGAAAGAACAGCTCCAAACGAACGCATTTCGAAGAATGCGTGCTCATTTTGCGTTTTATATTGAGATTTCTTGACTAGTCTTTCACCACTTAACTGTCCTTATCACGTATAGGCTTACCATATTTAAAGTCGATGAAAGATTTTATTATCATCCAAATTGTTTTGAGCCGGTGCATATAAACGAATTTTTTAAGCCAAAATGAAAGAATGATGACAAAATTGCAAGTGCTTATAAGAGGGGAATGCACATAAGCGGGATGCATATATCGAAATAATGTCAATGTATTTTGAACAAAAAATAACATTTGCACAAATTTCAGTGCTATTAACCGGGGAATGCTTATATCCGGGGTGCATATAAGAGGGAAATACTGTACACAATACAAATAAATAACAACAAATACGTATAACCGACGGACACTTGTAAAACGACCGTAGTTAGCCACTGTAGTTGTTTTTGTTCGTATTTATTATGAGCTTTAAAAAAAAACACTCGGGGTAAATGCTCACTAAAATGACGGTACGTACTTTTTAGTGGTGAATTGATGATTTTTTGAAAATAAAAATGATCAGGGTAAAGATGAAAAGCTAGTGGTGATGTTTGTGTATGAAAATACTGCTTGTTGATGTTGACGAAGTCAAACCTTGCAAAGAGAAGAACAAGGGCCTTATTCGTTGTTATTGCTGAAAGCACTTATCCCGGCTCGAAGTGACCGAAATGTTGCGGAGCAGTGTAAATAAAAGAAAAAAAGAAACCCAAATAAAAAGGCAGTAATTTTATTTAAAATAAAATTTGCGGTTTTATTAATATATTAGTCGAAGAACTAGTATTGATTACCTTGTATTTACAATGGTGTTGCTAACGATGTTGTTGGACGAAAATC
The DNA here is from genome assembly GCF_047663935.1 of Musca autumnalis. Classification (NCBI taxonomy): domain Eukaryota; kingdom Metazoa; phylum Arthropoda; class Insecta; order Diptera; family Muscidae; genus Musca; species Musca autumnalis. The sequence goes on from NW_027411644.1 coordinate 130,561,751, forward strand.
CGAATAACAAGTGAAGTTAAAAGTATAACAAGAGATCATAGATGTCACAAGAACCGCGCAAATTGACAGATCTTACTCGCTGTAATTTGTCATAGCCCACTTTGAACGAAAATTCAAAGTCGGATAAAAAAGTGTATTATGACAAATTACGGAAAGTTGTTAGTGAATGTATTTTCATAAAGTTTATTTAATTTTAACTTTAAAACAAACCACCTATGCAAAAAATAATCAATTTAGGTCCACGTTTGATATAGCCCCCGTATATAGGTACCCCTGATTTTACCATATTTTCCAATTGATGAAGCCCTTAGTTGGCATCTTCGCTTCTCAGGGTAGCACACCTTTTCGAAAAAATATTCAATGTAGGTCCGAGTTTCGGAGTAGCGTCCATATAAAGACACCTTCTGATTCGATGCTCTTGGTCACATTTCCAAACGATTTGGTCGAAAGTCTGTATTTTGGCTTCATTGGGAGTAGAAAACCTTCCTGCAGACGATTTTCGATATACTCGTAGGTAAAGATTTTGGTATAGGGCCCTTATAAAGGTACCTCCCAAGTCCATGTATGGGAAGTGGTCAATTCCAAATGGAGGAGATGGTATTAGGCCAGAAGAGCAAACCCCCGAAAGGATTTTGAATTCTCAGGCTAATACCGAATATCGGGAGGTACTGTTCTATGGGGGCTGTACAAGTTCGATACATTGGTCACGCCAATGTATTTGTTCAATACATTGTTACCCCTTCCGTGCATTTCAATTACCCACGCTGATTGGCCGCTCTCACAAGCCCTATGGGGATATCTTCTCTGCACTTTTTCCAGGGGCCTTATTTGCTAAGTTCATAGGAGAAAAATCATCAGCACCATCATCCCCCCTCATCAGTGCGCATCGTCTCAACATCATGCACATCAAAATAACCAAAACATCATCCACAAACAATATCATTTACTAAAAGGTACGTAGTTCAGTTTCTTTTATATTGAGCATACCGCGAGTGTTGTTGGTTTTGCATTTTTTCGGTTTTAAAAAAGTGATTTTTTGATATTTGATACAATTGCATTAACGCTTGTGTTATTACATAGGAATCATTATACATTGCACCGTTGTGCAATGGTATGCACGCCCGCCTTGCACGCAGGAGGTCGTGAGTTCGATTCTCCGGCCAGGCAACATCAAGCATTTTTCAACGGTGGCAAAATACCCCTCAGTAATGTTGGCGACATTTCCTGAGTATTTCAGCCTTGAAAAACTTCTCCACAAGTGGTGTCTTAAGACACGCCGTTCGGACTCGGCGATAAACAGTAGGTCCCACTTCATTGAGCTAAATATGAATCGGGGTGCACTCATTGATATGAGAGAAGTCTCCCTTGTCCTGAACGCCAACATACCTACCAATGTGGAATGGTTGCTTTCATTAGGACCTAAATTCGCGCTCTCAACAACAAAGACTACTTTCCCACTGTTCAATATTATTGCTGAGGGAGAGGACTGTATCCAGACACTGCACGATGGGGCCAATAGCAGGTTTTCGAGGCAAAAAGTCAATTTTTGAAGTGAACAATTTGAAAAAAATAATAACGGATTTCGATTGCCAACACTCTGAATCACTAAAAATAAAAAATAAATCAATCTGGTAACATCACATAACGACATACTGATCTGGCAATGGTGACATATTTTCTTATGCATCTTTTTCCGACATTCATTATAAATAAGTAGTGAAAGCATTTTAGGAGCCAAAAAGAACATTTCAACATTTTTATATTTTTTAAACATGGAAAGCTCTTCAATGGGTATGTAAAATAAGATAGTGTTAACAAATAATAAAAATGTTATGTGTTGTAAATGTATTTTTGAGTTAAGATGTTATGTCATTTTTGGAGTATTTTGCTTTGTTATCCATGTTTTTTCTGGAGTATAACTTTTGAGATCTAGGTAGATCTAGGATATTATATATATGTGGTGAAAGGTATTAATGTGTACTATCATTTTGAGAAAAAAATAGGTGCGCCTATCTGCGCCTTTTCATAAAAATCTGATTTCAGATGTCTAATACTTAAAAATATGGACATTTTTATGTTTTGGTTGGCGAATAATCGGAAACCCATTAATGTTACCAATTGGATTTCGGAAAAATTTAATAGACGTATATAATAATAATAATATATAATTTCAAAGATATCGCAAACTTTGGCTTTTGTGGCGGAATCTTAGCCGATTTAATTTAGTAAAATTTGTAACCTTTTTTTTATTAACTTATAACAAACCACAGACAAAACCATGAATTCTGAACATATGTATATAGGGGAGCTATTTCTATATCTGAACCGATTTCAATATAACTTGACAAACTTATTTGTAGTCCGAATTCCGTAACATTTTCCAAATTTTATTGTAATTTGATGGAATTTGCATGCTTGGTCAATCATTTTCCTGAAATCGGGCGAACATATATATGGGAGCTATGTCCAATTCTGAACCGATTTGAATATGATTTGCCAAAAATGTTTCTAGACCAAAATCCGTCACACATATCAAATTTCATCAAGATTGGACATACATAGCGGGATTGGTGCACCAAATACCTAAAATCGGGCGAAAATATATATGGGAGCAATATCAAAATCTGAACCGATTTCAATATAACTTGGCAAACTTATTTGTAGTCCTAATTCCGTGGTATTTTCCAAATCGCATAAAAATTGGGCAGAATTTGCGTGTTTGGTCCATCAATTGCTTGAAATCGGGCAAACATATATACGGCAGCTATATGTATATATGAACCAAATTTGGCATATTAGTTTCTAAGCCCATTATAAACATCTGTACAAAATTTGGAAGGTCTAGCTTGCCCCAGTGATTTGTTGCCTCGAAAACCTGTCATTGGCCCCATCGTGCACTGGTGAGCAGAGAACAACAGGAGAACGCGAGAATAAACTTAGTGACTCTCATCAACGATCACATGCGCAACTTTAAATTGAGCAAAAGAGATCGCTTTATTTTAAATACAGTGGGACAAACTAATAAATTTATAAAAGAGAATAAAGATATTAATCCTTAATTCAGAGAAAGTCTGTAAAACGGTTGCGATGCTAAAAAGCGAATATGAGTAAAAAAATGCAACAACTACTAATGGATATGAGCACGTACAGACGAGTAAGAAAGGATCCTACAACATCTCTGCAAGAAAGGTGCAACAAAATTGTAATGCAACTCTTTGAATTAAAAGTCATCAATGAAAATGATAAACATAAACTTATAAATAGGACTTCAGTAGTACCAAAAATCTATGGACTACCAAAAATTCATAAGGAAGGGACTTCATTACGTCCCATATGTTCTTTTATAAATTCACCAACGTACGAGTTATCGAAATATGTAGCCAATATTTTGAAATCTTTGACGAAAGACTCAAAATACAATATAAAAGACGCCTGCGAGTTTAAATCTAGGGTGAACCAACAATTTATTGATGACGACGAAATTGTGATGTAAAAATCTTGTAAATCTTGCAATAACCATCATAAAAGAAAAGTGGACCGCACTCAAAGAACACACAAACATTCCAATGCATCTATTTATAGATATTCTTACCATGTGTATAAAATACTCACGTTATTTCATATATAATGGCAAAATATATGAACAATTAAAAGGTATGCCAATGGGTTCTCCAATATCACCAATAATCGCTGATATTGTTATGGAAAAATTACTGGACGAGACTTTAGAGACTTTGAATAAAAACCAAGGATCCTGACCAAGTATGTCGATGACATATTCTGCATATTAAAAAGGGATGAAGTCGATGCTACCCTCTATCTTTTAAATACATATAACCAACAGCTACGTTTCGCAATAGAGAGTGAGAAAAAAAATCAGTTAGCATACCTAGACTCACTGGTAATCAGACAAGGTAACAGACTGCTCCTAGATTGGTATCAAAAATCAACTGCGTCTGGAAGAATTATTAACTATAATTCAAAACATCTACGACGCTTAAAAATAAATACTGCTACAAACATCAATATTAGCGATAAAAAGTTTCACGCACACATTGAAATCGAAATTAAAAAGATTTTAGCCATGAATGACTTTCCAAGCAAAACAATTAATGATCTAATAAGACAAGTAAAAAAACAGCAAAATTGGCAACACAGATCCAAAAACAGAAAAGATACACAAGAGATCACATATATGCCCGGT